>NC_048221.1:15990603-16221064 GCF_002007445.2 Ailuropoda melanoleuca
CCTCGCACCCCTCCGCCCAGCTCCCCGCCCCTACCGCCGAGGGCTTTGTGATTGTCCCCCTCCCGGCACTTTCCTCAACCCTCCTGCCTCAGCCCAGTAACCCCAACCACTCCCTCTTCACCTTGGTCCCTGCCACTGTCCTGAGTGCCCTCCTGCCCCTGGCAACGTCTCCTCCTCGCGCCCCCCACCCCCGCCCTCCTCAGCTCCGCCCTTGACCAGAGCCTGGCCTTTCCTCCCTGCTGGACCAGCAGGACTTGTCCTATCTCATGGGCACCCCCCAGCCCATCGCCCAGCCCAGCCCTGACTTCCCTAGATGCAGGCCTGCCTTCTGGCTAACACCAGCTGCTCTCCTAGGCGGGCTGCAGGGTAGCTGTGACCTTCTTCCTTTACTTCCTGGCCACCAACTACTACTGGATTCTGGTGGAGGGGCTGTACCTGCATAGCCTCATCTTCATGGCCTTCTTCTCAGAAAAGAAGTACCTGTGGGGCTTCACGGTCTTCGGCTGGGGTATGCAGGCGCGGTGGGCAGGGAGGCACAGGCAAGGGTGGGCCCACGGGCCGCAGGGTCAAGGGGGCCGCTAAGGGTGAGGCACCCACACAGCCTCTCCCATCCTGGACATGGGGCAGCCAGCGGGTGGCCTTCCTACCCTTCGCTGAGTCTGACCCAAGCCCAGGCGACCGGGCTTGGCCCGGGTCAGGGTTCACCCCTAGGCTCAGCCTGGAGTTGGGGCTCATCTGGAGGCAGATTCACCTGGCGTTGAGGCTCAGCCCAGGAGAGGGAAGGACTGTTCTCAGGTCAAGATTCAGCTCAGGATCAGAGTGGGATGGTGGGTCAGAGGTCACCCTAGGGCTGGAGTTGAGGTCTGGGACACTCCCTGCACCCTTAGCCCTGTTTCCCTACCAGTCCCCTCACTGCGTGGAGCTGTCCACGCCACTGCCACCCCGCCTGCCGGAGCCATGACCCAGAGCCCCAGGCCAGCCTCTCGGCATCATTGGGCTTTGGCAGCCCCTCTGCAGAATGGGTTGCTGGGGCTCTGCACTCCTCCCCCGCGGGCTCCGGGATCGAGTTACCGATAATTGTCCATTATTGTTGGCAGCTCCAGAGCTTGGCTGGGCTCCGGGGCAACTGGCCAGACTGCAGAGGGGTAGGCCTGGTGGCTGAAGCCCTCCCTGCACTCGGCACCCGGAAGCTCTCAGGTCAACAGCCACAGCCCCTTGGCACACACTCTGACCTTGACCTCACCCACGGCAAGCCCCAGAGTTGGGGGAGACCTGGGCCTGGTCCCAGGAACTGACGCGGACTCTGGGGCTAGAGGGTGTCGGGGTGGGCGGGAAACAGAGATCTGGAGCAGTAGAACTTGGTGACACAAGAACGTCACAGCTCTTTTTCCCACCATAAACCCGGGTCACGCCCAACACTCCCAAGGGTGCAAATGACCTAGAATGAAGTGTGAGGGGGTAGAGGGTGGGAACCTGGGCTCCGGTCTAGAGGCAGAGCTCACTCAGAGGTACCATGTGCCATCTGAGCTGACTCAGGCCCAGGAACCCCAAGGTTCCCCTGTGGCCTTTACTCAGCCTGGGACAGCTGTCATTCCATCCAGCCTCATCCATGGGGGCCAGGACCTTTCAAGCTGGGTGTGTGTGTTGGGGGTGGTGCTGGGACAGAAAAAGGCTGGTACTAGGCCCCTCCGCCACAGGAACTCCCAGTCCAGAGCCTAAAGGGAAGGGAGGAATGGACTGGGCATGGGGAAATCAGTGATGCCCTGTTTTCCCGTGAGTCCCACAGGTCTGCATGTGTGGGTAGGAGATGCAGAACCAGGATGAGGGCGGAGGGCTGCCCTGGGTC
The DNA here is from genome assembly GCF_002007445.2 of Ailuropoda melanoleuca. NCBI lineage: Eukaryota > Metazoa > Chordata > Mammalia > Carnivora > Ursidae > Ailuropoda > Ailuropoda melanoleuca. The sequence continues at coordinate 15,992,450 of NC_048221.1, forward strand.
CTGAGTGCGGGAGCCCTGAGAGGAGGCTGTGGGAAGCAGAGCCGCACACGCCAGCGTGTGGCTGTCACCAAGCAGCCCATGGGCCCAGGGTGAGGGGGGCAGGGACAGTGATGGGGTCAGCTGGGGGTCATCAAGGATGAGAGGAATGGGCCTGGCAAGGTGTGCGGAGGGGAGAGACAGCATGGGCGGCGCCTCCGGTCCCTCACACGCTGTCCCCTCTGCGCCCACAGGTCTGCCCGCCATCTTCGTGGCTGTGTGGGTCAGCGTGAGAGCCACCCTAGCCAACACCGGGTAGGTGCAGGTGGAGAAGGGAGCGGCGGGGCCCTCACACAGGCCGGAAATACCCTGGCACCCTCTTCCTCTGTGAAGCTTGTGAGGGGGCTTCCTGTACCCTGGCCCTGAGTGGGCCCAGCTTCAGTTTTCTGTCCAGCTTCGAGCCAGGTACCCCCTCAGGGTCACAGGAGGCTGCTTCAAAAGCAGTGTCTGAGGGGGGCCTCAGGCCTGGCCATACCCAACACCCCCCGTCCTTTGTCCCTACCCGCTGCCGTGAGAGCAGACCAGCTATGGGCCCCTCTGTGGGCAGGCTCAGGGTGGGAATGGGGGGTGGGGGTGGGAGCTGACGCCTCGGCCTCCCCAGGTGCTGGGACTTGAGCTCCGGGAACAAGAAGTGGATCATCCAGGTGCCCATCCTGGCCTCTATTGTGGTGAGCAGGGGTGGCACCCGGGCTGGGGGGGGTGGCGCACCACAGGCACGGTGGCCACCCCCCGATGGGGACTGCAGAGGCTTCCCTGGACCAGGGTTGGAGCCACAGATCCGAGGGGCACCCCACCCCCACCCAGTCCAGTCGGGGAGAACAGGGGCCCACTTGGCGACGCAGTGGCCAAGCAGAGCCTGGGCGGGGCCGTGGGTCCCCGGGCCCTCACCGCCACCCTGCTGCGATGCAGCTCGAGATGCAGCCCTCCTTCACTCCCGCAGCTCAATTTCATCCTTTTCATCAACATCGTCCGGGTGCTCGCCACCAAGCTGCGGGAGACCAATGCCGGCCGGTGTGACACGCGGCAGCAGTACCGGTGAGCTGCGCCCACCGGGCCCGGGCTCCTCAGAGCAGTGGGGTCATCACACCCCAGCACCATGTCCCAAAGCAAAGACCGAAGCCCCAAGAATGAGCCTGTGTTGAGGGAAGCACCCAGCTCCTGGCTCCCAGGATGGCCCCACCCAGCTGTCATGCAGTCTCCCCCGGTCTCTGGGGCCACCCCAGAGCCAACCTGGGCCGTTCAGGGCTAGGCCCTGCCCTGGAGCTGGGGTCTGCAAGGGGGGCGGGGGGCAAACCCAGACCTCTCCTCGAAGAGCTGATTGTAGGGAGTCCAAGGGACAGGTGGGCAGTGGGTGGCTTCGAGGGGATGGCAGCTCCGCCGAAACCTGAGGAGTGGGCCGTGGGATGAAGAGGTAAGGCCAGGGGGACGTGAGTGCCAGTAGAAGGACCAGCGGGTACAAGCACCAAGGGCCCTTAGGAACACTTTGTCCCAGGTTAACTGGGTTGTCCTCCGCTCTGGCCAGAGCCGCAGGCCCCTTAGTGGCTCCTGGAGCTTGAGCTTGGGGCGGGCAGGTGCGGGTGGCACGGTGCCTCCCGAGGGGGAGTGGCTCGTCCCTGAGCCACCTGCCCCGCTGGCCCAGGAAGCTGCTCAAATCCACACTGGTGCTCATGCCGCTCTTCGGCGTCCACTACATTGTCTTCATGGCCACGCCGTACACCGAGGTCTCAGGGACGCTCTGGCAAGTCCAGATGCACTACGAGATGCTCTTCAACTCCTTCCAGGTGCGCAGGCCCGGCCGAGGCCTGGCGGGGGGAGGGGCAGGCAGGGCAGGGTGGGGGCGGCAAGTGCGGCCTCTGGGCCCTGACCCCTAGCACGCGCCTCTCCCCACAGGGATTTTTTGTCGCCATCATATACTGTTTCTGCAATGGCGAGGTAAGCGGGGTGGGGGGGCAGCACTGGGGCAAGGCGGGGAGGACACAGAAGTGCCAGGGTTCCCCAGTCCCATCCCTCCATTCTCCTGCCCAGTTCCTTGGTTCCTCCGAGAACATCCCCGAGGACATTGTGAAGGCAGAGTCTTTCCAGATGATTCAGGCTCAGGATGTGCTAGGATTTGCGGGCTCCTCGATCTCTGGCAGAGCCCGTGCCTTCCCAACCCCACAGTTGAATGCTCCGTAATCCAGAGTGAACGACTCAGAGTGAACGACTCAGCCACCCCTGGGGCCATCTGCGCCTAGTAGACTCCGGGTGTGTCGGATGCCTGCAGCCAGGCACCACGTTCTCAGGATGATGGGATTTTACTTGGCCTTGGAATTTTCCAGTAACACCCCACGCCTCCGGTTCCACTTGGTGCTGAGTGTTGTAGGGGCAGGGATGAGGGACAGCCGGGGCTGCGGGGGGGAAGAGGGGACGTGTGGCAGAGGGGCGAGAGGCCTACCTGACGGTCCGCCCTCCTTCGGGCCATCGCAGGTACAGGCCGAGATCAAGAAATCCTGGAGCCGCTGGACACTGGCACTGGACTTCAAGCGTAAGGCCCGCAGCGGGAGCAGCAGTTACAGCTACGGCCCGATGGTGTCTCACACAAGTGTGACCAACGTAGGCCCCCGCACGGGACTCGGCCTGCCCCTCAGCCCCCGCCTGCTGCCCGCTGCCGCCCCCGCCGCCGCCACCACCAACGGCCACCCCCCGCTCCCCGGCCACACCAAGCCGGGGGCCCCGACCCTCCAGGCCACACCACCTGCCGCGGCTGCTCCCAAGGACGATGGGTTCCTCAATGGCTCCTGCTCTGGGCTGGAGGAGGAGGCCTCGGCGCCGGAGCGGCCGCCCACCCTGCTGCAGGAGGAGTGGGAGACAGTCATGTGACCGGGGACCCGAGCCAGCGTTGGACCCGTGGGCATAAGGGCTGACAGACGGACCAAGAGACGGGAGTTGGGACGGTTGCCCACTCAGGGCTGGGGCTGGGAAGACAAAACAGGAAAAAAAGAAAGAAGAGGGAAAAGGAAGCGGTGTGTAGCTTCCTGTGGTCTGAGTGGGGGCTCGGGAGGGGAGGGGAGGGGCGGGGAGGGGCGGGAGCCATGGAGGCGGTCTTGGGTTTCACCTCTGGAGGGGCTCCAGGGGCCACAGGCCAGTCCCTGGGGTCTGGGCACAGTCCAGCAGGAAAGACCTGGGAGAGGCCAAGAGTGGCCCGCGTTTGCTGGGGTCACACGGGGGCCCAGCAGAGCCATGTGGGAGCTGGGCCGCAGCCTTTCCGCGCCACCAGCTGCCACCTCCGACGCTTCTGCTGAGGCCCCCGGGCCCAGGGGAGGGGGACAGGACCCCGGCTCCTCTACGCCAGCTCTTCACCTGTTGCCCCGTCACTGATCACCAAGGGCCAACCGTGCCCCCCTGGGTCCCTGGCCCTGCTCCAGACCCCTTCCTGCCTGTCTGTTGGCCATACTGTGCCCCTTGGGGGCTGGGCACCCAGGGAGCTCGCCACACGATCCCCAGACCCCACCCTGGATGTGACACACCTCTGGCCACCAGACTGAGAGAGCAGGGTGCGTGCCGAGGTCATCAAGTGAGACGTGGGCTGAGGCCGGTGCTAGGGCTCAGGCAGTGCTCGGAGCCTGGGGTGAGGGCCCGCGGGACTCGGCATATCCACTCACCGTGGATCTGAGACTGTCGCTACGCACCCCTGTCCAACACCCACCTGCTACGTCACGTGCCCCCTTGACCCCCGCCCACCCCAGTCTTGGGCCCTAGAATGGCACAGGCCTCCTCGCCTGGCGCTGAGAATGGACCCAACGGTATCCCCACCCCATGGTCTGACCAGAACAAGATCCTTTCTCGAGTCCGAGGACAGCCGTGCCTCCAGGCCTACACAAGCTAGGGCCCCTGCCCAGCCCTTCCTCCCCTCATCTCCAGTGCAGACTGTTCTGTTCTTCTCCGTGGACTCGACATCTGGAAAGCGCTCCCCATCTCCATCAGCACCCCCACCCCACTGGGGACTGGGTGAGGGGTCATGGGGCCAGGACCGCAAACTCACTTAGGCAGTGGGTGGTGTAGACGTACTCTGAGCAGCCTCAGGCCCGGCCCTGCCTGCCCTTCCAGATGGCGGGAAGGGCAAACAATCGCCCAAAGGCCTGGTGTACCCACGTGCTCGGAACGCTGTGAGAGACACGGGCCGGGACCTGAAGGGCCACTGAGCCAGTTTCAGCATCAAGGACTCCCGTGAATGCTGGAAGCTGTTGGAAACTGTGCAGGGAGAGCAACAAGGTCTGAGCCACATTTAGAAGAGTCCCTGCTTCATTGGAGAGGCCAGACGAGGTTACTGAGGCGTCAGGGTAGAGGTAGCCTTGTGGGAGGCAGGGAGCAGGCAGGAAGGACCCTGCTCGAGGCACTGGCTGGGAGGAGGAGACCCAAGCAGAGCAGATCCCCATCCCCTTCCCAGGGGTGTCTGTGTGGTGCTGTCTTCAGGGCTCAAAGCTACGGGACCTCTGGGACACTCACCCGCCCACCCCACAGGCAGTCCCTGAGGCCTCCACCTGGCTGGGCCCCACAGCCCCATCTTCTCACCCAGACGACTCCTCAGGAGACTTCTGAAGTGGGGTCCATGAGGCCCACTCACCCCGCAACACTCAGACTGGGTACTCCTAAGACAGGCTGTCTTCCCCCTCAGAGTAGGCACCCCCAGGATAGAGTTGAGCCTCTCCTCTCAGACTGGATTCCCTCTGGGACAGGGTTTAGCCTCTTCCCGCAGACCAGGGACCTCCATCCCAGGACAGAGCTGTGCTCTCCCCTCAGAGTGGCCGCTCCTCCAAGACAGCGCCGTGCTCTTCACCCGAGATACCACCCCCCAGGCAGGGGTGTGCTCACCCCTCAGACTAGATACCCCCCAGGATAGGGCCAGGCCTCCCCCTTTAGACTGGGAACCATTTCTGGGATGTCCGGGACAGGACTGGACCTTACACCAGTCCCAGGCCCTAGGCCAGAACCCTCCTCCCTTAGACTAGAGCCCCTAGGCCAGGGCCGGCCTTCCCACTCAGGCCCCTGCGCCGCGCCTGGGCCATCCAGGTGTTGGCAGAGGAAGTGGGAGCCCTCAGTGGGCCTGGCAGGCTGTCAGGGCCCTGTTTGCCTTGAGCAGGGGCTGGGGCCAGGTGGTCACTTCTCCCTTCAAGGCCTCCCGGCCCAGCCAAGCCGCAGAGAACACGTAAACACCAGCCGAGCTGGGCGCCGGCAGGCAGGGAGGAGGGCACTGAGAGACCCCAGATCCTCAGCCTCCTGGCCACGGTGTCTGGCACCTTGTGGGCTGCCCTGAACTCCAAGTGGGGCCAGTAAGGTGGGCCTCAGCTCCCACCTGTCTTGGGCATGTGAACAGGCCCTGCCCTCTCTGGCTGGTCTTCCCTCCGCCCAGACTGGGAGAGGGACCTCTGAAGACCCTTGGAAGGAACGGACCTGACTGGGGACCCTGGAACCCAAGGCCAGGCCCCGAGGCTGGGTGAGACCATAGCTCCCAGCTCAGAATGGGGCCTCCGGGGGTCCAGGGGCATCAAAGAGATGGCTCTGTCCGCCCTCAACCTGCAAGCCTGTGCAGAACAAGGATGGAGCCAGGTGTCACACGCCCACCAGGGTGGCAGTCTGTGCCAGCCCTCACCCTTCTGCCTTCACCCTGGGAAGGTGGGAGGGAACAGCACAGACACAGGGGAGAGGGGACTGAGTTCTCTGGAAGTTCAGAAGGGACATGACCCTGCCCTAGGGGGTCTTAGGGGGGACACAGCCCTGCTCTGATGGTGTGTGAGGGGCCATGACCCTGCCTGGGGGCCTGAGAGGGTCCAGGCTCTGCCTTGGTTGTTAGAAGAGGTCTGGCCGGGAAGGGGCGTCTGTCAGAGGGGCGGGAGCCGTGGGGCTTGCTGTGCAGCTCTGCCACACGGGCTGGGCTGGGTCCAGCTGCTTGTCCCTCATGCCTCCTCAGCCAATTCCAGGAGAATGATCCCAGCCTGAGGCTCCCATGGCCAACGGCAACAAGCCTTGGCTGGGGCAGAAGAGCCTGCCCTTGGGCAGAGGAGGGGGACTCCAGAGCCAGGCCGGGACCTGGACCCTGGCTGGCTACCGGTGTGTGCTGTGTGATCCTGGGCAAGCTGCCTTCCCTCTCTGAGCCTCGGCTTCTCTTCTGAGGTCAGGCCCCTCCCCAGGTCTCCTGGCCTGTGTGGGCTCAGTACCCCATCCTGCTCCTTAGTGGGCCCCTAGGATGCAAGGCCAGACACCCCCAGTGACAGATTCCCTCCTTCTTGGGTGTCTCGGTCGTGCAGGCTGTGGGGGCCGAGAGGTGGTGGGCGGGGATTCCGTGCAGGGACTCCCTGTCCAAGGGCGGGGGCTGAGGAAAGGGGCCAGGGTGTGGGACGCAGAAGAGGCAGGAGACTGGATTCCAACCTTTCCTTTTGGCCTCTGCTTTCTGAATCTGTAGGTGAGGGGAGGGAAGGCGGCTGCATTAATTATGTGCCTACTGTTCAGGCCCCCTGCCCCCCCAGCAGTTTTAGTGGGATAGTGAGGTTTCAATCCCGCTAAAGGCTTCCGATCACAGTTCTCAGGGGGAACCACTGGGGGTGGGGTGGGGAGCTCTGCAGATGAGTAGCCCCCATGGGCTCCTGCTGGCTTTGCTTCCTAGTGGGGGGAGGAGGGGACAAGGCCAGTCTGGGAGGATGGGGTTCGGGGCAGGGGAGGGCGAGCTTGTGGCCGCCCCAAGCTCCCTCCTCAGAGCTCCAGTACCTGTGGCTGCAAACTCTTGGGCTTGGGTGCTCGAGGCCCTTCCTCTGCTCCCCGCTCCCCTCGGCTGCGCTCTCTTGGCAGCCCAAGGCGGCTTGCCCCTCCTGGGGACCCTCTCCCCAGCGTGTATCAGTCAGGGGTGGGCCGTGATGTGGACCACGCTCTGGCCCCACCCAGAGGCCACACTGGCAGGCTCTGGACCCCCACCAAGCCCAGCCACATCAGTGAGACACAGGGATGTGCTGTGGGGCCGTTACGTGTGTCTGTTTATTTGTACTAGTGTATGCATATTTGTGTCTGTGTATTTATTTGTATTTATGTATGTTTATTTATATGTGTGTCTGTTCATACACGTGTCTAGCGATATGTGTCGTTGTGTCCGTCTGTACTGTGTCCGTTGGTGGTTCCACTTGTATACGTACCTGTGTCTGTTTGTGTGTGTCTATATGCGGTGGTCCATTTGCACGTGTCTGTTTGTGTGACTGGATCGTGTATCAGTGTGCCTGTTTGTATTTGTATGTATGTCTGTGTATACGTGTGTGTCTATTTGTGTGTGTGTGTGTGTGTCTGTGTGGATCTGTGGTCTGAGAACGCCGCCTGTGGGTGGAATTTGGCCCAGAGATGTGTTTGGTTTGGCCCTCACAGTATTTTCAACATCTTGAGCCAACATTTAAAAATCAGGATATTTCACATAAAAATTCAGCTTTCCAATTTCTCTTAAGAATTCAGAAGCCCTGGCAGCCCTGACCCGTGTTCCCATGAGGCGACTCTCCTCCAGAGCTGCACGGGGGCTGCCCAGCCGCCCACCCCCTCCCCGCGCATCTTGCCTACCAGCACCTTGGGGATGACTGAGTTTGTGACCCCAGAGTGTGTGGCCACAAATGCGTGTAAGCCGAGCTGTCAGGGAACGTGTGCACGCACTGAGTCCGCACTGGGGGGTGTGTACGTATGATCGCGTGTGTGTGCAGGAAGCAAATCTGAGTGTGTGCAGGACACGTGGGGGTCTGCACGTGCAGGGGTGGGTGTGAGGCACTGTGTGTGTGGGGGCGTACGTGTGAGAGTGCCGGTGTGCACACGTGTGTATGCATGGGGGGTGTCCGTGGCTGTATTTGTGGCCATGTGGAGTGTGTGGGCCACTGTGGTCTGGCGTGCTCTGCACAGGGGCCTCTTCCGGCCTTTGATGGGGAATTGGATTCCCGGCTTCTGGCTGGGCTGCCTTGTGGGATTTATTTCTGTCTCAGTGCCGACCAGAGGCCTGAGTAATGGGAACATTTAGAGAAAACCAGTAAATACATAGAGAAGAGGCAGGCTGACCGGGAAACTCTGCCTGGACACCCCTGCCCAGCCCATGGCCGCCAGAGGTCCTGAGGCCAAGCCTGAGTCAGGGAGGGAAGCAGCCGTAGGACCTGGCACGCACACTCACTCCGCTTTGTGGAATGCTCACTGATGCCCACCAGGCCCATCAGGCGGGTGAGGCCCCCCATGCCACCTGGAAGGCCCCGGGACAACAGGCATCTTGGGAGTTTGTCTCCGAACAAGAGATGCTCAGGACAGGCTCCGAGGATGCCATGGGAGGTCTGGCTTAGGGGCTAAGGGGCCCTGACCTTCCAGGAGAGTCCCTTTCCCAGCCAGACTACAGAGGGTCCCCATCCCCGAGTATTCTGTCCACAGATGCCTCACACAGGTGCAGACCCTCCCACGGGGTGGGGGGGTGGTGAGGCTTCCTGTGACCTGGCGGGGCTGGTGCTGCCCCCAGAGCTGGGGTCCCACACACCCCGGAGGGCCTGGTGCCTGGAACCCTAGTAAGGCCTGTGGGGGCGGGGGGGGGCAGGAGGTGCCGCGGCTCTCCTGGAACATGGCTCCCACTGTTCCGGGTTTCACATGTACAGAGCACCACACTTGGGATCATCTCTGATATCAGCCGCTTAAATGACATAGGCCCCATGGGAAAGGACAGACTGCTTTCCCTGGTGGGGCGATGTGCATTGCGGAAGACCCGCTTGAGCAGCGGGAAACCAGGCTGCGCTGACCCACGCTACCGCTCAGGGGCCCCGGGCCGGTGTCTTCTGCTGCCCCCCAGCGGCCATGGGAAGAAGTGGGGAAATAAGGCTGCCGAGCCCTGTCCCTGCAGTCTCCAGGCTGGGTGGACTCTCAGGGACCCTCGAGGCCCTAGGTCCCACCACTCACGATGCCCCCACTGTAACACCCAGCCAGATGGCTCTAGGGGAAGCGAGGTCTTTCAGGCTGGTCTGAGGGAGGGGTTTGCCTCCCACCACAGGGAGGTCAGCTCCGGGAGGGCAGGAGATCATCAGATTCACAGCCACATCATCAGCCCCTAGAACAGTGCCCAGCGCGAGCACTGGGAGCAGATCTGAATCCCCAGCTCCTATAGGGGTGGGCAGGCTTGCAGATAACCCTGGATATGGCTCAGAGCCCCACGGAGGGGCCACCTGAATGAGGGTGAGCAGGCATCTCACACTAGAGCCCCAAAGGTGGGGAGCAGCAGCATGGACCCCAACAGGGGACTTGGCCGGGAGGACAGGCCGACTCCAGGGGACCATACTTGCCCAAACTGGGTGCCTTCACACCCTCAACTGTAGCCTGCTGGGCTAGACAGAATTTCCCCTTGTAACTTTAGGGGCTGTGCATTCTCTCTGACCCCAAGCCCTCCGTTGCTCACTGCGGTATCAGCCCTGGACCAGCCCCTGGGGGGCCGATTCCTGCGATCCCAGGTACAGCTTCCCCCCAGCCCTCTTGCTGCCGCTTTTACCCAGAGACACAAAGCCTGGGTCTCTGGGCCAGCAGGCCCTGTCCTCCTGTCCTCTGCTGGGGAAGGGCTGTTGCTGAACAACCCAGGCCTGACGCCTCTGCAGAGATGACCCGGAGGCCAGATGTCCTCAAGGATTTCAAGCAGGGGGAACCCGAAGTGTTGGGAGGTCAGTAAGGGCTGTCCTGGAGAAGTGTCTGATGAGTTGGGGAGCAACGGGAACACGAGGGCTCCGTCCATCCACAGAGGTGAGCACTGGTCCTTGCTCGTTCCCTCAGCCCTGTGATAAGGGGGCTGCTGAGGCCTGAGAGCCCCCAGGTTGCCCCTCCAACCAAGACCAACTCTGAAGTGCCCCCCTTTCGATCTGCCACAAGACTCTAGAAAACTTGTGCCTTATTTTTAAAATACTTTTTAAAAAAAAATTACACCATTTATTAACATGTTTTACCATTCTTTGTTCATCTCTGGAAATATCTTAAAACTTTTTATTTTGAAATAAATACAGGTTCAGTGGCAGTTAAAAAGATTATACAGAGCAGTCCTGTGTACCACGCACCCAGTCTGCCCTGACGGCTACCCCTTCCACAACTGCAGAACATCAAAACCGGGAATCTGACGTTGGCGCAGTGTGTATGCACAGCCCCAACCCATTTTATCACATATACAGATTTGTGTCATCACCGATGCGACCAGGAACCATTCTATCCCCACAAAGATCTCCCTCAAGCTACCCCTTGATACAGTCACACTTGCCCCAACCATTCCTAACTCCCACGCCCTCGCTTCCCCAGGCCTAGGATTTTGTCATTTCGAGGATGTTACAGATAGGGACTTGTACGGCACATGAGTACGTGTCTGCTTCACTCAGCGTAGCGCCCCTGAGCTTCACCCAAGCCATCCGCTGTATCAGCGGTTTTGTTCCTTTTTGTTGCTGAGTAGGATTCATGACACGCATGCATTGGTTTAACAGGGTCCCCACTGGAGGACATTTCGTGGTTGTTTCCTTTCTTCACAGAATAAAAACTTAATTTTCCACTCCACTCCACCCCAAAGTACAGGACCAAGCAAAGGAATGCCCTCGTACAGTTTCCTGTACGTCAGAAATTCATCGACATACTTATTTCACCCATTTGCGTGTAATATTTTAATTCCAAAATAAAGGACGGGAAATGATGATGAAGACTTGGATGAGGACTTGGAGACCTCCATTAAACTAGCGATGGGGGCTCCCTTGTTTCATCTGATGCATCCTGGAAAACAAATTCAAATGATCTAGTATAAGCAATAACACATGTGACATTTTGGGTTTTTTTCTAGCTTTTGGTGATTATAAAGAAAGCGGTTATGAACATTTGTGTAGACAGTCTTTATTTTTCTGGAATAAATGTCCAAGAGGAGTGTGGCTGCTGGGTCATATGGTAAGTGATGTTAGTGTCTTAGGAAACTGCCGAACTATTTTCCAGAATAACTGTATCATTTACAGTCCCACCAGCAATGTATGAGACATTCAGCTTTTCTACATCCTCGCCAGCAGTTGGTGTTATCACTATTTTTTTAATTTAAGCTGTCCTGATAGGTGTGTAAGGATGTCTTATCGTGGCCTTTATTTGCATTTCCGTAACAGCCAGTGACGGTGAACAGCTCTCATGTGTTTATTTGCCATTTATATACCATGTTCAGTGAAATGTCTCTCTTGTCCATTTTGTAATTGGGTCCTTCCTCCCTCCCTCCTTCTGTTGTGAAAGTTCTTCATATGTTCTAGATTTGAGTCCTTTATCAGATATGGGGTTTGCAATTTAGTCTGTAGCTTTTCATTCTTTTAATAGAGTTTTTGTTGGAGCAAAAGCTTTTCATTTTGGTTAAGTCGAATTTATTGATTTTTTTTTTCTTTATGGATGTGCTTCTGGGTCTCTTGTCTAAGAACTCATCACCAAGTTCTAGGTCCTGAAGATATTCTCCTAGAAGTTTTTATAATTTTACACTGTACATTTAAACCTATGATCCATTTTAATTTTTGTATATTGTCTGGCTGGGCTTTAGCCTGGGGTTCTTTTTCTGGCCAGTCACTCCAGCACCATTGGCTGAAGCCCATCCTGCCTCCCGTGAGCTCATTCTGCATCTTTGTCAAAAAGGAGTTGGCTGTACTTGTTTGGGGTAACTGGAGTTCCCTACTCTTTCCCGTTGATCTATGTGTCTGTCTTTCCACCAACATCCCCACCTTGATCACGGGGGCCTTAAAATTATGAATTCAGGGGGCATCTGACTGACTCAGTAGAGCACGTGACTCTTCAACTTGGGGTCGTGACTTCCAGCCCCAGGTTGGGTGTGCAGATGACTTTAATAAACTTTTAAAATCATTAATTCAATACCCTTAGTAGTTATGGCTACGCAAAAGATCTATTTCATCTTATGTGACTAGTGGTAATTTGTGCTTTTCAAGGAATTGGTCCATTTCATCCACTTTTCAAATGGATGTGCATATCTACAGTATCCCCTTATTTTCTTTCTGAGGTCTGGGGGGGTCGCTAGGGCAGCCTTATTGCATTCCTAATCTTCGCAACTTGTGTCCTTGTCGGTCTTGCTAGAGGTTAGTCAATTATTGATTTTTGCAATGTTTACCAGTTTCTTTGCTCACCACTTCTCCCTGCATCCTGCGGCAGGCTCTGCTGGCTGCCTTCCCAGTACTCTTTCTACCCTTCTCCCTTTCTTGTGGAGCCTCAGTTTCAATCACAGTGGCAACGTGCCCAGCTTAAAATACCCTTACTCCCCTCATGTCTGCAGTGAGGGCTGGATGTGACACAGTCGTGGCTGGTCAGATGCGAAGGCGAGCCTGGGGGACTGCCTGGGCTTGAAGCCATGGTTCCGTCAGCTGGCTTGCCCCTTGCCCTTCCCCCTCCTGCCGAGAGCTCCCACCTGGGGGTGTGCAGGCTCCCAGGGGAGCTAAGGACAGCAGCTGGGGAGACAAAAGGGACCTATGTCCCTGCAGCCACTGTATCGCCGTGGACTACACACAAGAACAATAAAGCCGTCCTTGTCTGAGATCCTGTGTGGGCGTCTGCCAAATGCAGCCCTGACTCTCACGCCCCTCTCCGGGCTCCCACCACAGCCCCTCTCGCCACAGAGCTCTCCCTACTAGTTCCTCCGGTGAAGATCTCTGCGGAGTAAACACTTGGTACCGTCAGCCCGAAAACGTCTGGCCCTGATGACGGATGATAACGAAGCAGGTTGACATTCCTGTTTCCTCGGCACTGGGGAGAAATGTGTCTTGTAGTGTCTACTACTGATGAAAATGCCATTCATTCATTCACAGGTTGTCGGTATTTTTTCCATGTAGCTTGTCTGGCTTTTCTCTTCACCCTCAATGTTCTAACCCGGACCACTGTAGTGAAACTGCCGATGTGGCCATTTAAAAAAAAAATCCCCCTTTCACACTTCCCGAGTAATTCAGGTTGTGAATGCTGGAGATTTTTCTCCTTAAACACATATGCGTGTGAGGGGCGCCTGGGCAGCTCAGTTAAGTGTCTGCCTTCGGCTCAGGTCATGATCTCAGGCTCCTGCATCGGACTCCCTGCCCTGTGGGGAGCCTGCTTCTCCCTCTGCCTGCCGCTCTCCCTGCTTGGGGTCTGTCAATAAATTAATAAAATCTTCAAAAAAAGAAGTATGCATGTGAGATAGAGCATATATAACCAAAAAAGTGTATAAAATGAATGGACAGAGAATAAATATATTCCCGCCATCAAGCCAAGTGAAAGAGCATCATCAGTACCTCAAAGGGCCCCTTCCCAGGGCTCACCGCAAGCAAGCCTGCTGCTGAGGGCCATCCCCTCGCTTGTCTGCGCCATCCATGCGCCAACCCTTAGAGAGCACTGCTGCACTCAGCTTGTTTGGAACATCACACAAATGGCTCACGCGCCCTCTCTTCTGTTAGGTTTTAGTGTGTGTGTGTGTGTGTGTGTGTGTGTGGTGCATGCACGTGTGCTCTTGCCGAATGACACTCCTAAAAGCACCGTGGTCCCCGTCTCCTGGCACACCTGTGCAACAGTTGCCTAGGACACTAATGGTGGAATTGCTGGTCACGGGGTGTGCACATGGTGCCTTTCTCCAAAGTGGGCGCACCATCTAGCACTTCCACGTGCGCCAAGTGACAGCCCTGGGGCTGCACAGCCCACCGTGGAGCTCATCACACTGCTGGCCCCACGTCTCCCCGTCTGAAGTTACCCCAGCCACTTCAGCTCGGCTTCCTTTGTTGGCTCTGAACTCATGGAGCTCTTTAAAATATATATATAGACAGATAGATTTTACTTATTTGAGAGAGAGCACAAACAGGGGTGGAGGCAGAGGGAGAGGGAGAAGTAGGCTCCCCGCTGAGCAGGGAGCCTGATGTGCGGCTCGATGCCAGGACCCCGGGATCATGACCTGAGCCCAAGGCAGATACTTAACCGACTAAGCCACCTAGGGGCCTCTTTGTAGAGCTTCTCTAATCCCTTTACTTGCAATCTTTGAGCTTGGCTTCTTTTTAAAAATAGCACCCCAGGGGCGCCTGGGTGGCACAGCCTTCGGCTCAGGGCATGATCCCGGCGTTATGGGATCGAGCCCCACATCAGGCTCCCCTGCTATGAGCCTGTTTCTCCCTCTCCCACTCCCCCTGCTTGTGTTCCCTCTCTCGCTGGCTGTCTCTATCCCTTTTGAATAAATAAAAATAAAATCTTTAAAAGAAAAATAGCATCCCAGACTGAATTTTTAAAAGGGGCGGTTTAATACATTGACTGTAACTAATGATGTATTTGGATTCATTCATTTGTCCCACCTTTTCTCCTTTTCTCTCTTTGCCTTCTTTTGGGTTATTTTTTTTCATTCCTTTTTTTTTTTAACTACTGCTTTGGAAGAGGTACACTGTTTGTATTGTTAGGGCCGCCCTAGAACTGTCCGCCCATCTGTAGAGTGGAGTCTAGAGTCTAGGCTGAGTCTTTTCTCTCTTCCCGAGTGAGCTGAGCTTGGTAGAGGGCTGTTAACCCCAAACTTGTCTCACCTCGAGCAAGAGTGTATAAGTACTACTATTGTCATGTACTCCAGTAGCCCTAGTCTTACTTTTACGCCACGGAACATTCTCATTCCATAAGGTCGATACCTACTTTAGACTTTCACTTTCTTCCTCTTCATTCCTACTTTTATCTCAGATTCTCCATCTGGGATTATGTCTCATTCCAATCTGAAGACATCCTATAGAACTTTTTTTTTTAAAGGAGAATGCTTATTTATTTCATTTTTTAAAAACAGCTTTATTGAGATACAACATACACGTCATACACTCTGCCCGAAGTGTACAGTTCCACGGCTTTTAGCATATTCATAGATTTGTGCAACCCCCCAACAACAATCCACTGTAGAATATTTTCATTACCCCAAACAGGCTTTCTTTTCATGTGAGTCTGCTGGTGACAAAATCTCTGGGTTTGCTTGTCTAAAAATACCTTGTAAGGTATCTTCTCTGGGTATAGAATTTTACATTGACAATTGCCTCCCGTCTAGTTAACGCTGATACCAGACGTATCGTCCCAGTTAACACTGGCCATGGCCGAGACATCTGCTGTCTTGCTCCTAAAAGGTAACGTAGCTTTTCTAATTTTAACATCTTTTCTTGCTCTTTTTGTTCTGCCAACTTGTTGTACTTAATTTTCTAGGTATGCGGTGGTTTTAAAATACATCCACAAACTCTTAGACCTCCCTTCCAGAGGCAGAACGTAATTCTCTGTTGAGTTGTGGCCTGGATGTAGTGACTTGCTTCTAACAATATAATGTGGCAGAATATCACCTCCAAGCCCAGGTTATAAAAGGCCCTATAGCTTCCCCTCGTTTTCTGTCTTGGATCGCTCATTCTGGGGAAAGCCAGCTGCAATGCCACTCGGGTGCACGCGCGTGCACACACACACACACACACACACACACACACTCACACAAGCCTTATGGAGAGGGCCATGTGGCAAGGACTGTGTGAGCCCCATGTTTCCACGAGCCTTCCCGGGGGTTGATGGCATCCTGGAAGCACATCCTCCAGCCCCGGCCAAGCCTTCGGATGACTGCAGCCCTGGGGGACATCTTGACGGCAGTCTCAGAGAGACCCCAAACTAGAACTAAGCCACTCCTACATCCCTGACCCACAGAAACGGTCCAATATTAAACGTCTGTTTCAAACCACTGAGTTTTGTATGGAATGTGAATACAGTAATAGACGATTAATCAAAAATATGAAAAAGTTTTAAGTGAACTTGCTTATCGAGCTGTAAAATACACACAAAAAATGCATAAATCAGATGTGCGTGGGTCAATGAACAGTCAAAAAGTGAAAATACCTAATCAATCACCATCCATACCAAGAGATGGAACATCAGAGTGTTGATTTCTTTTTGTTGCCTTGCTTGAGATTTGCTCACCTCCTTGAATCTGTGGATTGATTTTGAAGAGTTGTTCCCAGACATTAAAAAAAAAAAGTATTACGTCCGCCTCATTTTTGCCTTTTTCCCTCCCGAAACTCCAATCACATGTTATGTTGGCTCTTCCCACTCTATCCTCCGTATCTCTTAGCTTCTTGTTTTTTAGGTTATCAATGTGTTTATCTTGCTGGGCTGCGTTCTGGAGAACGTCTTCCGGCCTAGCTTCCCGTTCATGAACTGTTTCTTTAGCTCTAATTCATAGACACAGGGATTCTAACTGCTATGACAGTTTTTATTTCCAGAACATCACTTTGGTTTTTTGGCAAACTGATTCCTATTTTCAAGCCTGTCTTTTAGTTTTTATATCATTTTCCAACATTAAAATCATGTGCCTGGTAATCCTAATGTATGAATCCTTTGCAAGTCTACCATGTCCCTGCCGATGTCCTTTGGTCTTGGTGCCTTGCTGCCTCATAGATGTGGTGACCCTTCCCAGAAGCTGCTCATGTTTCTTGGAACTTTATCAACGGGGATTCACTGAGGACTGATGAATCGAGGTTCATTCAGGGAGGATCTGCATTTCTATCAAGCAGCTGAGTCCACCACTTTCTGGGACCACTTATACTCTTGGCTTGAGGTTTCTCATGTGCAAACCCATGTGGGGGCCAGCTCAGTTCTCAAGGGAGACCTTTCTTCACTCCAGTCACTGGCAAGGTTCAGTTTTCCTCTGGAATGCCAAGAGAGCGGATCTATTATTAGTTCACAGAGGACCTGCCCTTTGGGGCCCCAGCCTTCCGGAGGGCTCTCGTACCAGGCCCCTCATCATGCACAGGTACTGGGTTATCTTAGCCCCAGGCAATGAGGACCCCCCAAACCTATGCTCAGTCTCACCTGGTTTGTCAAATACCTTCAAGTGAGAGGTCGGGCTTCAGCATTCTGCTGCTTCTCCTACCTTCTTGCTTGAGTGTTGCTTACTTTCTTGCTGGTCAGTGAGGCATTTAAAAAGTATTTGTTGTAACTATTTATTTATCTAGTATTTTTAGCTATTTGCAAAGGGAGGGGATCAGTTCAGGCCACTGTGGTACCATGATGTCAGAGACAGAAGTGGTCAGCCATTCCTTCTTTCTCCAGTTTTCTTTTCCTGATCTCCTGTCCGCTCAAGGACACCTGGCAGTACGTCAACCTCTCAGCCTACCCTCTCTGTCTGCCACCTTCTGGGGCTTCAGCTGTAACTTCCAATTTACCTATCCCTTCTTCGACTGTTATTATCTAGTTCCCCCAGAGAGGTGCTTATGTTGTGTGTGTGTGTGTTGCTTATTTTAATCCACACTCTTTGTTCCCAAGATTACTAACCAAATTGTCCTCAAACCTAATCCCCGTTCCTGAGTTATGGGGCTCAGTGCCTCTTTTACTTCTCTGTTGACAAAACAAACGCTCATTTTAAAGCCTGTCAGGATGTCACTGTTTCAGTTTCCTTGGGTATCAGTTCTTCCACCTGGTGGGATGGCAGCCCTTCTTCAAAGCACTGATCTCCTCACGTATTTTGTAACTTTTGTTCACGTGCCCATCGTGTGTGATAGTGTTGGTTTTGCTCTCTCCCTGCACGGCGGTTTTCTGTAGGCACACAGAGCTGTAAACGCAGAAGCAAACCTTTCCTCAGCTCTCGGGGCTCCCATGCTGTGGGGCTGGCCGCATCCTAGTCCCAGCACCGGTGCGGAGTGGGAACCTCGCTAGGAGTCTGAGCCCTACAGTGCCACGGATGAGCACCTGGCTTCCTACGGCAGTCCCGGGGCAGGGGACGCCTTCCCATCCTTTACTCACAGGAAGGGAAGGCCAGTCCCAGATGCCACGATGCAGGGGGAGTCTGGTTCCAGCCCTGCCACCTGCGGGCATGTATCACCCCTGCTCACATGGGAACCAGAGTCCTGGTCCTGCCCACAGCTCAGCCAGCCACCTACCACTTTGGCCCTCAGTCACCTGCTCCCTTCCCACACAAGTTACCTTCTCAGGGTGGTTGTGTACTTTAAGCTGAAAACATTTGCTTTATTGCATGAGCGTGCTGGTGTCGCATGCACTCGCTCCACCTCTATGGCCCGAGTCCTCGGCACTGTCCACCAGCGTCAGACCAACTCAGCACAGAGGGAAGGACGCACTGGGATGACACAGGCTGGGGATGGGAGACTCAAGGGGCAACCCTGAAGGAAACTCAAGCGTGTTATCGCTTTGGAGATGAAATTCTAGTTGGTCACAGGGACCTGGAGTCAGAGTTGTGGCCAGTCAGTCACGCTGGAGTCAGCTCCACAGAGGCTCACGGTCCTAACGCCAGGACCTTGGGGACCCAGGGCCCAAGACCACACCCCACACCCAGGCTGTAATAACCTAGACTATAGGAGCCAGCCTTCCCAAGGCAGGGGCCCTGTCCCAGGGAAGCCACGGTCTAGCTGTGACTGTGACGCAGGGACAGGCTGCTGGGGGCTGTGCGGTGAGACACAACAGTGCCAGGAGCCTCGGATCTGGCACCGCCTGGGATGGAGGCTCGCCCAGCCTCTCCCTTCTCTCTCTCGCACTGTGAGGGGATCCACAGAGGACCAGGGTGGGAGCCTCTGCAAGGCTGACCAGAGACTCCAGCAAGGTCCGGGCCCGGGGAAGGCCTTAGAGAAGTCTCCCAGACTCGGTCTCTGTCACCCACAGGTTTTGACAGGACTGCTCGACTGCACCAGGATCTGGACTCAAAAGGTCAGGCCTGGGCCTTCTGCACCCCTCCAGGCTCGACACGCCTGGCCCACCACAGGGCTTGCTTGTGTGAGGCTTCACCTCCGTAGCCGCCCTGCCTTGGGGCCCAAACCCACAGCGCCCCAGGGACCCAGAACATATTTAATAGGTTTCTGCCACACACATGGGTCTGCTTGCTTCTATTTCTAGAGACAGAAGAAAGTTCCAAGTACATACATATGTACAGACACAGCAAGCCCACAGGGTTGCTGTCGGTTCTGCCCCTCGCAGTGCGGTGGGGCCACTTAGGAGACAAGGAGCTGACCTCACCCCATGGCGAGGGTTTCCGACTGAGGGGGCAGTGCGGCTCTGAAGCCAAACAGGAGGTGACAGCAAGCCCAGCCCCCACCCTCGCCCAAGGCTACCCGCCCACAGGACAGGCCTGACAGGGAGGGGATACGGCGTGCCTCAGGCGTGCCTCAGTCGGAGTCGCAGGCCTCTTGCTCGGTGGTAGCGTCCACTGCAGACGCCAGGCTGTCCTCCTGGCCTTTCAGCCTCTCACCTGGATGGATGGCAGAAAGAAGGAGTGGAGCGGGGCCCTGCACCTGGGCCACCACCCAGAGGGCAGGGACCCCACCTTGCTAGGCCCTGTACTTACGGATCAGCTCAGCAATGGCCCTCTGGGTCCGCTTTTCTAGCTTCTCCAGCTTCTTGGCTACGTCTCTCTTGAGGTCCCTGTAGCGGGCAGGTGCGAGGAGGCCAGAAGCTGAAGGCTGGCTTGATGTGGCCTCGGGACCCTCCCCTCCCAAAGCCCCCCCCCCCGCATTAGGAATCACACTCAGCTGCCTGAGGAGCCCAACCTGGGGAGGAGGCCAGGATGTTCCTCTCTCCCTTTCTGCGCCCTCCCAAGCCCAGCATCAGCCACTCTGCCCCGTCCCACAGACCCACCACACCAAATGTGGGACTGAGTCAAGGTGTGCAAGGGTGGATGGTTTCTCAGGGCTGCTATCGCTCTGGTCGCACTATGGGTCCTGCTCCTCCTCCAGCCATGTGCTCGCCCTCGCCACCAGGGGCTTCCAGAAGCGCGCATACAGCCTGCTCCCCCTGCTCAGGGATTTCTAGGAAACATGCCCCATGCTTTTGTTTCCACAAATTAGAACACCTTCAGCGGTGGCGTGCTTGCCACAGGATCGCGGGCGGGAGGGATGCAGCCCGCCCCTCTGGCCCGAGGTCAAGTAGAACACAAGCCCCAGACCACACAGCCTCTCTCCGCCTCTGCACCAGCCTGTCACCGGGGCACCGGGGAAGGGTAAGCAGCCCCACTTCACAGAAGAGGGAACTGAGGCCAAAGCAGAACAGGCCAGTTGGTGGCAGAACTGGGACAGAAATCGACGTCTGCCCTTCCAGTCACCGTGCCTCCACCCTGTGGCTCCCTGAGGGCCAAGGCGGGCCTTGCTCACACGCAACTGTCTGAGGTGGGCTGGACCTCGCCCTTTCAGAGGGGACTTCTGGGAGGGACGGCTGCTCCTCGCTCTCCCTGAGCCCCTCCCCGCCCTCCAGGTGTCAGCCCCCACCAGCTTCCCTCTCGCTCTCCCTCTGTGTCCTGTCAGGAGGTACTGTGGACAGTAATTATTTTGTGTAGCTGCGTGTCCACACTGTCCATCTTGCTGCTGTGAGGGTGGGAGAGGCCCGGCCCTTAGGCCGGCACTGAGAGTGGCCAGTCAGTCCACGCTAGTCCTACGTGGCAGCGCTCACCAGTCAGGTTTCCGGGGCGCGAGGTTGGCCAGATCCTGGGGAGGAAGGAGACGCCTGTCAGGACTGGAGGGGCCCAGTTCCAAGGCACAGAGGTAGAAAGCGGGAGAAAGGGAGGAAGGGAGGAAGGGGTGTGGGGAAAGATAGGTGGAAAGGGAATACAGAAGTGGAGAGACAGACGAAGGAAGTGGGAGGGAGGACAGCATGGGGATGGGGGAGGAGAGACGGCCCCCAGTGGGCCCCCAGGGCACTCGGGCACTCACCACTTCCTCGATGATGGGCTCCGGCTTGGCGGCCTCCAGCTGCTCCTTCACCTTCTCTTCCACTAGAGGGTGCAAGACAACAACACAGGCCTGTGGGGAAGGGCCACCACTCTCCCTGAGGCGCAACCTGCAGCCCCTGAAGGGGAAGAGCGCGGGCCGTCCCCACGGAGACCCTGGGCCTTCTTGGCCTGTCTCCGGGGCTCCCAAACTCCAGATGCGAACACCGTGCAAAGGCAGCCCTGGAGGAAGGGCTCGCGTTTCCCAGGATGAAACAATCCTGGGGCGAAGGGGGGCCCGCAGGAGGCAGAACGCTGGGGTAGACAGAGCCCAGACGTCCAGTCAGACGCTGGGCTCGTACTCTCAGCCTGTCTCCCACTGTGAGAAATAAGAGCACCGCCTGGGCACTAACCGTGTTACCCTTTTGTGAAGAACCACGAGGGACCGGCTTTCCCATCATCTACAGGGCCTCCCGGGCTCTAAGAGTGTCCTCTGGGTCCTGGACTGGCCAGGATACAGGTGGCTTTTCTTCCCATCCCACTCAGATATGTGCTCCCAAGACCAGGGGGACAGTCACCTGGGGAGGCCTGCCCTCAAGCACCTCCCACCTATGCCCCACGGCTGACCAGGCACTGGGCCTCTGGGTGGTGAGACCAGGAGGGCCTTGCCCCTGTGAGGACAGAGACAGGAGCGTGAACAATTCTGGGCTGCAGGGGCTTCCTCTGATCCCCATCACTGTTGTCACACGTTGCTCAGGGACCCCCAGCTCCACCTCACCTCCCTCTAGCCACAGGTGCTGCCGCTGCAGCATGGGACCACTCCCGCCCCTCTCCCCTGTCCAGCCTTACAAGTCCCCACCACCGGGCAGCCCACACCATGAAGCAAATCACTGGAAAGCATGTAAATCTCGGGGCAAAGAACTTGGGGAAGCAGACTGGGGTGCGGCTGAAGGGGCAACACTTTACTATTTTCAAGATAAATGATTCATTTATAATTTGTAGAACTCAAAATTGATAACAAAAACAAAGGCTAAAAACAGGGCCAGGGCTCTCCGGGGTAAGAAGTGCTCTGTGTCGGGGCGCCTGGGTGGCTTAGTCGTTAAGCGTCTGCCTTCGGCTCAGGTCATGATCCCAGGGTCCTGGCATCAAGCCCCGCATCGGGCTCCCTGCTCAGCGGGAAGCCTGCTTCTCCCTCTCCCACTCCCCCTGCTTGTGTTCCCTCTCTCGCTGCCTCTCTGTCAAATAAATAAATAAAATCTTTAAAAAAAAAAAAAAAAGAAGTGCTCTGTATCTCCAGTGAGGAGCATCTCCAGAAGCTCCCAGGGGCTAAGCCGCTCCCCACACCACCAGATGAGCAGCCCTGGGGCCCTCGCCAGGCCACATGCCTCTCCCATCCTCTGTGCCCGGCCAGCGTCTGCCTGCCCACGGCTCTCTGAGCGCCTGAATGGTCCGCTCTTCAGGGTCTCACTCAGACCCCCAAGTGCCCACAGGACCCTCCCCGCCCTTCCCCCTGCCCCTGCTGTCCCGGGGCCCCAGCCCCCCAGCACCACTCCCACTCCTCAGCCCAGAGAGGTCCTCCCAAGGGATGTGGTCTCTTCCCTCGAAGGTCCTTGGAAGGCCTTCGGGTGCCCTGACCGCCCCTCTGCTGTCATTCAACATGGGTTACTGCTGCACAGCTTCGAGATGGTGCCAGAGGGTCCCAGAGGCCCAACTTCCAGCCCTGGCACTGCTGGTTCTTCCGCAAGACAGCGCGACACCTGCCGAGGTGGGGGCATCCAGCGGTGCCTGGGAGCACAGATGGAGCGCTGCGGCCCACCTACCCGCAACTGGCTTGGCCTGTGGCACCCTCCTCCTCTTCAGGTCCTCGTCCTCGGGGACATAGTTCCGCAGCCTGAGTTCCCTAGGAGAGCAGATAAGCAGAGATGGAGTTGAGAGCGCAGCCGCCTCGTTCACCTCACGCACTGGTGGGTCACAGCGTGAGGAAGCCACACAAGCTGGGGTGTGGCTCCTTGACTTCCCTCCCGTCTCTCTGGAGACAGCGTGGTGAAGAGGGAAAGCGCAGGAACAGAAGACTCATTGGGACAGGACCCCTTTGCGAGCCTCAGCCCCGTCACCTGCCAGGTAGCAGCGGGGCGGGCCGTTCTGCCAAGGCCCCGGCTGTGCTGTCGGTTTCCCGCCCAGAGCTGGGGCCAGGGAGGCCTGGGGAGCATTCACTGGCCGTCTCTCCCAGAGGAGCTCCACTTGACAGGGGACCTGAGGGTCCTAGGGACTGCACCACTGTCATAAGGCCTCACAGGGGGTCGCAGTGGCTGACCTGGAGTCAGGGCCAGAGATCCTGGGCTGAGTTTCTCCTGAAGGAGAAAACCCGTGGTCACCCATTGGTTCTCCCAGCCCGGCCTCCTTCTCAGAGCCTTTGCGGCCGGGAGCGGCTGGAGCAGACCTCGTCTTGGTGGCGAGGGTGTGCCTGTGCTAGGAGCAGCTGGCAAAGGTGAAGGACAGGCCCACCGCGCCAGCCAGGAGAAGAGTCCCGCCCCGCGGCTGCAAGAGCTCTTTAAAATGCTACCATGCCGATCCCAAGAGCTCTGTGAAGGGGGACCAGGATCACATAGGGGGCCTGGGCAGTCTCCCTGGGCAGGGCTGGCCACACCAAGCATTTGCTGGGGTCTCCCTTGCTCAGCAGCTCTTCAACCCCGACTCCCACACACCCAGAAGCTTGCCTGCAGGAGGAGGGCCCCTGGATAACCCCACAAGGTGGCAGAGACAGTTCCTGGGGGCTGCCGCTTTATAAAGGCCATAGACAGAGGGACAGACCATTTCAGCCTTGGGAAAGCAGAAGTGGCCCCTGACATGCCAGCCAGAGGAGCCTGGGATGTGGGTCCTCCTTCTTCACTACCTCTTGTGAACCCCTCAAGCTGTGCTGGCCCCTCAGAAGTCCCGGGCCTCCAGGATAGGGCACATTTTCCCAGCAGGAGGGCTCCCACAGTCTGTCACCTACAGAACCCTGTCTGTGCCAGGCAAAAATGCTGCTCAAGTGCCCAGCCCCTGGGTGGCCAGCTTTTCTAGAGCTGAGGCAGCAGGTGTCTGCGGCCATGCACCTAGCAAGTGGCAGTGGTCTGAATCTGGGAGCTCTCTGATGCCAATCGTCCCCTAATTCACCAGCTCCACCAGCCCCCTTCTCTGCCAGGGCCCCGAGGCCTGGGGGCAGTGCCGGCAAGGCCTGTGTGCAGGAAGCCTGCTGCCCACTCCCACAGGCCGCTTCCTCTAAGTAGCAGGGACACCCACCTTGTCCTCTACCCTCTGATGCCTCCCTCAGGCCTGCCGGTAAATCCCACTGAGGCACCGGGAGAGAAAGCAGCGCATGATCTGGTCCGCTGACTTTCGTTCACAACAGGGTGGGGAGAAAAGCGGAAGAGAAACTGGGTGTGGGCAGAAAACTGCAGGGATTAGTGAGAAAAAAAAAACCTATCACTCTCAGAAACCAGCTCCAGGGTTTTGCGAGAAATCTGCAGGAGAGAGGGGAGGCTGCTGGGAACAGTACCCAGGGCTGGCCACAACAGCAACGAGAGCCCACACCCCCGGTCCCCTTGCTGCCCAGGCTTCAGAAGACGCTGGAACGGGGAGGACATGGCAGGGGGACAGGGAAAGGCCAGGGCAACAGGAAAGAGCAGCACCGGTCGGGGGTACACAACGCCCCCATCCCCTGCAGCAGCCCTGCTGCCTACTGTCCCCTGCTCCCCCTAGAGCTGAGCACAGGTCCAGAAGTCACGAACACGTGGGTCCCGGTCCTATTCTGGGCCTCAGTTCCCACATCTGTAAACAAGGAAGGTCTGTCCAGCTGTGTCAAGCTAGGTCCGAGCCCTCTCTGTGAGATCTAATGAAGAGACTGCCTCTCACTAACGCCCAATTGACTGGGTCTCCCCCATGCTTACCACTGACACGGGACACAAGTCTCTGGGGCAGGTCACGGGGGCACTGGGTTCTGCTCGGGGGCCTGGTCTTTCCAACGTGGGACTAAGGCTGAACCCTCTACTTCTGCAAACAACTTTTAAAAAAGCCCTGACAACAGATGCATTTTTAAAAATCTCTTTGTTAGCCCTGGAGAAGTACCAAGGCAACCAGGGCTGGAAAGGCTGCGATCATGGAGGGAGGGGCACTGCGACAGGTGAGCCTGGCCCTGGGAGCCTCCTCTCCCTTAAAGCATCGACTTACACGCAGAGGCTGAAAAGCGGAGACCCCAAGCAAGCTTTCTGCCAACCCATGGGGCTGAAGAGACAGAAGTCTGCATCAGTGCGAAGAAGGAAGCCTCTTCCTCAGTCCCGAGAGGGAGGGTGAGGGCACCCGTAGCTTAACCGGTTGCCAGACGCTGGAATACATTTTCTCCGGAAGGAAACAAATGATTCAGAACCCCAAATAATCCCTAGGACTTTTCATACACAATATCCAGGATTCTACCAAAGCCATGAGAAAAAAAAATAAAGACAGAAATACTCTCAAAGGAGATCCAGACATTAAGATGATTAGAAATAAAATACATGGGCGCCTGGGTGGCACAGCGGTTGAGCGTCTGCCTTCGGCTCAGGGCGTGATCCCGGCGTTATGGGATCGAGCCCCACAATCAGGCTCCTCTGCTATGAGCCTGCTTCTTCCTCTCCCACTCCCCCTGCTTGTGTTCCCTCTCTCGCTGGCTGTCTCTCTCTCCGTCAAATAAATAAATAAAATCTTAAAAAAAGAAAAAGACATAAAATATAAAACAAATGAAATTAAGGAAAGTTCAGGCAGGTGTATCGTATGATGGAGAATTGCAGCAGAGAAACTGAAAGGTGTAAAAATTAACCAAATGGGAATTCTACAACTGAAAATATAACCAGAGTGAAAAGAGCTCAATAAGTGGGTTCAACAGCAGTTTAGAACAACTAAAGGGAGGATTAGTGAACTGCAATATAAGTCAGAAAATATCCAGACCAAGGCACAGAGGAAAAAATGTTGGGAAATACGAGAAAGAACAAGAGACACCCGTGGGACATGGTGGAAAGAGCGAACGTAACATGTACTGAGAGTCCCGGGGGCAATATTTAAAGAGATAATAACTGAAAATTTCACAAAATAAGTAGAAAACATCAAGCCAAGCCACACACAGATTAAAGAAACGCTAGGAGCTCCAAAGAAGAGCACACTTAGGCAAATGATTATCAAACTACTCAACACCAAAGACAGAGAGAAGTTCTTAAATGAGATAAAGACACCTGACCCTCAAAGGAAAACCTAAAACGGACAGCTGACTTACTTGACAGAAACGATGGAAACCATAAGACAACAGGGTGATAAAGGGGCAATGCCAAAACTAATTAGAATGCCACACCAGAATGACAAATCGAGAGAAAACAGCCTTCAAAGAGGGCCGCCTGAGTGGCTCAGCTGACTCTTGATTTCAGCTGAAGTCATGAGCTCAGGGTCATGGGATCGAGCCCCATGTCAGGCTCTGCACTTAGTGGGAAGTCTACTTGGGGTTCTCTCTCTCCCTCTGCCCACCTCCCATCCCTGGCGCTCGCATTCTCTCTCTCAAATAAATAAATCTTCAAAGAAAAAAATAGCCTTCAAAGAAAAACTTGGCCAGAAAAAGAAAAGTTGGCAAAATTGGTCAACAGGGAATCTTAAGAAATGCTAAGGGGAGTGCATTTGACTGAAGGAAAATGATCTCAGATGGGAGCACTGAATTGCAGAAGGAATGAAATGCATCAGAGTAACTATTCAGGGAAATCTAAAAGAACACTGACTACAAAATACTCATAATGACTTCTGGGACTCGAAATGCACCATCAGGGGCACCTGGCTGCACGAGAAATGGTATGGTACTCCTTTTTCTTTCTTTCTTTCTTTTTTTTTTTTTAAGTAGGCTCCCTGTCCAACCTGGGGCTTGAACTCATGACCCTGAGATCGAGAGTCCGATGCTCTACCAACTAAGCTAGCCGGGCACAAATGCGCTGGGCCACCCCCGGTCCCCTCCATGTGGGCAGCCTCGTCTCAGCTGAGCCTGCTATCTCTCCCATGGAGCAGGAGCAGACACAGAGACCACCTGGGTACCCCCACTTTTTCCACCCTCTCTGATCCAGAGTCCCTGGTGTCCCCTAAACAAGACTCAGCCTCTTCACACAGTCCTGACCTCATTCCTCACTGGTCCCCAGAGCCTGCTTTCCAATCCAATGTCCCCTGGGTCACTGCCAGCCTGGTCTGCTACACATTTTCCTGCCCCTTGGGTTTCCAGAGCTCGCTCAGCAAGATGGCACTGTGGGCTGCCCAAAGATCACCACCACCCCATGACACAGCTGACTACTCCTCTCCTGTGCCTCCCCTTGGCCCTACAGGGCCCTCTCCCCTCTCTGCAGTAGCCCTCACACCCCAGGCACGTGGCCCCTTCGTGGCTGTCCTGCACCCTGCCCCACGAGCTCCTGGAGAGCCAGCCACAGCACTCCGCTGACAATTCACACTTGTTGGCACAGAGGAACTCAGAGAGGGCACGTGGTGGGCAGCCTGGGGCTCTCTGGGCCTTTCAATCCTTGGGAAGACAATCCCGGAAGCAAAGAATCTGTGCCCAGGGGATTCACAGAGGGCAGGAATGTGGCCGGGCCAGGCCAGCCAACTCCTAAGGGCCTTCTGTTGTCTTTGTAGCAAAGCAGCAGAGTGAGGCCCACGTTCACATCCTACTGAGTCTCCTTAAACTGGGGCGATGTCTTTTTCCATCTCCTCTCCTCCACTCCCTCCCTGGGTAGCTGAGGAGACCGAGCAAGTGTCTGAGTGGGTTTGGTGACCGCTGCCAGGTCTCCCTCAAGGCCAGCTGTGGGGACCCAGGGCGTGGGCTGGCCAGGGAGATCCTGGGGAAATCACCTTCCACACGTGCCCCTCAGGGGAAGGGGGAGGAGAAAGCTGGTATTCTCTGTAAAACAGGAAACTCTCCCCAAGAGTAGAGTTCTAGAATGTCCAAGTGAAAGGAAGTTTCCAGATGATCTGGTCCAACCCCTTCACTGGCAAACGGGCTTCAGAGAAAGCCTGCTGCTCATGGAGGGTTCCTAGCCCTGGCCTCATCCATGCTCCTAGCCTCACCCTCAGGGACACGAGCCCCTCCTCTCATCCCTTAGCACTCAGCCCCTGCCCTGGGCCCCTGGAGAGAGGCCAGCATGGGGCAGTCCCACCCGGCCTATTCCCTAAGAACCGGGCCCATCCCACCCGGCTACCTCGGTCCCTTCTGCCAACACAGGCTCCTCCAGGACCACAGAGAGGGGTTCTTGAAGCTCTCCTCCCAGTAACTGAGCACAGGGTAGGCCAAGCCCAGGACAGGCCTGGGAGGTCCTAGAGGCCAGCCCTGGCTGAAGACAGCAGCTCTGAGCACAGACAGCTTTCAGTTTGCACATCCAGAGCCACCAGGCCTTTCCAGGGACACGCACACATCCCCAACCTTCTGTGTGCTTTGGGCTCTGCACATGCACACTCACCCCCGTGTTTCCAAAGTAAACAAGGCCTTGTTTGTGGCTGCCAGAGGCCAGACCCCAGAGGCCTGTGAAAACAAGGTGACAGGCAATTGTTGCAAATAGTGCCCACAAGTGCTCCGGAGGCTGGTGGTCACTTCCTTCAAGACGCATTAGAGCGTTCAAACCCCATGACCTGACAAGCCTGGTCTGGGGAAATTATACCATAGAAATAGTACCAAAACAGGGTCAAACAAAACGTTCCACACAGAAATGCTTCTGGGAGCATCATCTTTAACAGCCCCGTGCAGACACTTCTGGGCTCTCTTCTGGCGGAGTCCCCCAGAGAGGGCTGCGAGCACCCCTCCAGAAGATGAACACCTGTCCAGACAATGGCCACGAGGTGAGCAGGGGGATGGTCCAGCTCAGGACAGTGTCATCAGGACGCCTGGAAATTTCACTAGGAGTAAAGAACAAGACCGGTATGGAACACCGGCACTGCAAACAGAAGGGCTCGGCGATGTGTTTATTCGGCAGCCGCTCAACAGTTTAATTCGGGGTACCTGACGGTTGGCTTAATAGCAAATGAAACTTTGAGAGAGCCCCGTGGCTTCCCCACTCACGGGCAGAACACTGTACTCCGGCTGTCCTCCCAGAGGGCAACACTGGCCACACCACGGGGACAGTTACAGATACAGGGCAAAGCTCCCTCCCCTCCTATCCGGCCAGCTCCGCCTCCACCCCACCAACCCACCCCAGGCCTCCTGTTCTACTGACAGAGAAAATGTGGCACAGGAATGGACCACGTGCTGGACAGGGCCATACCCCACGGACAAAACCTGCCAAGCAACCCCAGACGAACGCCTCCTCTAAGGGCTTCGGGGAGAGGGGTGGGAGCACAGGCCAAGATGAATGCGCTGATGCTTCCTTCTCAACAGGAACACCCTCCGTATGCTGCCTCTCGCGACTGCCCTTCAACGTGAGGTGGTGACTGACATTTCCCAGATGGGGAAGATCGTCCACAGAGACGCACGGATGTGCCCAAGAGCCCCCGAGCGAGGGAAAAGTCAGAGCCAGAATCCCAACCCAGATCTCTGGCCTTGAGGCAGACCCAACCCCCCTCGCCAAGCCCCTCAGGAACCTGGAGTCACAGGGAAGAGGAAAGGCCATCTGACGGCACGCCCCTGAGTCCTGCCAAGGGCTGCAGGTAGGCCAGCCAGTGCTCCGGGCCCTCCGTGTTCCTTGAGGGGAAAAAAAGTCATGCTGGGCATTCCCTCATCCTCCCACTCTAGGAGTCTGGCCTACAGCGCCATTCTTGAATCTCCTCCTCCCCCACCCAGGTCCCATTCTCCCAGCTTCCCAGCCTCCAGGCCCTTCCTCAGCCCCTGATATCACAGGGGGGCACAGGTGTTAGAGGAAGAAGGGGCTTTAGAAATCCAGGATAGAAAGGCAGTCATGCCTTGCCTTAAAATGGAATATTACTCAGCTATCAGAAAGAACGAATTCTCAACATTTGCTGCAACATGGACGGCACTGGAGGAGATAATGCTAAGTGAAATAAGTCAAGCAAAGAAAGACAATTATCATATGATTTCTCTCATCTATGGAACATAAGAACTAGGATGATCGGTAGGGGAAGAAAGGGATAAAGAAAGGGGGGGTAATCAGAAGGGGGAATGAAACATGAGAGACTATGGACTATGAGAAACAAACTGAAGACTTCAGAGGGGAGGGGGGTGGGGGAATGGGGTATACTGGTGATGGGTAGTAAGAAGGGCACGTATTGCATGGTGCACTGGGTGTTATATGCAACTAATGAAGCATCGAACTTTACATCGGAATCCGGGGATGTACTGTATGGTGACTAACATAATAAAATAAAAAATCATTAAAAAGAACAAACAAACAAACAAAAAAACGGGGAGCCCAGAAGTACCAGAGTTGGCTGGGGGTGAGACCCACATGGAAGTCCCACCCACATTCGACCCACTGTGTCCAGCCCCAAGGCCTGCCAAGAGCACCAGGTGCCCAGCCCCTGATGGCTCAGAACAGCCAGCAGCGGGTCGAGGCCATGCCCAAGACCCATCTCCAGTTAAGTCAGCCCCTGCCCAGCTCGAGCTGCCGTCACATCTGGCTCGTGTGGTCTGTACCCAATGCCACCTAAGACTCCGCAGGGCCCAGCACATTCCCTAGACTTCCAGGCTGGGCTCTGCATCCATCCCACCTGAAAACGCACAGCTGATGGGCACCTGAAGTACTAGAAACAGCTGATGTACCGAAAATCAAGGACTGAAAAAGAAACGATGAGTAATACCCCCAAAGAAATATTAAGCAGCCATGAGAATTTTGTATTAGTGTATTTATCAAAAGATGACCAGGACACAGTGTGTGCAAAAGGCCACGAGCAGCAGAGCATGCTCAGACACGTTAGGCTGTATTTTCTAAATTTTCCACAACCGAAAAGAATCTGTGATTTAAGTACTTTGGTAAGTATCAATTCAAATTTTAAAAGAGAAAGGTGGGCAGGCAAGCTGAATCCCAAAGGGCACACGAGATCCGAACTGGCCACACTGACTGTCTGGGGCCAGATGGGGGTGGGGGGACAGGAGCCTGCACAGCCAAAGGCCCGGGCGCCTCTGCACCTGGGCGCGGAGCTAAGGGTGAAGGTGGCAGAAGAGACCCAGGCGGGGCCTGCCTTGGGAGCTCGCAGGCAGAGGGACTGCAGAGGAGTCCCGGGGCTGGTCTCCTTCCTCTCGGTTGGGAGATCTTGGTGGACAAGTCGCTTCGCCTGCATGAAGTGCAGTTTCCTCACCTCGAGGTTGGACCACACCTACTCCCAGAACAGGGAGGGGGATTTCATGGGAAGGGCACTGCCGATCAGGACCTACAAGATCGGGACTTCCTTCCGGGCAGAAAGCACCAGCCATCCTCCCCGCTCTCCCCTGCACAGAAGGGAAGCGCCTGGCCTGCTCACGCAGTGGGCACTGCCTCCTTAAACCAGTCCTCTCCTGCTTCACTCCCCCACGTTTCAGGGCCTACTCCTGAGCAACGGGGTCAGGAAAAACAGGGTGGCCGCAGGTCGTCTCAGCATGAACCCCCAGAGCCACAGCCAATCCCACTGCAACGGACGGGAGAGCCCTGGGCGTGGAGCGCAGGGAGGTGACTCAGGTGGAGCGGGCGAGAGCCGCCCTGTGGTCACCACGGGAGCGGGATCGAGCTGACGTCATGGATATGCGAGCACATGCTGGTACGCAGACACCGTCCTGGGGACCCAACTCGCAGACCAGAGAAGGCCTGGCATTTGCCAGCCTGCAGGGTTTGGGCACCGGGCAGGGCCCGGGCGGGGCCTCAGCTGGGGTGGGACCTCTCTCCACACACAGTTGGAGAACTGGTTTTCCGTCCTGAAGAATGAGGGCTAGTGGCCCAGTTTCCTCAGCAGCAGTCTGTGACGCCCACTCCAGAGTGGGCCACTGTCCCTGCATGGTGACTGCTCCAGCTGGGTGCACACCCTGATCCAGAGCCAGAGGGAGGTGGTGGTTGTGGGGGCTGAGGGTTTGAGGCTCGCTTGTTCAAGCACTTAACAAGACACGCTCCCCTGCCCCATGCCCGCTAGGGTGTGCAGCACCTCCCCTCTGCTCCCACCTGCCAGGGTGGCCATGACTGTCAGCCACAAACCCTGCCCCGGACACCCCTCTGTGGTGCCTGTATCAGCTGACTTGCCATCAGGAGGAAGTGACTGAGGGCTTAAAAAAAAACACAAAAGCAGCTGACAGAAATCCCCCTCTCTGTGGGCCAGCTTTCCAGAGCTGCCGGGTCATATCTTACCGAGGCTGGAAGCAAGGGGCTGTGTTAGGTGTCACGGATGCCCCCTCAGAGTTAGCCAGAGGGAGGGGTGGCTGGGAGAGGGCAGACCCAGCCCAGATGACAAGCAGGGCCCTTCTGGGAAGGCAAACACGTCTTTCCTTCCCACAGGGCCTGGCTTGGGCTGGCCCACCTTCAAGGGACTGTCTCCCCACCCCAGTGGGGATCTGGTTGTTATGGGGACAGAGCAGGATTTCTCCTGGAGAAGGTCCTACACATTTTAAGAAGGAATCTGGATCTACTGATTCCATGCAATTCCAATTAAAATCCCAGCAAGCATTTTTAGAGATATTAACAAGCCGATTCTAAAGTTTATAAGGAAAAGCAAAAAGGAACTGGAACGGCCAAGATTCTGATATATGTCCTCAAGTAAATGGGCGGGAGCATGGGCAGAGAGGAAGATGGGTGATTCTCCAGCATGGCTGGGGAGGGGCGAGGTCGCAGGGTGACTGCCCCCAATCCTGCCGGGTTTTCCCGTTTCCTCCGCCACCAGCCCTGGCCCCATACTGCATCTGCAAAACGATACCACTCAACGGCTTTGCTGAGAAGGATCTGTACCGAGGAGAGAAGGTCCTAGAAAGGATCCTAACGAGTCATTTCTTGGCCACACGTGCTTACTTTTTTGCTCATTCACCCACCTTGTTGTGTCCCCAACGACTGCCCCACTTGTAAAGTGAGCACAGCCTATGTGAGAGTTCTGCCCTCTCCACATGTGTCTGGGGTCCTTCCGCTCTCCCAGGAGGGCCTAAAAATGTCTTCTTTCTGCCCGGAGCCCAGCACTAGCCAGATAAAAAGCAATGTTATTTGCTGTGCTCATCAGGGAAGCAAGTGCTATTTTTCTCTCCATTTTTCAGTTGGAGATACTCGGGTGAGGCTCACTGAGGCAATGTGACTTGCCTGGGCCAGAAGGCTAAAAACCCGCAGGCCTGGCCTCAAACCCGGAGCTGCTTCCAAGTCCCAGGCTCTCTCCATCTGCCTGGTTTCTACAGTTTTGGGGTCTGCTGCCTGGTTTCTACAATTTTGGGGCCCAACCCACCCCACTGAGAACCGTCTCAACTTTTCTTATTTTGCTCAGTCCTGTCTCTGTAAACAAAAGTGCACTTCTGGGAAGTTCATCACCAACCGGAGACGCGGGCTGCCTCCACAAGCCTGTCCAGCACCTACAGGCCACCACATTCAATCTCCCTCCCTCCTCCAGTGACCCGTACGAAGCCCAGGCTGGGGTTTCCAAGCCACAGGTCAGAGGGTGTCTGTCCACGCCTCCCCAACAAGAGGTCACCCCACTCATCCTTTCACCCTGCTGGTTCACACTCCTGGGTCTTCTCTGCCCAAATCCTACCCACTAAGATTCCAGACCCAACTCAAGAGGAATGCTCTCCACAGGCCTTGCCCTGCTGCCCCTGGTTGAAGGCAGCCCAGAGTGGACCCTGCATCCCTCTCAGGACACTTCAGAAGGGCTGGTGCCCACAGGAGTGCCCACCTGGCACCTGGGCTCGGTGTGGGCTGGCCTGGACCGAAGCAGACTGTTCTTACCTCCCAGGAGCCACGGAAGCGAAGATGCTCACTGGTAACTGGCCTCAGAGGTCATCCCTGCCCGCCCCCAGTGGAGCTGGAAGGCTGCCCCCTTCTCCCCACTGGCAAAGGGGGCCATGGCAGGCGCTGTGGTCTAGGGGCTCCATGGAGTCTGCTCCCAAGCCGTAAGCATCTTGCTGGGAGTCCCTTTCCAGACTTGGGTACAGATGAGGAGAAAGGTCCCCTCTTGCCTGGGACAGACACAGATTCTGCTGCCTCGGGCTCTTCCTGGAAAGCCCACGGCCAAGCCCTAGACCCTGCAGTCTGGGGTTAGACCCACAGGGGTCTGGCCACTTGGTACAGGGACTGAGGCTCTGGCCCTGCCTTCCCGAATAACCCAGGCAGCCCATTTGCTCTAAGCCTATTCAAGTCAGGAGAGTCCCCTTTTCCTGGGGGGGCTACAAATTCAGGCACAACCCCACACCTAGCTGAGGCGGGGCTTCCTGACAACCAAGGCAGTGACTGAGCAGCAGAGGGACCGCCACAGAGGCCAAGCTCCTGAGTCCAGGGCCACACCTGTCCCCCACACACCCTGCCTTGAAGGAGGCGGGGTGAGAAAAGTGGAAGAACAGGATGAGCTGAAGCAGAACTCAATTCAGTGTCCCACGTTTGGTCCCTGGGCTGGTCCGAGCAGGCCTCCCACCTCCCCCACCCCCACCCCCACGTGTCCCACGGGCTCAGCAGGGGATTTCAGAGGGGGTCTCGGGCTTCACCACAAATGACTCGTTAAGGCCTAGAAGGTGAACGGGGGCTCTTTTACCCAGAGCTCCCACGTAGGAACGTGGGGCCCTGCACCCCTCGCTTTCTTTTTCACACTGTTTTCGTGATGAAATCTCTCAGGGACACAGAAACATTCAGAGAATAACACAACACTTGTGCTCACTTCCTCCAGAGGCAACAAAAGCAACACTCTGCCGTTTTTGAGACAGGTTTGTTCCTCCCCAACCCCCCTTTTCTGTTAAAGAAATCCTATATGGCGGCCAGTGAAAGCCTTTCCCTAATCCTGCTTCCTGCCGGCTTCCCAGCGGCTAATCTGAGGGCGGGAGCGGGCGCACGTCCTCGAGCTCGGTCCCATTTCTGGAGCTTCCACCTCACGGACCTCTTCCCACACACCTGCTTTTCTGTCCGGTCTGTCCCCTCTAGAGAGCGTCTGCCCCGCGAGGGCAAGGACAGTGTTTTGTCCACTGCCGCCTCCCAGGCCACATCAGACTGAGTCAGGACTGGTGGAGGGAGTAACACGTCCATCATCGTGTGGGCTTCTGAATTTGATATAAACGTTCCTCCCCTGTCTGTTCTCAATTCTGAAGCCTGCGCTTTCCTCCATCGAACCACGTTTAGAGTCAAACACACAGCTCAACAATCAAGTGTTCTCCTGTATGACCCGCCCACCTGCTCACCAATGACCCTTCTCTTTCTCATCAAGGAAGAGGGGGATGAGAGCAGGGCCCTCCCAGCAAAGCAAAGGCAGCCCAGAAATCAGGACCCAAGGCTCTAGCCAGCGACCGACTGAGAACCTAAGTAAGAACAAACCAGAAGAAAACCAAAGGTTCCCTCAGCAGGTCCCACAGAACAGGGGAAACTGTGCAAAAGAGCAAGGAGCTGGCCTTCATCTCTGCCACCAGTGAGGGCCCCCTGAGGTGCTGGTGGAGGGGGACAGACCCAAAAAGAAAGCACAGAGCCCAGCACTGGGGTCGCGGGGGTCCCAGCACCACCCACCTCTCAGCACAGAGCCGTTCCCACCTTTGATGACAAGTGAGGTGGCAAGGACCCTACAGGGCTGCCTGTGAGGACAGTGGGAACCCACTCTGTAAACTGTCAAGTCACAGAGGGGCACACACACACATACCCTGTGGACTTGAAAAGGCCCCATACCATTTGAAATCAGCTCCCAATGAGGAGCCCGTACCCAGGGGAGGTTCCACTCACACTGGTAAAGTTAACACAAGGCTGTGGCATCAGGAAGTCCCACTCTTCCTCTGGGGAGGGTCTCCCCCTCCTGTTGTACCCCCTCAAAGCACAGCCCGCCCGGGGAAGTTTTCTTTGGACATCAAGACCCACTACCCCACGTGAGCAGACGCCTTCCATCCCTGGGCCTGAAAGAAACTGCTCAGGACGGAGGACATCAAGGAGACCTGTCCATTCAGAAACCAAGTCTGATCCCAGCACAGGTTCCCAGCTGCCCTTGAGGCCCGAGTTCAAGGCTGGGTGTGGGAGGGAGGGCACAAGACCCCAGAACTCTGGCATGAAGTGCTAGGCAGACAGGAAGGTTCTTCCCACACAGCTCCTGCCCACCCCACACTTTGGATTTGCAAACTTTGCCAGGTATTTTTGATGCAAAGCAGCACCCACACCGTGTGGAGGTGCCAGCCCTCGAGAAGGGTCGGAGGGCAGTCCGTGTGCCTGCAATCACAGGAAGAGCACCGAGTTCGGGAAACCGAGGCTGACTTGACCAGATGACAGGATCTGGCAAAGAGAAACACTCTCCATGGCCTCCGGAGAGGGGCCGCGGAGTGCACACAGGGAGGAAGCAGCTGAGGCCTCCGAGCCAAGCTCTGCGTGAAGGCCGACCTGTGGGAGGTGGAGAGGGGAGGAAAAAGAGAGCACAAGGAATCCAGGCCGAGACAGCAGCACACACAGAGGATGCCGTCAAGAGACGCTGAAGGGCCAGAGGGGTTCAGGGAACCAGCAGGGGCTGGATGAGGCCAGGCGGCCCCAGCAGAGCCAACGGGCCAGGCCTGGTTTGGACCTGATTTTGCAGGTGCTGTGGAAACACGCCATGCAAGTGGTTTGGAGAAGAGGGCTAAGCCTTAATGAGGGTCGGGAAGAAACGGCGGGGAGCTGAGTAAAAGCCGGCCAGCCAGTGGGGGAAAGGGAGCAAAGGAGGCTCCGAATGGGGAGAGGGCAAGCTTTTCGGGTCTGAACAAGGCAGCCATGGGGTGAGGGGGAAGGCACGGGGTAGAGACTGTCAACACAGCGGTGGGAAGACGCAGAGCTGCACACGGGCCTCACCTGTGCTTCTCACTTTCCTCCTCCCCTTCTCTGAGCTGCTTGGTCTTGGGCTCCCCGTCTTCCTTGTCCTGCAAAGGAAGGGAGAAAACCACTTGCTCAGATGGACACTACTTCCAGTCCTTGATGCCTGGGGAGCTGGGGGAAGAACAGGACACCTTGGGAGCCACTCACCCTGGCAAGGAGCAGCAGCCTGGTGTCACAGCCTCCGAGTGGCAGGCAGTACCGGAGCCTTACTGCCCAGCCTTCCACTCGCCCCCCACACGCCCACAGAACTTAACCACCGGCGAACCCAGCCCGGGCCAGGCCCACGGTGACAGGAGAAGCTAGGAGGTTCCAGTGGAGACATGCAGCTGGTCAGTGACCCCTTCGTGGGTCTGGACGGAGCCACCTGCTGAGCGGGGAAGGGCAGTCACCAGAGACCAGGGTGGGGCAAAAGCTCGGGCATCCTGACCCCTCCTCCAGGCCAGGGGCCTCTCCAGAAACATCTACTTGCTCACCTTAAGGAGCAGCGCAACTCAAACTAGAACCAGGCTTAGGATAAGACTCCTGCCATGTATTCAGGGGATGGAGGAGGGGAACTAGTTTGAAGTTTTTATGGAAGAATTTCTTCTAATCTGCTTTTTTCTTTTTTTCGGTCTTCCTCCTGCCCCCATCTCCTTGCACGTCTCCAGCCTGGTGCAGCATATACTCGTTCTCCAGGGACACCACGGGCCGCAACAGAGGATACCACCACGCTGCTTCCAGCCGCAGAAGCAAGTGTCCTCCCGGGCACTCTCCCTGACTCTGGAAGATCAGACCGGCCCTGGGGACAGACGGACATGCAGAGCCCATGCCTGTGCTCAAATGTGTGACCGTGTTCTCAATGCACGTGCCGAGGCTCTCCGGGGTCTCCTTGCCTGCCAGGACCGGCCCTCCGGAGGGTGTCACTGTGCACTTCAGTACTGACAGCAACGTGCCTTTGACCACCTCACTGGAGCAGTGCTCTGGGCTGCCATAGGGAGGCCGCTATGACGTCAGAAAGATCTAGAGCGGCGCCTGGTAGGCTTGGTTGGAGGAGCATACGACTCTTGATCTCAGGGTTCTGAGTTTGAGCCCATGTTGGGTGCAGAGATTCCAAAAAAAAAAAAAAAAAAGAAGGAAGAAAAGAAAAAAATCTTGTCATTTCCAAAGACGTGGATGGAACTAGACAGTACTAAACTAAGAGAAATAAGTCAGTCAGAGAAAGACAAATACCATATGATTTCACTCCTACGTGGAATTTAAGAAATAAAACAGATGAACGTAGGGGGGGAAAGAAGAAATAAAGTAAGATAAAATCAGAGAGGGAGACAAACCATAAGAGACTTTTTTTTTTTTAAGATTTTATTTATTTATTTGACAAAGAGAGAGGCAGCGAGAGAGCGAACACAAGCAGGGGGAGTGGGAGAGGGAGAAGCAGGCTCATAGCAGAGCAGGGAGCCCGATGCGGGGCTCGATCCCAGAATGCTGGGATCATGACCTGAGCCGAAGGCAGACGCTTAATGACTGAGCCACCCAGGTGCCCCCCATAAGAGACTCTTAACTCTAGAAAACAAACTGAGGGTTGCTGGAGGGGAGGTGGGTGGGGATGGGATAACCAGGTGATGGGCAGTAAGGAGGGCACGTAATGTACTGAGCACTGGGTGTCATAGGCAACTGATGAATCACTAAATTCTACACCTGCAACTAATAATACAGTATATGTTAACTAAATTGAATTTAAATAAAAAATTTTAAAAAGGAAAGAGCTAGAGCTGACACATAAATTTTAAGTAAAACAGCTATGCGTACTAACTCTCCTCGAAGTTTATGCTACTGACGGCTGCCTCCCCGAGAGTGGCATTTGCTTCCCTTCCTAACAGTGATCATGATGGAGACCTGAGAACAACCAGACCCCACCATTCCTTGGCCTCACACTTACAGGGAAGGAGACCCCCCAAACCAGGCTAGAGGCTTCTGGTCCAGCGAAGCGCTTTTATGATGTGAAAGGATCACGATAAGCCCTTGCTCTTTCGACACAGGGCAGCCTAGTCTCAGGGACGAAGCAGCAGGAACGAGTGACAAGCCACATGAGAGAGGTAAACATGGTTCGGTGGGGTGGGACGGACAGAATGTGGGGGTTACAGGTGTAGGAAAGGCCTTTGTGGAGCAGGGCGCAGTCTGAGCAAGGGTGGGTGTGGTCTGCAGAACACCCACGTGTCTGGAGTAGCAGGCCTGGTGAAGGTGAATGCTGGTCAAGTTGTCAAGGCAGGCGGCCAGTCACAGAGGGCTCTGACCAGTGTCCTAAGGCACTAGGAGCCAGAGGAAAGGCTGGCGGAGCTGTTGGCAGAAGGACCTCTCCTAAGAGCCTAGCCACCTCGCTGGACAAGCAACCATGGGGCAGAGAGGCTTTCCCTTGGTGATGGCGAAAGAGGGAAGGGAGGACAGAGCACAAATTCTCAAATGAGAAACAAGCTAGGGTTCTTTATGTGGCCCCCAGGGCTGTGGGGGTCTGAGTAGGACCTTCCACGGAGGACCAACGGACACACGTACCCCTCTCCCTGACGAAATGCCAGTGCATTAAGCAAGCCATAAGCCCGGTCAAAAAAAAAAAAAAAAAAAAAAAAAAAAGCTGCTTCCAACTGCCACCCAGCAGACTCCCTGATGGCCGGCCTCCTCCTTGGTGAGTAAGGACAGAGGTGGAAGGACAGAAAAAGGCTCAGCTTTCCCCAATGGGGGCTGGTGGGCAACCACACAGGCAGGCATCTTTCCATGGGGCTCTGTTAACCCGGACCAGTTGGCAGAGGAGGGTGGAGACGATAGGACCGGCCTCTGGGAACCAGTCCTTCGCAAACACCATGCCCCTTCTCGGCAGGCACCGCTGTCCTGGAGTCCCAGAGACACTGGAGTGCCTTGGCACAGGCTGGTTATTCATTAATAAAAGAGAAAACACGCAACTATCTCTGTGACATTTTAAAGAGTGCGCAGCAGTCTGGTGGGTGGGCCGCACCGTTACCTCTGCCCACGGCCTGAGGTTAAGGAGGACCCCAGCCTGGGCTGCTGAGAGCAGGTGCTCAGGAATAGTCAAGAGATGCGTGTGGGACAGGAGCCAGGTAACACATAAACAGGCCACAGAAATGCAACGGCGAGGTGCACTCCAGTCTCCACGCTCCAGCAACTCAGACTGGACAGTGAGCATTCGTGAGCGGGGAAACAGCTCCTGGGTGACCCTGGCATTCGTCCCAAGGCAGGACACTCGTTACCTGGGATGGCGGCAGGAGGTGGAGACCATCCCATGGCCCACCCCAGCCTAAGAGACTCAAAGGGTCCCCAGAACTGAAGGTCCCCAGGGCTGTCTCCTAGGTCCTCAGTTTAAGCCACAGGGAGCCTGGCAAGTGGCCATGAGGGAAAGGGAAAAGATTTGCCTGAGGCCACAGAGCCTGTCTGTGGTGGCTGCAGGTGTGGATCAAGGCCCTTCTCACCCCTGCCCTGTGTTCTCACCAAGGAGAGAGATGAGAGAGAGTGTATGGAGAGTGGCACTCAGTTTCTAAAACAGCTCTGAGCCCAGCCACCTCTCCCCTGCTCCCCGATGGTTCAGAGCTGGCTCAGAGCTGGCTCAGACTGGCCGCAGCCAGCCTGAGTCCGGGGGGGGGGGGGGGGGGGGGCAGGCCCTGGCGCACACCCTCGGAGGGCAGGCAGGGCCCGAGGGGCACAGCATCCTAGGGAATCGGGAGACACCGCACCCACCCCGAGACTGTTAAATCTCACTGCTTAACCCCTTCCCCCCACCACCCTTCCCCAAATCTCCCACCTCTCTCCCTCCTTCCCAGTCCCCGTTCTCCGGCCCTTGCCCTCTCCCAGGCCACCTCCACAGGCGCCCACTGCCACTCAGCCCACAGCTGGCTCCCGGGCTTGCCTGCCAGCCTGCCAGTCAGCTGCCCCTCTGCCCTCGAGAACACAGCTTCCTGCTGCACTCCCTGCTTTCCCTCTTCCACCTCCCCTAAGTGTCCCTCCGCTTTACCATCCGCATCCCACATGAGGGTCATACCACACCTCATACCACGTGGCTCCTCTGCTCAAAGCTCTCCTTGGCTCCCAAGCCGCTCAGGACAACAGCCATTCTCTTCGAGGGGCAGCCTCATGAGGCCTCAACACTCGGCCCTGCAGCCCATTTGCATTTGTCCCATCCAGAATATCCTGACACCACAGCCGCTGTCTCTCAAATCCTGGTATGCCCATTCTCACAGCCCCGAAGAAAACCCACCCTCTGGCCAATTCGGGAGGTCAGCTCAAAGGCCATTTCCTCCAGGCAGCCTTCTGAGGTTCCCAGACAATATACGAGTCACTCCTCTGGGCCCAGGCATGTGGTCATTCCTGTTCATATCCAGGCCTCCCTCAAGTCTATCACGTCTTCCTCAAGTCTGGGGGCATCTCCTGGAGCCCCTCCTGGCCTGGACTAGACAACCTTCATCAACTGTTTTGACAACTTAAGTACTCTCTCCACCAACTCCAGGAGAGCCAAACTCCTGGAAACAGTGGTGGCCGAGGGCAGGAAAGCCACATCCTGGACTGGGGTCCTCTTGCCTGTTCCTGGAAATGCCTCCCACAGCCTGCAGGGGGAAAGGGTCTCTGATGCAAGACTTAAGGGGCCTCAGAACAGCTCCGCCCAAAACAGAGACCGACTGAGCTGTTTCATACTGTTTGAAATCCTTTTGCCAGAAACCAAGTTCTTTACAAATAAAATAAGGGTTGTGCAAGATTGGTATTACTTCTTCCTTAAATCTATGATAAGACTTCAGTGAAGCCATCCTGGCCCAAAGTTTTCTTTGTGAGATTTTAGATAGGGGGCTCTATAGATTTTCTATTTCTTCCTGAGTCAGTCTCATTAATTCATATCTTTCAAGGAGTATCCATTTCACCTAAGTTACTAGATGTATTAGCATAAGACAGCTTATGATAGTCTCTTATTACCCCTTTAATGTCTGTAGGATCTGTAATGACAGCCACTGACATCGACACCTCTGTCTTTTCTCTATTAGATCAGCTAGAGGGGCTCCTGGCCGGCT
Organism: Ailuropoda melanoleuca; assembly: GCF_002007445.2. NCBI lineage: Eukaryota > Metazoa > Chordata > Mammalia > Carnivora > Ursidae > Ailuropoda > Ailuropoda melanoleuca. The sequence continues at coordinate 16,034,110 of NC_048221.1, forward strand.
CAGTCAGTAGAGCAGCAACTCTTAATCTCGGGGCCATGAGTTCAAGCCCCACGTTGGGGGTAGAGCTTATAGAAAAATAATAAAATATTAGACCAGCTGGAGGTTTACCAATTTTGGGACATTCCAGACTTGGTGTTTTAACAATGTGTTTGCTCCTCAGCCCCTTCCCAGAAGAAGCCCTGGTTAGCTGAGTACCCCTGCAGGGAAGGGGGGGGAGTACATCAATCCATATTTCCTGCCTGAACCCCATTAGAAACTCAATCAACCATCAGAAACGCAGATGTGGGGGGAAGTTGCTGCCTCTCCTCCTGCTGCCCTCCCCATCCAGGCAAGACTGGGGTCCCCCATTCCTCGTAACTCCACTCCCCTTTGCGTGCTGGGTCTACCCTGGGCACAAAGATAAAGGAAACAAGAACGCTGTCCTCAAGGATCTCAAATCTACTTAAAGGAACAGACTCAGAAAATGTAACTCTGTGCCATGAGTGGTAAGGAAGACTTTATCACATGTTTTGTACACCTGGGGAACTGGCAAGGGATAGGTGTTGTCAGAGAAGAAGGTAACCCTTAACCTCGGCTCTCAGTGTCTGAGAAGAAGGTAACCCTTAACCTCGGCTCTCAGTGTCCAACGGGAGATTACCAAGCAGCTGAAGGATGGTAATTGCCTGGTAAAGCCATGAGAGCAGAGTAAAGGCACTATCCAGACCTGCAACCGCCCCCCGCCCCGGGCACATGGCTGCTTAGCCAGGACTGGGGGAGGTCAAGGCTGGAGGGGGCTGACAAGGCCTTCCTCCAGGGCTGTGGGCAGGCTTAGCCCAGCCAAGGCCAACACTCTCAAAGGGCACTGTGGCAGCCTAGGAGAGGAGTCGTGGGAGAAGACGGGGAGACCAGAAGCCAGGTGAGACAGTCCACTCCCGACATGGACCTGTCCCAGCCTGATGCTGGCTAAGAGTTAATGAGGGTTGGGAACTGCCACGGGGGCAATGGTGCTGAAGGAGGAGCTCTTGGGGGAGGGGAAAAGGAACAAGCCCCTCCCTCATCCCAAGAGGAGCTGCTGCCTAGGGTTCTTCCTTCCAGAAGAGAAAGAAGGAAGCAGGAAAGGGTTAATAGAGACACTCCAATCTCTGGTCTAGATTCCCCCTACCATTAGCCCATAACTGAAGCAGCTGCGGACCCGACAGAAACTCACAGGTACAGAAACCCTTTCCATTGCCCAGGCAAACATGCCTCATTAGCTCTGGGTATGCCTGGGGAGCTGTTCATGGAAATGGCCCTCCTGGTCAACAATCAAGAAAGAAGAAGGCCCCAAACCTAGTCCCCTAAGAGGGGAAACTGACCCCACCTTGAGCCTTTCCGGTTGATTTGGGCCCAGGGTGGGGAAAAGTCAAGGTGAGACAGGCACAGGAAGGGGGTGAGGGGGACAGGAAGGGACTGCAAACCTGGCAGGTTTCACAATCTCACCCTGTTGCCCATCCTCAGAACCAGAGCAGCCCCATGTCGGGTGGAGAGACTTCCTGTCGGGTGTGGCTAGGACGGGCACTGTGCTCCAAGGGCACTTAGGGGGCAGGGCAGGCACCCAGCGTCTGACTCACCCTGAAGATGCAGTGATAAGCCTGGGGCTGAATGCCACCACGCCTGGGCACAGACACCGCATAGTCCTCGACTGCCCAGAAACAGAGGAAAGGGTGGGAGGGAGGTTCTGAGTCTTCCGAGCAAGCAATGATCCCAACAGGACCCCCAACTCGGGGTTCCCAGCACTCAGTTTGCTGCAGGGACTACCTGGCCTGTATGCCCACTCTGCTCAGCAGGAGTCCCTCGAGGGCAGGTACCTGCCCTACCAGCCTGTACCCACGAGCCAGAACCCACCCACAGCAGGTACCACGGTGGAGCTCACAGACTCTGGGCCGGACCCTGCCTGGCAAAGCCCAGCTCCATTTCAGCCTGCTGTGTGACCTTGGGCAAGTTACTCAACCTGTCTGGCCTCGGTTTCCTCTTCTATGAAAACAGACCACTATCACACTTGTATCACGGCACTGCTTCCAGAGTGGAATGGCCAGGGAGGAAGGAGAAGAGCCTGCAGCCTGGGTGGACATGGCTGCAGCCCCTGAAGGGCAGGGAGAATGGGGCCGGGGCAGGAAGGGCAGGGCTGCGGAGAAACCGCAGGGCCGCAGGCCCAGACTGCCTGCATCTGACAGGTCACGATAAGCTTTCACTTTCATCAATCCCGAGAGCAGACAAGCTGTGCAACAACGTCTGCTTCACCGAGACGTCAGAAGATGTGTCTGCCCTTCTGTGCAGGTGGACCAATCTGATTCCACATTCAGCGCGGCACCAGAATCCGCTTCGGAGCGTCCAGCAGGGAGGGTGGGGACGACATCGGAGAGCGGAGAGCCGAGAGTCACTGCTCTCCTGCGGGGCAGGCGTTCCCTAAAGGCTTGTGCACAGGGAGGACAAAGTGCCGGGGAACAGTAAGGAAGCTGGAGATAAGGCCTGCAGATAAGGGCCGGAACTAGGCCAGTGGCTCTGCGACAGAACAAGAGGGTGCCTGAATGCTCTGGGGGACAAGCAAGAGTCAGACGACTGACTCGAGGTTGGGAGCGGGACTCGCAGGGAGAAGGCGGCACCGTGACCACAATGGGGGCAGTGCTCAGGGGACCGAGAGCAAGCACAGAGCAAGCACGCGGCGGCTCTCAGGTGGACCAGGCTCAGGCGCAGGCCTGGAGTCTGACGGAGGCCGGTGCAGACACAGGCTGGGGGGCCAGCGAGGTGTCCCCGCCTCAGAGAAGAGGGCCTGCTCCTCAGCAGAGGCGGGGCCGGCCCCACCACCCAGGCGCCCCCCCCACCCCCCCCCGGCACAAGCCCGGCCCCAGGATGGCAGCTGACGCCCTGCATGGGCAGATGAGGGTGCGGGGCTGGCCCCAAGCCAAGCCTCCCGCTACTCTTGCCACAAGCACAGCCGGGACACGGGCAGTGTTCAAAGGAGGCGGCAGACAACGCCTCCAGCAGATTATCGGTTAACAAATATTGACTGGCTCCCTTGTGCTAGGGACGGCACATCAGGTCCTGGGGAGGAAAAAGAACAGAACGAGGGCACCTAGTGCTCAGAGACCTGGGGTGGGGGTGGGGGGGAGACACTTTCAGCCTGGGTCCATGGACGGGATCCCAGAGATCACCGGTCGGACACACACACAACAGGCCAGGTGTAGAAAGGCTCATTTTTCTGGAGTTAGGAATCCACAGCTCTTCAGATTCTCAAGGGGGCAGTGAGCTGGAGGAGGAAAGGGAAGGTGTCAACAACACGGTGGCGTGGGGGGGTGCGGGGGGGATGTCTCTGGGTGGCACGGGAGGTGTCTGGGGAGGCTCTCCAAAGGAAGTGCCACCTGTCCTGCATCTCAAGGAGTGGGGGGCAGGGGAAGGGCAGCAGAGGGAACAAGGAGCACCCAGAGGTGCAGAGGCCTGGGAGGGCCCCCATGGTCCCCCCCATCCCCAGCAGAAAAGCAGCCCTTGAAAGGTCATGCTGAGGGTGGGGCAAGGACCAGCGCTGCCCGCCCTTTCCCTCACACAGAGCCGGCCTGGACCAGTTCCTCGGGGCAGCCAGCAAGACTCCAAGCTCCTGCAGGGCCCTCCCTGTAGGGGACGCCGTGGGCCGAGCACAGGCTGCACCCCCACAGCTTAACAGTGCTGGCGCCCAGGGCCAAACCGCAGGACCTCCCCGTGTCCTCCCCTGTGGAGCACTGAGGGTAGGGAACCTGGGTCCACCCTCGGGTGCAGGGCTCCATGTGACACCCACGGTGGGAGACAGCCTGCCGGCATCCTGGGGTCCTGCTGTCCAATAGCGACGGGCCTGACCTGAACCTCACCTCTCGCTGCACAACCCTGGGGAACCAGCTGTTCCCTCTGTTTTCAGCTCCCCACCCCCTGCCCCGTCTGCATCCCCACAAACAAGCAAACAAGAAAGCAGACAGCCAGTTGAGTTCTAGGAACCAAAACAGACATAGCAGGGACCCAGGACTCAGGGCCCAGATCCAGGCTGGGAAGCAAAGGACCGACTAGGATCAGCCCAACCCACCGAGAAACTGATCCCGCCTAACGCTGGGAACGGAAGGCATCAGCCTTTTCTAGCGGCGCTTTATTTTTTGCCAAGTTTCTGTAGATGACAAACGCGCAATTTTTTTAAAACTGAAGCTCAAATTAAGAATGACCTGTCTAGGGGCGCCTGGGTAGCGCAGTCGTTAAGCGTCTGCCTTCAGCTCAGGGCATGATCCCAGCGTTCCGGGATCGAGTCCCACATCGGGCCCCTCGGCTGGGAGCCCGCTTCTTCCTCTAACTCTCCCCTGCTGCGTTCCCTCTCTCGCTGGCTGTCTCTCTGTCACATAAATAANAAAAACTTTAAAAAAAAAAAAAAAAAAAAAAGAATGACCTGTCTGAGTCCCCAGGGGATGAAGGACAAGGGCCCCAGGCTGGAAGCACAGGTACCACGTGTGCGAGGCCTCCCCACAGCAGCCTTCACTCTGCACATCACACTGCACGGAGGCCACAGACAGCGAGTGGACCTCAGCCCCTTCCCGGGCCCTGCGGCCTGAAGGTTACACCCATGTTCAGCAGAAGGGCTTTCTTCCCAGGCAGGCCCTCCATCGAGAACTGTCCCAGACGTTTGATTTTGCCTGGATGTGCCCACATGAGAGTTTGTCATCTGTCTTCCCTCCTCGACTGGAAGCTCTGAGAGGCCTGTCCGTCACTGTCCCCCAGTACCTGGCACCTAACAGCAGCTGGACTACCAGCAAAGGAGAGAAGGAGCAACGGAGGGGAGGCGGGACACACGTGCCACTTCTTCCACTTACAGACAAGGCTCTCCTCCCAACAACTGCATGCATCAGGCATCACTAGGCCTGCCTCCTGGACGCGAGGCCTGAGGCTCAGTGGCCCCTAACTCAGGTCCATGCATGTCAGAGCCCTAGCCTTCCCACCGGTTTGGGGACCCAGCCAACAGAAGCCCACCCAGTTCCCTGCTGCCACACATGCGGTTCTCTCTACCACATCCATCTGCGTGCTCACCGCCGAGCTGTCTGTTCTGTCCTCCCCTCCAACAAGCACCCACACCCCTGCTTCTCTCCTGTAGACTGAGGGCAAAAATCTCAACCGAGGATCAAATCTAACTAGGCCCATCAAATCACAAGACTTCCCAGTAGAAGGGGAGCTCTGGGGAGGGCTACCCCCTCCCCATTATTCATCCCTGCTCTGCTGCATTTCCTATAATAATCACACTCATAACGGTATGCCAGGCAATTAATTACCCAATTAATTGAAGTAATCATTACTTAACTAATCATCATAAAAATCTAGGGATGCCTGGGTGGCTCAGTCGATCAAGCATCTGCCTTCAGCTCAGGTGATAATCCCAGGGTCCTGGGATCGAGCCCCGCGTCAGGCTCTGGGCTCCCTGCTCAGCGGGGAGTCTGCTGCCCCCTCTCCCTCTGAACCCTGCCCCTCGTAATCACACACACACACACTCTCTCTCTCAAATTAAAAAAAAAAAAAAATCGAGTAAGGTCAACACTGCTTTCTTTCTTTCACAGATTAGAAAAACGTAAGTCTAAGGCAAGTAAGCAGCCCACCCAGCGTCACACAGCTTGGGCGTCCAGGGTCCAAAGGCCAGGGTGGGCGTCCAGCCTGGGCTGCTCCCCCATAGAACTGGCCCTCTGCTCTGGCCATCCTCCCACGCCCACCTCAAACACACAGGACGTCTCACTGGTGTCTACCGGCACATCAGCGTCAGCCTCACACCACCTCACATCTCCTCCTGGTGTCGCTTCAGAGAGACATGATCAAACCATCAGGAGCCCCAGATACAGCCACTTCTGGGCCAGGAACTTCAAACCCAGAAAAGCACAAGGAGATAAAAGAGTGATGCTCGGAGAGGTGCTCACAGCTGTCTTTCTCCTAACAGGGAGAACTGGAACGGTGAGCTGAGTCCGACTTGCTCGTGCACCTGGCCTGTGCGGTCATGGAAAGAGGACCATGACACAGAACATCCAGGACCGTGAGAGGCGTGGAGCCCACACACACAGCCACAAGCCAAACCATGGCAACATGACACATACGAGCCCCCAGACTTCATGGGCTCACACAGGACTGTGGGTAGTATTTTTTCCATTTCCTTTCATTCTGCTGTCAAAATGATTTAATAACAAAATGATCTAAAAACAAAAGCGGCCAGAGGAACCCAGTTGCCTGTGGCTCACTGTCTCGACTACTAACGCCCTAAACAGCCCCTCCTGACCTTCACCTGGCTCAATGGGAAAGCAGGAAGCCATGGCTGGCCCTCCAGCCCCACACAGCCCAGTCGATGTTTAGTGACCTTTCTCGAGCCTAAGAACACACAAAACCCAAAGGACCAGCATGCTGCAGGGCAGGGGCGGGGGCGGGGGGAATGACTGAGGCCTGCGCACGCCAGCGACCCTCTGTGGCCCGGGACTGGGGCCAGCGCATGTCCTCCAACCAGGCCAGACAGCCTCCCCGACCAGGACCAAAATTTCAGTTAAGAAACGAACTGATGGTGAACGATGAGGTTACCCTCCCCGCCCTCTCACCCTGCCCCACCATTTCCCGTTTTTTTTTGAGGGGGAAAGCGCCTCTCCGCCACAAAGCAGAACTGGCAACCACCAGGACTTCCTCACCATGGTACAGCTCACAGCTGGAGCAAGAGCGAGCGCATCACAAAGGCCAAGAGTAAGGCCCACGGAGCTCAGAATCCCCCTGCCCTGGTAGGAGACAGCACTGGGCACTGGGGTCCGGCCCGGAACCCCCTTCCCGCGGCCTCAGTGTGGACAGCTGGAGTCAGGAAGCACTGCACGGGGGCCCAGCTGTCCGGTTTTGGGCAATGGAATAGCCACCCAGAGTCTCTGGTCCTGAGGACATGCCGCTGGTGTCTTGACCCTCCACAGATCTGTCCTCGGCACATGAACTCTGGATGGTGGACGGGATTCTCATCCTGAGCCCCAGACGGAAGAGGGAACCTATCCATAGTGTGTTCACCATCCTTGGATCCAAGGGAAATAGCAAGCAGGGGCCTGAAAACCCCAGCGAGTGGCCCTGAAAATCACACCCTTCTCCCCTCCCCCCCACACCAGGTCCGCGTGCCCGTTCACACCAGTGCTGGGTCCCCAAACCGTTCCCGGACAGCCGCCAACAGGACCACATCAGGGCCCCTGTTATCCACGTGATGCCACTGGCTTGGCTCAAAGCCTGTGATAACAAGGTGTGCAGCTTTGCCGCGGGGGCAGGTGTCAAAGCGCCCCCAGTCCACACCTGAACAATTGATTTTGGAAACTTCGTGGTCAGGACAGACTCCACACCCAGTCAAGTTCATCTTGCTGGGTCTGGCTACACACTATAGACTTTTAAGGAGAGGCAAGTCGGCTTCTCCCTGAGAAAAATCTCAGCCCAGGCAACTCCCAAACCCACTCAGCCTATCCAGCCTATCCAGCTGCTTCATTTCCCCACTCAAGTATTGTCATCCGGCAGACAGAAAGGTGATGAAGACATGACGGTGGCCTTCAGGGGGCTCAGGGCAGATGAAAGGGGAAGCAGACAGGTGCATGGAGAGTCACCCTATAGCACGTCCCAAGTGACCGCCATGGCTTCCAGGGTGCTGCGGGAATGCCCAGGGACTAAGAGCCGATGAGATGAAACCCAACTCCCCTGGAAGAAGTGTGGGCTGTCCGGGGAGGGCAGAGCGGGCAGGGCAGGGGTGCTAGAGTAACTGGGAGGAGCAGATGTGGGGAACCTGAGCCCTGTGTCTGTGGAGAGGGAAGGAGGAGCCCGCATGGGAAGGCTTGCTCCAGGGGCTGCCGACTTTACCCACAGCTCTGAGAAGCCAGCAAAAGCTGGACAGGCAGGGAGGGACCAGAGTGTTATTTATAAAGAGCATGAGAAAAGGGCCAGAAAGGGAAGGGCGAGGGTCACCGGTTGAAGCTGCTGAGAAATGAATCGGATATGGGTCAAGAGAGCCACTTTCTCAGCCCCGGGACGGCAGCCGGCAGCTGCCTGTGAGTCTGTGCGGAGGGACAGCCCCTTCCCCCTGTGCTGCTCACGAAACCACACAGCCTCCCCTCGCACACGTACAGGGCCTCTGCCCCTCCCTCACCCCCCGCGGCCCTGGGCCCGGTCCCAGCACCCCCTCAGTTCGGAACTAAGGGACCCACTCAATGGCCCACAACAGATAAGAGATAGGTCAGCCCTTAAACCGAGGTTTTCTCATTGCATCATGCTTCCAAAACTCTTTCAAATAAGGTCTGGGTGTGCGTTTGGCACAAGAGCCAGAGAAGTGTGACCACGTCCATTCTTACCAAATGAGAAAAGAAAGAAAACCACAAACTGTTAGGGCTGCAAGGGCCTCAGATAACATCTGGTACGGGATGAACTAGATTCAGTGGCCCACGGAACGTGTTATAAATAGAACCTACCAAATCGGAATCTTCCAGGCTAAGACCTGGAAGTCTACATGTTCCCAGAGACTGCCCGCCGCCGGGCCACGCTTCTCCCACACCGTCCAACTGAGGAGGCTGGGAGTCAGACTACATCCCTCCTCTTACAGAGGCTGACCCAGAGGAGGAAGGGACCTGGATGAGACCACAGCAAGCTGCCTGAGGGCTACTGTGGCGACCGGGGAGGGCTCTGGACACAGAGCAGGCAGGATGGCAAGAAACACAGAGAGAGTGCTCACACAACTGAAACATCCCAGGGCAGCAGGAGGTCCAGGGAAAGACCTCGGGCTGCCTGACTTCCAGCTGCCCGTCTGTCTAGGTTACCGTGTCGCCTGGAGCCATGGGGGAAGGAGACTGGGACCCGAGTGCCCATCATTCTACGGGCCGCCTGGTACCTGCGTCCCTCCCTTACTTGGGGAGCTGTGATTGAAGCTTGGGGAAGGAAGAGCCAGCTCCAAGTCCAGAGGCTGAAAGTGCCCCACAGTCGCTTTCCCAGCAGGGGCAGGGCTTCTCTCTGGTGGCAGCTGTAGCACCACAGACTCCAGGGCTGCCGCGGGGCACTCTGCAGAGTCTCGACCTGGAGGCAGTAGGGCTTCCTCACTGAGCCACTCCTGAGACATGCTGGGCTTCTTTTAGGCTGCATACCTCCAAGGCTGGCTCTCTCTCTCTTTTTTAATAGAGGGGGAGGAGAGGGAAGGGCAGGGACACAAACCTAAGCAGGCTCCATGCCCAGCACTGAGCCTGACTTGGGGTTCAATCTCACAACCCTGAGATCATGACCCCCGCCGAAATCAAGAGTTGGATGCTTAACCACTGAGCCACCTAGGCACCCCTGGTTCTCTTTTTTTTTTTTAAACCAACCAACCAACCAGCCAGAACAGATTTCCGTTGCTTGCAACTAAATACCCTGGCTATACGTGACCATTTACAGCAATACCTAATAGCCAAGTATACACAGTGCTTTCAGGACTCAAAGCTGTCTTAGGTCCCACAGCTCATCGGATCCACAGGGAGACCCTGGGATGCAAGCAGAGCGAAGGTTCCGATGCCCACTTTGCAAATGGAGACGCTGTGCACAGGGTGTGAACTGTTCTGTGCACTTGGCCCCGGCATCCCCGCCAAGTCCATCCCAAAGGCCAACCGCTGACGCAAGACAGGCGCTCACACGGCCTGGGGTCCATGCGTCTCCCCATCCCTCCAGCCCTGCATGGAGTTGAGCATGTGATGAACAGAGCCCCAACATGGGCACCCAGGTTGGAAAAGCAAATTCTTTGGGCATCAATTCCCAGGCAAGCCAGAGGTTCACAGAGCGACAAAGTGCGCTGAAGCTTCTGGGAGACTAGAAGCTATTTTAACCTCCGATCAGCTGCTTCTTGGAGTGTCACAGTCTGGGGAGAAGTAAAGGTAAGACAGCTGCCTCCTCTCTGGTGTGATCTACAAGTGATAAAATCCTAATTGAAACCAAATTTAAACTACCAGTCGGAACTGGCACATTTATTTGTGGGAGAAAATGCTGCTTAAACAAGGCCTTTTAATCCTCACCTACACATATTTCCTCGAGAAGCCAAGTGTACTTTTTTAAACCCTGGGCTGGGCTGAGGGGCTGAAAAGGCAGAAGGGCACAAGGAAGCAGCCCAACGCAGACCAGCGTCGTGTGGCAGACACGGCGGACCAGCCTGCTGTGCGCCGCGGAGGACCTGGGCGATAGCAGGCTTCGCGGGGCGGCACTTGCCTCAGCTGCAGAGAGCTGATAAACAAGAGTGGACGTGGTGTGAGGAGACCTGCGCGAAGGCCCGCACAGAGTAGGCCCTCCGTGGGTAGGCGCCAACCGTGGTGATGATGGGGATGACCTCAGCGTGAGGCCCATGACATCCCACCCCCTAAGCCAGGCTCACTCCCCCCACCCCAACTGCCGAAAAGGGTCCCAGAGCAGATCCCCACAGGCTTGCCTCTTCCCTTCCCTGAGTTCACCCAGAGCAGCCACCAGCGTCACCCAGGGGACCACCCAGCTCTTGCCCTTGGGTGGCCCAGTGTAGAAGGGCAGGTCCTACATGCATGCAGAGAACGCGAGTCCAAGTCAGAAGAGGCTAGCCACAGGATGCGGGGGACCTGGCTCCCACAGGTGGTCTTCCCGAATTCGCACTCCCTCCCTACCTGCCTGCTCTGCCCCTGCCCCTCCTCTTCTTCTGCGCCTCCAAACAGCTATCACCTTCCATGCCTGCACTCAGTCCCTCCTCCGGGAAACTCAGAACACCCACCATGTCAGGCTCCACCTTGAGAGCTGTGCAGCCTGGGGCACAGAGCCCAAGTGCGGACATGCCCCAGAAGCCAACCAAGGAGATAAGGTGGGGTCAGTGCACTCACGGCGGGTTCAGGAGCTCCCCGCTCCGCGCAGTGCACTGCGTACTGCTGTGTACAAATGTGCCCGCTAGCCCTCCGTCCAGGACGCTCACAGCTCTCAGATACCCCTCCCCAGCATAGAGCAGTGCACTGTATTCTAATCACAGTTGGTGGCACGTGGGTCTGGTCTCTCCACTGGGCCCCAGTCTGCCCTTGCTGACCTCAGTCCCCAAGGCCTTCACAGGCCTGGCACAGAGCAGGCACTCAACAGGAGGGGCAATGCTGGCCGGGTGCACAAGAAGGGCTCAAAGGGCTCAGTAACCTACTCCTTGCCCCAGAGAGCCCTGCACGCTCTCCCACTCCTCACCAGTCACGGGCTCCTGGACTCAGGGCAGGAAAGTTCTGCTCTCATCTGATGGCTTCCTCGCCCAGGTAGCAAACACAGGTGCACTTTCCTTAGAACTCAATGACCCTGCAAGAAATCTAGTGGTACCCCGCCCAGAACACAGTGTGGAGGCAGGAGGGAGGGGCTGTCCTTGAAAGGACAAATGTCTTCTGCCCTAGCCACTCACATTTTCTCTAGACAGAGCAGCTCTTTAGAAGCCTGACTCAAAACAGCTCTGGAGTGTGGATTTTACTCCCCATGGGGCGTCGTTACCACAGCGACCGTTTTTCCTCCTGGAATTCTTTCAAGAGTACAAGCTGTTGCTTCCCTCCAAAACAAACGCGCGGAAAAGCCAGGGCACCAGGGGATAAGGGAAGGGCCCCTGAAGGAAGCCGGCCCAGACAGGACCAAGCCACATCGAGCTCTCCGGCGGGGTTCTCCTGGACGTCTGCGATGGCATAGAAATGACAAGCCCCTCCCAGCTGCTTTGGGTGTGTGTGTGGGGGGGGGTGCTGAGGGTATGGGAGGGTTGTGAGTATGGGCAGTTGTCTGTGCGTGTCTTGGGGAGGCCCGGGCATGTGTGGGTGGGGGACGGGGTCTGGGCGCGTAGCGGGAGTGGCTGTGTGGTGTGTGGGGATTAGAGAGTGGGCAGGTATGCTATGGTACGTGTATCTCTACATGCGCTGAGGGTGGCTTGGGGGTGTGCAGGGAACATGGGAGGGACATGTGGGGAAGCGTGTGGGTTGGGGAAGTGTTCCTCACTATCCTGAGGTGAAACATGGGTCACATCTTCCCCTGAAACAAGAACATGAACTGCATGTCGAACCTGCATGACAATACCTAGTCCTCTAGATCAACCACATCCTGGTCCAGATGTTTGCGGGGGTCCATTTACAACACACAGCTCTAGGCTGAAACCAGGGACCTGGAAGCAACCGAGGCAACTTGGATTTCTAGTGAGAACACCCCTGGTCAGTTGGTCCGGGGCCTGGACAGCAGGGCCAAGTGGCTCTGGAAGAACTGGCATGGCGGGTCCCTGCCTTCCTTGCAAGTCTGAGGTAAGTCCTATGGTGAAGCACAAAGCCTGGGGGCTCAGGGTCCCGGGACACAGAATACCCGTATGGGGCCACTGCCACAGGCACTTGGAAATGCCTGAAGGCTCTGGTACGTAAGTGTAAGAGTTGTCCCTGCCTACAAGGAGCTGCCTGTCTACAGAGGAGCTGGCAGGACCTGGGACTGAGTAACATCCCCAAAAAAGGAAAAAAAAAAAAAAAGCCACTATTACTACTATTTTCATAATAACTACAATGATTACCAAGATGTTGTGGGAGGTCAGCAGTATTATCAAGGATGCTGCAAGCCAACCATTCACAAGAAGACAGTCTTCTTTCTAAAAAACAAGGGGCGCCTGGGTCTCTCAGGCATTGGGCATCTGCCTTGGGCTTAAGGTCATGATCCCAGTGTTCTGGGATGGAGCCCCACACTGGGCTCCCTGCTCGGCGGGAAGCCTGCTTCTCCCTCTCCCACTCCCCCTGCCTGTGTTCCCTCTCTTGCTGCAAATCTTTAAAATAAATAAATAAATAACAAGTGCCAGATAATAAATAGTGCTGAGTCACTGTCATCCACATTTGGGGGGGGGAGTGTGTCTTGATGCCTACCTCACACCACGCAAAAATAAATAAATTCTGGATGGACTGGGGGTGCCTGGGTGGCTCAGTCGGTTAAGCGTCTGCCTTGGGCTCAGGTCATGATCCCAGGGTCCTGGGATGGAACCCCCAGTTGGGTTCCCAGCTCAACAAGGAGCCTGCTTCTCCCTCTGCCTGCCTGTCCCCGTTTGTACTCTCTCTCTTGCTCTCTCAAATAAATAAAATCTTAAAAAAAAGAATTCCAGACGGACTGGAAATCTAAAGGTGAAAGGTAAGACAATAAAACAAATAAAGCTTCTAGAATAGAAAAAATAAAACAAGACAAAACCAGAGAGGGAGACAAACTGTAAGAGGTTCTTAATCACAGGAAACAAACTGAGGGTTGCTGAAGGGGAGGGGGGCGAGGGGATGGGGTAACTGGGTGATGGACATTAAGGAGGGCATGTGATGTAATAAGCACTGGGTATTATATAAGACTGATGAATCACAGGCCTGTACCTCGGAAACCAATAATACATTATATATTAATTAATTGAATTTAAGTTAAGAAATGTAAAAAAAAAAAAAAACCACAACAAAACAACTTCTAGAATATAACATAAGAGAACGTCATCGTGACCTAGGAGTATGCAACTATTTCCCTAAGCAGGCCACAGAAGATGTTCAGGAAAAAAAACAAAACAAAACCCTGATGAATTGGATTACATAAAAATAAAAAACTTGTTTTGTTCACCAAAGAATGCAATTAAAAGGGTGAAGAGTCAAGGCCCAAAGGGGGAGAAAATGCAATACATATACAGAATAAAGGACTTACCCAGGTCTCAAAGAACACCTAGAAATTAATAGGAAAAGGTGTCCGGCCACCCAACAAAAATGGACAGGAGGCAAAAAGGCTTGAGAGGTACTTCATATAAATATATAAAAAGATACTCAACTGCATCAGTTAGGAAGGGAATGAAAATTTAAACCACAAAGGGATAACCACTACACTTCCACCAGCAGGGCCAACTTGAAAAAGACTAACCAGGGCTGGAGTATTGGAGTGCGGGTGGGGGTGTGGACCGGTTTAGCCGCTGGGAGGGCTGTAGGGCAGTGTCTCCCCTATGACTAGCAAATTCTACTCCTAGGAATATACCCAGCAGATATACGTACATGTGTTCACCAACACATGGACAAGACCGGGAACAGCAGAGTATGGCTCTAGCCTGAAAATCTAGAGTAGGACGGATCTACTGCGGTACAGTCACGCAATGGAATACTACACAGCAGGAAGATGAACTGACGGCCACACCCAACGGCTCACAGACACAACAATGAATGAAAGAAGCCAGACTCCAGAAGAGTATGTAGTGTATGAGCCCATTTATCTAAAATTCGAAAGAAAAGCCGACCTACGGCGTTAAAAGCCCCAAGTGATTACTCCTGGGGCGCGAGCACCTGGGCAGGGAGCAGGAGGGGGATGCTGGAAGGCTGTCGCCTTTCTTGATCTGAGTGACTGATGACATCATGTGTTCGATTAATAAAAATTACTGGGCTGATCTGTCTACTTTTCTCTATGTACAGTATATTTCAACTGAAAAGGGAAGTTTTTTGAATGCCACAACAGAGTTGTTAAAAACAGAATTTAAGCCCATGTAGAAACCAAAATTACTAAAATCTAAAGAGAGAACGAATTCTGTCTCGAGGACAAGAAGTCAGTCCTCGTCCTCAAAGAGAGGAAGACCTCAGGACCCCGAAGCACACCGAGAAGACGGCTACTTGGAGGGAAGCACAGCCCCTTCCGCCCTCCCGGCTCTAGGGAACAGGTGAAAACAACGGAGGGATTCGCCCTCAAGGTCACAAAAATTCTTCCGTTGCAAAAGATAATAGATTAAAAACCAGCTTGAATTTCAAGATTCCTTTGCTTTCCAATTCCTGTCCCCGATCAGTGAAGCCTTGCAAACACCTGGTTATATCTTGTCACATCACAGGAGTCACTCAAAGGGGCAACTGAGGCCCCAACAACGTGTCAGGAGCACAGCAACAAAGAAGGACCTTGTCCCATGGCCTCCTGTCCAGAGGTGCTTCACACGGCTGCCTTGGCCATCACGGGCGAGCTAAACAGTGAAAGACCCAGAATGGCATGCGTCTGCCTCGAGAAGCCCTGCTCTCTGAGGGAAACTCGGAAAGAAGCCCACCTCTAGCCCAGGCCAGTAGGTTCTCCCCAGGGTAGGAGACCAGTTTAAGGGATGGTCCTCTTCTCTTTGCTGCAGCCCACTGCAGGGCCCTCCCTGCACAGCTCCAAGGGGAAGCCAGAGCCATGGGGACGACACCACAGGACTCAGCCAGGAGGTGGGGGGCTCCCCAGCACCCAGCTCCAGGGAGGGGACCAAGGTCAGGGGGCCAGGGGGTGGGCCCTGGGTGACACTGCCTAGGTCTCCGCTGTCACATCTGTAAAACAAAGGGGTCCTCCTCACCAGGGTAAAATGAAAGAACAGCAGGAAGCACAGATGTGCACACGCACTACCCACTTCTCAACTTCCAGAACACACCGTCCCCCTTCGTCTACGTCCTGGGAGGCAGCGGTTACTGTGGCCACTCCTGGCCAAAGACTCGTGAGGCTCAGATGCATGAAGACTTATCTACCTACGGGTCCCGGAGTCAGCGGAGCCGGGTGACAAAAGCCACCTGTCTAACAGCCCCCGGAGCAGGGGACCAGGAGTGAAGCTGCCAGCCTGACTCAGGGGTAGCATTCAGCTGGTGGGACCAGCCCACCTGCAGGGAAGGGGGCAGGGGCAAAACCACCGACCAGAAACAGAGCAGGAAGGCTACCCACTCGGCAACGCTGGGCCAGCCCACAGAGCAAAGCCACGAGCACCGCCTCAGCCTGGTGCTGCCTCTCCTGAGATCAGTGAGTCTCATGAGTGAGGGCTGGGGAGACCTCAAAGCGGCGCAAAGGCCCACTTCACAGCGCGCCTGTGGCCGGGACCCCTCCGGCACCTTCCCCTCCCCACACGCTGCCTGCAAACAGCTGGACCAAGCTCGCCGGCCCAAACCCACTACAGTCCTCCCCCGGCTTCTCTCAGCCCCACTGCACTTCCCCCTCCCCAAGATTCCTCTGCCCCTTCCTCCTGCATGCTGCAGGGCGAGCCCCTGGGCCCTGCCTGCCCCCCAGCCCTCCGTCTCTACTGTCTAAAGGTCCCCAGGGGACCTTCATCTGGCCCCAGGGCTTCAGATCCTACCCACACAAGCCTCTCTCTGCAGTCCCGACGCCTGCGTGACAGGCTCTCTCCACTCAGATGGCTAATAGTCAGGCCTGATGTGGCCACACCAGACTCCTGGTTCCCCTTCAAAACCACTCTCTCTGCACCTCTCATCTCAGGAACGGGCCCTGTCATCCCCCCAGCCCGCTGCCCCCACAGTCCACCTGCCGGGATGTCCTGTAACCCTGAGGGCCGCTGCCTCACAGCTGAGCTAATGCAGCAGCCTCCTGCCTCCACGCACACTCGGGGCAGGACCCAGCACTCGGGCCTCCGACGGCTCCCCAGCCCCACTAGAGCGAGGTCCTGCCCCTGTGGCCCCAGCCTGCCAGGGCCTCTATACTCCCATCCCCACCCAACCCTCCAACCCTACACTTGACACCTGCCATGAAGGGGTTCCTTCTCTGCCTTAAACAAGCCAAGCTTGTTCTCCACTCAGCTTAGAACGCTCTTCCCAGATCTGGCATCCCATCCCTGCCCCGCAACCACCACCATCTCCAACTTCCCAATCACAGAGGCCTTCCTGTCTTAGGGCAGCTGCACCGGCCCTCCTTCAACATACATGCACCCCAGCACTCACAAGTCCCTGACACTCTCTTCCCTGTTCACATGTATACACTGTCTACCGACCCCTCCCACGGAAGCCCCTTGAGGCAGACAGGCGGTCTGATTCACAACCTGGATCCCCAGGCCAGGCACACAACAGGTGCTCAATAAATGCTGGTTTGATGCTGCTTGCAGAGTTTCCCGCCGAGGATGAGCACCGAATGCTCCAGGGAAAGGAGGTGTTCTACTTCCTCTTGTCAAGGGAGAATGTCAAGGAAGTGATTACAGACTTGCAGAAAAATGAATCATCTGCGGATCTTTAAAAATGCATGATTTCTAGGCTCCCTACCAAGATCCCAACAGGAGATCTGGGGTGGAGCCAGAGAAAAGAAGGTACGTTGTCGCCCCAGGGGATCCTCCCGCGCAGGCAGGTCTGAGAACCTTGCACTGATCCAACATCTTCATTCCACACATGAACAAATCGAGGCCCTGGGAAAGGATGAGTCAACTCGAAGCTGCAACACTGGTTCATCAACAGGTGTCTGTGCTGGGAGTCCCCAACTTCCCACCCACCAGTTTCTCCCTCTCACTGGCTCCCAGACTGCAGGGTCTGAGCAGAGCTTGGAAGAGACGGTCAGTCCTTGGGAAGAATGGGGAACACACACCCCACCTTGGCTGTGGCTCTGCAAATCCACTTTTTTGTTAATCTAACACCTTGCACCACAAGTCAATTCCACCTTCAAGGAAGCAGGGCTAGGCTGTGGAAGGCGGGGGACCAGCAAGATGTCCTCTTTGCTTCCCTCGGAAATAGGGTCAGCTCCGCCCACCATCACCCAGCTGGGAGGGCTGAAGGCCCACCCAGACTTCCTCACTTCAACAGGGTGGGTGAGAACAGACCCACATCTACATTTATAAAAGGCCCATGGGCAAGACCTTGAACTAGCCATCTCTCTCTGCTCTTCCAGGTACTGATGAGGTCAGAAGCCACGCCTTGATTTTACAGACAAGGCTACGGAGGGAAGCACAGAGTTTTAAAGATCCACTCTGGGTCCCACCAAGGGGATGAATGGAGCTGAGATTTAAACCAGATCCATCGGACTCCAAAGCCCGTGCTCTCCTGTCACCCAGCTCCCCCAGGTGGCCTGATGGCAGTTTCTGTGTGGGATGGGAAGAAGACCCCGTCCTAGGGGCTGCTTCTTCCCAAGCACCTGGGGGTGACACATGGAGAGGGATACAGGGCCCAGGGCTTAGGGGACCATCTAAGGTTGGCAACGTCCCAAAGCACATTCATGAGAGGTCCCTTCAGCCCAGGCCTCCTGGTCTATTAAGCAGGGATAAACTGTTTTAAACCTACCTCGAAGGGCTGTTTCTGCACTGAGCAAATTATGAGATCCCATCACAAAGTGCCATGTACATGTTATGACCACCGATCTGTTAAGAGGCTGTCAGCACGGAGGCAGTGACTTTTCCACTAACTTAGCCATCAGGCTGCTGGGCATGGGGACATAGCTGCAAGCGGCCAAGTCAGAGGCAACTTCCTGAGGGATGAACAGAGCACGGACAAGTCTGACTCCTCACCCAGAACCCTGGGCTCTTCTCCACACCCACCTCCCCACATCTCGCTGCCCTTTCCTCTCTGTCCCCCCAACAGTTGCCGGCCCTTCCCTCCAGCTCCCCCTCCCACCCTGAGCCCACAGTGGCTAAACCCCTCCCCAGTGCACCCAAGTCCAAGATTATCAGTGAGCTCCCCTCCACCCTGGCACTCTCCCCACTCTCTAGACCGCCTGTTTCTCGAGTGTATAGATCACAACTGTCAGCATTTAACGCCACCAGATGCACACACAGAAGGCCAGAAACAAGCACCTGCCAGAGACACCCGCCACGAAGACTGACTACTTGAAGCCCCTGCTCTAGCTTCAAAGCCCTGGGCTCCCCAAGGCTGAGCTCATGGCCATCTGGGTTTCCACCTACCCTCTCCTTCATAGCTCTCAATAAATGAGAGTTCGGGCAGAGACAGAGTCTCTTCCGAGCTGGGCAAGAGGGAGCAAGTTCTCCAGAGATGCATTGTCCAGTAAGGCAACCCTAAGTCAAGTGTGGCTGTTTAAAGTAAGTAAAATGGAATAAAATAAAACATCATGTTGGTTACATTTCAAGGGCTCAAGGACCACACGTGGCTCCTAGCTGTGGTGCTGGCCAGCACCGCACAGCATGGCCCGGGTCCCCAGAGCCAGGTGAGAAACAGGAACTGCCGCACGGCCTGCAAGCTCACAGCCAGAGCTTGCTCCAAGCTCAGGTGCAACCCGAGGGGCTGGGGACAACCACCCTCCCTGTCCCAGGGCACAAAGGGACAGCCCGCTCCAGGCTAGATGCTGGCGAAAGCCGACAGCCAAGGGAAAGGGTTTGTGCCAAGTTAACAACCTTTAGGAGCCTCCTTCTGGCTGCTAAGAAAGAGGTCAGAGAGGGGCGCCTGGGTGGCTCAGTCATTAAGCGTCTGCCTTGGGCCCAGGGCGTGATCCCGGGGTCTGGGGGTCGAGCCCGGCATTGGGTTCCCTGCTCTGCTGGGAGCCTGCTTCTTCCTCTCCCACTCCCCCTGCTTGTGTTCCCTCTCTCGCTGGCTGTGTCTCTCTCTGCCAAATAAATCAATAAAATCATTAAAAAAAAAAAAAAAAGAAAGAGGTCAGAGAAGGACGAAGTGGCCTCCCAGTGCCCTGCTGGGCAGCACTGTAGAGAGAGGCTCCCGAGCTTCATCTACACAGCCTGAAACGGTTCCCCTACTCACCCAGCTTGGAACGTCTGGATGAGCACCAAGAAATGAGCTTCAAATACAATACAAAAATGTGGGCGGCTCGAGACCCCTGGGCGGCTGAGTTGGTTAAGTATCTGCCTTCGGCTAAGGTCATGATCCAGGAGTTCTGGGATCAAGTCCTGTATCAGATCCCTGCTCAGTGGGGGGTCTGCCCCTCCCCCTTGCTTGGGAGCTCTCACTCTCTCCCCGTGACAAATAAATAAAATCTTAAAAAAAAAAAAAAAGGAAAAGAAAAGAAAAGAAAAGAAAAGAAAAGAAAAGAAAAGAAAAGAAAAGAAAAGAAATGTGGACAGCTGCCCTCCCCACTAGAAGGGCAGGATCCTGCAGAACTTGGCCACCAAAGCACTGAGCAGCACTTTCGGACCTCATCCCTACCCCAATCCCTGCCAACTGCTTGCTGTCAAACCGTGTGGAGCATCCCCGACTGTCCCCTCTGTGCCCACCAAAATGTCCCCACCTCGGAGCTACCCCCGTGGAATACTCCTCTCCAGCTACCCCACTATGTGCTTCCCGATCCCATCCTCCACAGTTCAGCCCAAATTCCACTCTGCCTTCTCAGGGAGCAACCCCAGGCCCAGCCTGGCTTTCCCAGGAAATGTCCCCCAGCAGTACAGTCTAATAGCCTATGTGCTCTTCCCCCCATCACCGGGGCTGGCTGACCTGTGGGCACACTGCACCCTGCAGAGAATCCCCCTCCTCCAGGGGGTTATGCGGGCTGGAATCCAGAGGTCACTCGGGATGCTCCTTGACCTTGGGCATCCCGGCACCTCGGAACCTCGTGGCTTGCCCCCTCACAAATCAGTCAGGTGGGCTGGCAGGGAAGTACTCTTAAGACTGCCAGCGCAGGGGCGCCTGGGTAGCGCAGTTGTTAAGCGTCTGCCTTCGGCTCAGGGCGTGATCCCAGCGTTCCGGGATCGAGTCCCACGTCGGGCTCCTCCGCTAGGAGCCTGCTTCTTCCTCTCCCTTTCCCCTGCTGTGTTCCCCCTCTCGCTGGCTGTCTCTCTGTCACATAAATAAATAAAATCTTTAAAAAATAAAAAATAAAAAAGACTGCCAGCGCACAGCTACAACCAAACTTTACTGCGGAATAATGTGCGGAAACCTTACGGCCCGGGTCTTGTCTCCATTTGTCACAGTGTCAGGATTGGCTCCCCCAGACGATCACTAAATTGAGCTCACTGTCCAGTGTGGGGAGGAGAGGAAGCTAGCACCAGGAGGGAAATCAACCCCAGGCATGAAATCTTGATGCCTCCAGCAAGACCATGTGTGTGGTAGGTGTCAGTGAGGGACGTGCCACTGAGTGCTAGGGGACCAGCAAGGAGCCATCCCCTTGGGGCAGACAGGGACTCTCCAGTGGCCAGGGCAGGTTGGCAAAGTGCTGGACCCTGGAGTCCATCCTACAGTGGTCTCATCGTCACATCAGATGATGGAGCTAAAAGTGGGGAGCCCCTTCCACCCGAGGGAGGGGCCTCCTTGCTCCCTGTCTGCCCACAGCAGGCTGGCCCTACTTCCTCTCCAGCCTCACCACTCATCAGTCTCCCAAGAAATGACTGGGCTGGAAAAGTAACTCGAACTTGAGACCTTTGACTGTCTTTCTCTCAGGCACCGACCCTAACAGAAACATCACTCAGGTCCTGCAGAGACTAAACATGATGCGAAAAGCACTCTTGTATGAAAAAACAGGTAACTTTGGGCCACGCCAAAATCTAAAAACCTTTGTGCATCAAAGGACACTACCGAGAGAAAGAAAAGCCAACCCACAAAACGGGGAAAAAAATACCCGGAAGTCCCATTTTTAGCAACAGTTTAATATCCAGAATACATAAAGAATTCAACCACAACTCAACAACAGAAAGACAAACGACCCGATGGAAAAATGGGCGAAGGATATGAATACATATTTCTCCAAAGAACATACACGGACGGCAGCTAAGCACACGATTAAATGCTCAACAGCACTTACCATCCGGGAAATGTAAATCAAAGCCCCGGTGAGATGCCACTTCACACCTACTAGGATAGCTATCATTTATTTTGTTTTTAAAGAAAGGCAGACTGCCACATGCAGCACCTCATCTGGACGTGTCTGGAGTCTTGGAAGCTTGTCTACCCTACATTCTCCTGCAAATGGACCTTGAGAGCTTGGCTGGAGGTTCTGGCAGGGGAGCGCAGCTAACTCGTATACCCCTGACGAAGAACGGTCCTCCTCCATGAGGGAAGGTCACCCTCTTCCAGCAACCACACAGCTCTGGGAGGGCTGCACGTGGAGCAGTGAGGGAGGAGGGGACACCCACCCAGCCATCCAGATCAGCCGAGCCAACCCTGGCGATCAGTGGGGTACAGATGTTGCAGCCAGATCGCCCTTGCACCCTATAATTTTTTTTTTAAAGTAGGCTCCACGCGCAGCATGGAGCCCAACGCGGGGTTTGAATTCACGACCCTGAGGTCAAGACCTGAGCTGAAATCAAGAGTTGGACGCTTAACCGGCTGAGCCACCCAGGCGCCCCCATCCTGTACTTTTTTAAAAGAAAAACAAGTGATGGGCAAGGCTGTAGGGGAATTGGAACCCTCGTGCACTGCTGGTGGTAGTGGAAAATGTACAGCCACAGTGGAAAACAGGTTGGTGGTTCCTCCAAAAGTTAAACACAGAACTGCTATCTGACCCATCAATTCCACTCCTTCAGTATATAGCCAAAAGAACTGAAAACAGGGACTCAAATACCACGTGTGAGCCAGTAAGTACACCAATATGCCAACGACAGCATTAGTGACAACAGCCAAAAGGTGCCCATCAACAGATGAACAAACACCCACTGCCTATAGTATATACTTACGATGGAATATTATTCAGCCTTAAAAAGGAACGACATTCTCTTACATGCTAGAACGTGGATGAATTCTGAAAACTTATGCTTATGCTAAGTGAAGTAAGCCGAACACAAAAGGACAAATATTGTAAGATTCCACTTACATAAGGTACTCGGAATGGGCAAAATCATGGAAACAGAAAGTAGATGAGGGGTTGCCAGGGGCTGGGATAAGATTAATAGGGAGTCGCTGCTTGATGGGGGTAGAGTTTCTGTCGGGTGTGATGAAAAAACTCTGGAAATAGTGGTGATGGTTATACAGCCTTGTAAATATACTAATGCCACTGACAAAGGCTTAGATGGAAAATTTTAGGTTATATGTACTTCACCACTAAAAAAACAAAACAAAACTGTGGCAAATAAGGGCATCCCCATCCTCACCAGGGGAAAGGAGGACCAGAATCAGGATCCAGAGGGGATTAAGACATACCCATCAGGGCAGACTGGACTTGGGGCCTGTACTCTTTTCCCACTGTTGTTTTTTTGTTTTGTTTTGTTTTTGAGTGTGTAACTCAAAAAAACCAAAAGCTACTAGCAAGTATACAACTGGTTTCTCCAGCTTCTCCCCTACCTTGCACCTGGGCAACCGGTCCAAGTCAGTACATAAAGAGAGTCACCACCTGTTCTCATGGCCTCTCCTAAGCTAACACTCACTTGCCTCCCAGCTGGCTGACCTTAGGCAAACCACCCCACGTTTATTAGCCTCAGTGCTTCCACCTATAAATTAACCCTCCTCCTTCCTTCTTCTCAGGGTAGTCATCAAGACCTAGATAAGATAAAGCAAGCAACTGGCATCATTTCCATGTCAAATCTGAAAACACTGTTGTCTTTAATAAACAAAATTAAACCCTTACGAGCTACAGAGAAAAAGAGGGGCACTACGTACTCCCCATCCCACTTTCCTTCTTTCCTTTTCTTGCACCTTCTCTATCTAACACTATGTATGTTGTCTGACTGTCTCTCCAGCTAACTGCAAGCTGCTTGGGGCAGAGACTTCTATCTGCTTTGTTCAATGCTATACCTCTAGTGCCTAGTGACTGGCGCACAGGACGGACCCACTACACGTCTCCTGAAGGACTGAATTACCAGCTCCAATAACCCATTTTGAACCAAGCCGAACAACACTTCATCACCTGCCACTAATCCACCCACTGACACCACAGCCTGGAAACTGAAGAGTCAACAAAAAATTCTAACTTCCCCTTTGCACGAAAAGGACTAGAGAAAGTAGAAAAATCAGGAGCTCCTGGATAGGAAAGACGCACCAGGAAAGGAAAAGGTTTCCAACGGAGCAAGAATGTGGCTTCACAATAACTCTTCCTTAAAAAGAATGAAAGGAAACTCCAAAGGCCAGTGAAGTCTCAATTCTAAGATAGAAGCCATGTGATTTCCGACTGCATATTTTTTTACAGATGAGTTCATAGCCAAGAGCTTTCTGAAGCCAGAAATGTGAAGATTAAACCCAATTAAAGTAGCAATCAATACACCGACAAACTGGAAAATCTAGGTGAAATGGGCAAATTCCTAGAAATACACAATGTACCTAAACTGACTCATGAAGAAATAACAAATTTAAATACATCTATAACTAATAAGGAAACTGAATAAGTAATCAAAACCCTCCCAACAAAGAAAAGCCCAGGGCCAGATAGTTTTACTGGTGAATTCTACCAAACATTTAAAGAAGAAATAATACCAATCCTGTTCAAACTCTTCCAAAAAATTGAAGAGGAGGGAATACTTCCTAACTCATTTTATGAGTTCAGCATTACCCTGATTCCAAAGCCACACATGCTACAAGAAAAGTACAAACTCATATCCCTCATGAACACTGAAGCAAAAATGCTCAACAAAATACTAACAAACTGAATCCAGCAAGGACCAAGGACCAGGGGGAATTTACTCCTGCAAGGCAAAAATGGTTCAACATACAAAAACCAATTAATGCAATACACTAATAGGATGAAGGGGGGGAATGACATGATCATCTCAATTGATAAAGAAAAAGCATTTCACAAAATTCAACTCTCTTTGATATGAGAGTGATATGATAAAAACACTCAACAAACTAGGAATAGAAGGAAACTTCCTCAACATGATAAAGGCCATATTTGAAAAACCCATAGTGAATGTCACACTCAATGGTGAAAGACTGAAAGCTTTTCCATGATAAGGAACAAAGCAAGGATGACCACTTTCACAACTTCTAGTCAACATGATACTCAAAGCTCTAGCCACAGCAATCAGGCAAGAAAAAGAAATAAAAGATATCCAAATTGGAATAGAAGTAAAATTGTCTCTGTTCACAGAGGATATTTTATATGCAGAAATGTTTAGAGTCCATGAAAAAACTGTTAGAATAATTAACAAATTCAGCAAAGTTCCAAGATGTCGATTCTATAAATCAACAACTATCAGTTGCATTTCTATATATACTAGCTATGTACAATCAGACCAGGAAATTAAGGAAACAATCTCATCTACAACAGCACCAAAAAGAATAAAATACTTAGGAATACATTTAACTAAGGAGCTAAAGGCTTGTACAATGAAAACTAGAGAGCATGGCTGAAAAAAATTAAAGACTTGAATGAAAATTAATGACAAATAAATGGAAAGACGTCCCATGCTCATGGATTGGAAGACTTAATATTGTTAGGATGGCAACACTCCCCAAAATGAATTACAGATTCAGTACAATCCGTATGAAAATCTCAATGGTGTTATTTGTACAAACAGAAAAATCCATTCTAAAATTCATATGGAATCTCAAGGGATCCCAAAAAGCCAAAACAATCTTGAAAGAGAACTAAGTCAGAAGATTCACACTTTCTGATTTCAGAACTTACTACAAGCTATAGTAATCAAAACAGTACGGTTGGGGCAACTGGGTGGCTCAGTCGGTTAAGCGTCTGGCTTCAGCTCGGGTCATGATCCTGGGGTCCTGGGCTCGAGCCCCACATGGGCTCCCTGCTCAGCAGGGAGCCTGCTTCTCCCTCTCCCTCTGCCTGCCACTCCCCGTGCTTGTGTTCTCTCTCTGTCAAATAAATAAATATATATTTTTTTAAAAAAACAAAACAGTATGGAAGTGGCATAATGACAGACATATAAACGAATAGAATAGAATACAGAGTCCCAAAATAAAGTCTCACAGATATGATCAAATGACTTTCAACAATTCAATAGGGAAAGGACCATTCAATAGGGAAAGGACGCTCAATAGGGAAAGGACGTCATTTCAACAAATGGTATTGGGAAAGCTGGATATTCACATGCAAAAGACTGTATTAGACACTTACATTATACCATACATAAAAATTAACTCAGAATGGATCAAAGACTTAAATATAAGAGCTAAAACTAAAAAAACAAAAACAAAAAAACAAAAACAAAAACAAAAAAACAACTCTTAGAAAAAAACATGGGGGAAAAGCTTCAGGATCCAAGGTTTGGTAATGGTTCATTAGGTATGACACCAAAAGCAGGATCAACAAAAGAAAAAATAAACTGGACTTTATCAAAATTAAGAACTTTGTACATCAAAGGGCATTATTGGGAAAGTGAAAAGACAACCTTGGAATTGGGAGAAAATATTTGCAAATCTCATATCTGATAGGGGGTTAATATCCAGAATATATTAGGAACTCCTACAACTCAACAACAACAAAAGTCAATTAAAAAATGGGTGAACGGGCACCTGGGTGGCTCAGTCGGTTAAGCACTGGACTCTTGGTTTCAGCACAGATCATGCTCTCATGGGTTGTGGCTCCATGCTCAGTAGGGAGCCCACTTGAAGATTCTCTCCCTCTGACCCTCCCCCCCACTTGTGTGTGTTCGGATGAGCGCGAACTCACTCTCTCTCCCCCAAAAAAGTAAATCTTTAAAAAAAAAAAAAAACGGGCAAAGGACCCGAATGGACATTTCTCCAAAGAAGATATACAAATAGCTACAGGCACATGAGATGTTCAACATCACTCGCTAATCACTACGGAGACGCACACGAAAACTACGTGATACCATTTCACACCCGATAGAATGGCTATAATCAACAAAACAGAAAATAACAAGTGTTGACAAGGACGTGGAAAAACTGGGATCCATGTCTACTGCTGCTGGAAATGTACAATGATGCAGCCGCTGTGGAAAACAGCATGGCAGTTCCTTCAAAGGTTAAACACAGAACTGCTAATACAATCCAAACATTCCACTTCTGGGTCCATACTCAAAAGAACTGAAAACAGAGACTCAAACAGATATTTATACATTCATTACTGACAACAGCCAAAAGTTAGAAGCAACCCAAAATGAATGGATAAAATGTGGTATAGTACAAAGGAGTATTATCCAGCTTTAAAAAGGAATGAAATTTCACATATGCTACAACATCAATAAACCTCAAAAATGTTATGCTGAGTGAAATAAGCCAGTCAAAAAAACTCAAATACTGTGTGATTCTACTTATATAAGATACCCAAGGTAATCAAATAGAATAGTGGTTTAAGGGCTAGGGTGGGAGGGTAATGGGGAGTTACTGTTTAATGGGGACAGAGTTTACGTTTGGGATGATGAAAAAGCTCTGGCCATAGTGGTATAGTTATATAACATTATTTCAAATGGTAAACTGTATGTTACATGTATTCTGCCACAATAACAAAAAATAGAGAAAACAACAACAACAACAACATCAGGCCATATTTTCAGCCCATTGAGAGAACCCCTCTTTAAAGACAGTTCTCCTGGGGCGCCTGGGTGGCACAGTCGTTAAGCGTCTGCCTTCCGCTCAGGGCGTTTTCCCAGCGTTCTGGGATCGAGTCCCACATCAGGCTCCTCTGCTAGGAGCCTGCTTCTTCCTCTCCCACTCCCCTGCTTGTGTTCCCTCTCTCGCTGGCTGTCTCTCTGTCAAATAAATAAATAAAATCTTTAAAAATAAAAATAAAGACAGTTCTCCTGATGGCCTAGGCATCCTTCCCGAGGCAACGGGCCCTGAGGATGCTATGTTGTCCTTTGTATTCCGACCTTAAGCCCAGTCCCAGTAATCTGGGCCCCAAATTCAAGCCAACAGCACAGGCTGGCTAGCCAAGCTGAGGTTTGAGATTCCCTAGGCCTGGCAGTTTTCAAGCAGAACCGTCTGACAGGGCCAACAAGCTGCCAACAAAAGCAGAAGCCAATCTGGCTAGCTTTCACTCTCTATTACTTCCTCTTTCGCTTTCCCACAGGATGGCCATGCACAAAGGAAACAGGAGCCAGACTGACCAGCCTGACTCTTTAAAGTTCAAAAGTTGAGTCCCTGTTTCCCCTCATCCATCGAAGGTCCAGGTATTTACTAGCCTTTATATTTTGTAGAATTAGTAGTTTTTGCTCATCCAACAACAGCAGAACTGACAAGCTCCACCCTCTGTGGTCCCTAGTGCTCTTTCACCCAGATGACCGTCAGATCTCAAAACAACCCAGTGAGAATTAATACAGAGGGGTTGTTATCCTCCACTGCAGACATGAAGAAACAGGTTCAAGGAAATGAAGCAGTTTGTCCCAAGTCCCACCGTCCCAATGACAGGGACAGGGTTTGCACACAGGTAATGAACTTCAGAGTTCTTCTTCTTGATTACTCGGACAGATCAACGAGGTGGAAATGGAATCGGACCATTTTGGTGTCAAACAAAAGCAAGGAAGATGCTTCCAAGTTTGGAAACTAATAGGACTAGGAGGTCCATCCCCAGAGAAGTAGCCTGGGAAGAACTAAGCGCCCTCCTCTTTCCCTGAGGTGCACCCTGACCTAGAAATGGGTCTTCCTTTTTGGACTTCTGTACTTAACGATTCCAGCTGGGCGCCCAGAGCACCGTCCCATACTGCCCTGCCCAAGGCGCGCTGGAGGACAGGGGACGGTCTGCTAGATTCACTTAATTTCACCAGGCTGGAAGGCCGGCTGGGTCGTGGGGAAACGGGGTGAATCAGGGCGCTCACACGCGAAAAAATCATGCCTAATCTAACGAGCATCCCAACCTTAGAAGTCGCCCTGAAGACGCACAAGGGAAACACCAGATAGTAGCCAAAAAGCTCGTAGCGCGCAGACCACGGCCCTCCCCAACCCGCGCATGCGCGGCGACAGCCCTAGCGTCAAGAGTCCCCACCAGCTAGCACACTTGGTGGGCGGGCTCCGACTCCTCGCGCAGGCGCCACCCCCGCGCATGCGCATCCTCAGTAGCTGCCTTTTCCTACTAGTCGCCTGTCCTCTCGTCCCTGCTCTGGATCCGAACACTGGCTACCTCAGCCACGATTCTCGCTCTGCATTCCTCACCTTGCGCCCGGTTTTTTCCCGTAGGGCTTTCAACCGTTCCTTTCGTCGCAACGCCTCTTCCTCTAGCCGGCCCACACCAGCCGCAGCAGCCGCCATGTTGCCCACCCTCCTTGTCTCTCGTCCTGCATCGCGCAGGCCCAGGGAGTAGATGAATCTCTGGCGGCCAATCCAGGGACGAGAATGGGAGAACAGGAAGTCCTGAAAGCCAATCAATACTGAGTTGCTATAGGAGGGCCCGCCCAACCTTTCCCCGCGACTCGCCTCGCCTGTTGGGGGAGGGCACGGCAAAGAGAAAGACCGTAAGGCTCGATTCGTCCAATGCCAATCAGTGAGAAAGCGGCAAGTGGAATCAGACCTGAGTGAAGGAGGATGGAGCGCGTCGATCGCTCTGACTTCGCCTAAGCAAGCGCCAACCACAGCTCACTCCCTACCCGCCTCTTGGAATGCGCTGGACCCACCCTTGTCCCCTTGTCCTGATTCTTCAAGGCCCGAATGCCTTCCAGAAGTCTTCCCTGACCCTCCACTCCGATCCCAGTTTAATAAAAGATCTGCCTCTTCCTTCCTCTACAGGTATCAGTGACTCCCTGGATGCACTTGTCCCTAGGCCCTTCTGTGTCCACTCTCAGGTCAGATGAAGCCTGTGCGGTGCAGGGCTTGGCTGGATGGCCATTTCCTCCAGGCTCATGGATGATCCCCTCCCACCTCCAAGCCCCCGAAGCAGCAGAGTACTCAGGGTCAGACTACCTAAGCTGGAGAAGAACAAACCCCCAAAGTGGGTCCAGTGGGCCCCAGGAACCCCCTGAGCTTAGTTCCTGAGAAACACTGAGAGTTGATTTGGCCTTGACTGCAACAGGTGGCCAAGACGTACACTGCTCCCCAGCAGGAGCTGCCAGGGTCTTCTCCCCTGCATTAACCAGCATGCCCTGACAACCAGGGGCTGAAGTAAAGATCTTCTGACAGGATGTAAAGGTCCCCAAAGCCACACAGAGGCCAAGCCTCCCTTCCCCCAACACATACCATGACTTGTCTCTCAGCAAAACTGTTTCCTGCTTGGGGCCTCCCTTCCCAGGCTGGCAGCAGGTGGATGCCCACTCCTCCCACTTCTCTTCAGAGGCCCCTGCACCACAAGACCTCTGTCCAGGCCCTCCAAAACGACC
Organism: Ailuropoda melanoleuca; assembly: GCF_002007445.2. Taxonomy (NCBI): domain Eukaryota; kingdom Metazoa; phylum Chordata; class Mammalia; order Carnivora; family Ursidae; genus Ailuropoda; species Ailuropoda melanoleuca. The sequence goes on from NC_048221.1 coordinate 16,063,874, forward strand.
CTCTTGACCTCACTAACCCTGGCCTTTCAGTGCCCTGTTCCCCCACATCCAGAGTGGCTACTTGCTATGACCTGTACGAGGATCACAAGTGGTACATGGTACACAGGTAGGAGGTGCTCAGGAAATGTCAGTTCAGAGGTAGGATGGACAGGGCAGGAAAAAAGGCCAGAGAGGAGGGGCTGCCCAAGAAGAAGTCAGGAGGACAAAAAGGATGGGAAGGGGGACTCCAGACTCCAGTTCCTCTACCTCATAGTACCTTTCTGGGCTCCACAAACTTCTCCCCAGCTCCAACAAAGGGCCTGACCCCTGCCCAACACGAGGGGGGCCCCTCACCTCCCAGGCAGGCTGATTGGGGGGGGGGCAGGGAGAGGTCCAGAGGTGATGGTAGCCATGGGCCAGAAAAGAGTCAGTCAGGCCTCCATGCCTGTCCACATTGTCCCCGGCTACCCAAGTGATTCTCATTTGCCCCATGTGGGCCTCAATTTCTCCATCCGTAAAACAGAGGCATGACACATCCTGTTGCCTTTAACCTCTTGAGGTTCAAGAAAACAAAAGATGTAAAGGCAAGTGCTGGGCCCTAGAGTGGAGGACGCCTCTACTGGAGCATCTAGGAGGCTTCTTGGAAGAGAGGACCCGTGAGGATTGACTAAATCTCCCGGGGATCTGCAGGACAGACGAAGGGCACCGCTCTCTGATGTCCCCAATCCCGCTCCACAAACAATAGGAGCAAAAAACGTGGCGCGTCGGTCTCCCCATTAAAGCGCGTAGAACAGGACCAGGCACGTGGTTAACTCTACAAGTGGCCGGCTGGTTGCTGTTGGAGGACTCTGGCCATCTGAACGCGGCCCGCAGCCCCTGCCCCCCTACCCGGCGACGGAGACCCCATCCTTGCACGAAGGGTGGCAATTCCAGCCAGGCGCACTGTGCGGTGGGCGAGTCTGGGATGCCTGACCCCGACCCTCGACCCTCGCGCGGGAGGCTCAGATTGGCCCTTCCAGAGGCACTGTCAGGGGCGCGGATCGCTGAGGGCGGGCCTGCGGGGCACCCTCCCGGGCCGCTCTGACCTCAAGCTCCTCCTCCCTCGGGCCTCCCCGCCCTTTGCACGGTCCCGGGAGAGGCGGGGCGGTGGTAGCGGCAGCTAAGTGCAGGAAGCCAGGAGGCGGCCGGCCGCGAGGAGGAGGAGCGTGCAGACTTGGGTGGCTCAGCGCGGCGGGGGCCAGTACTACTTCCCCGAGTAGTACCGCGCCGCTCCGCCCCGGAGTGACGCCCTCCGCCCATGGGCCTGGCCGAGGGCAACCGGCGGGCGGCGCGGAGGAGGCGGCGGAGGCAGGTGGCGCGCAGCAGGGCCGGAGACGGGCCGGGACATGGCCGCCTCGGAGCGGCTGTACGAGCTGTGGCTGCTCTACTACGCTCAGGTGAGCCCGCCCCGCGCCGCTCCCGCTGTGCCCCCAGCTCCGCGCGACCCGCGCCCGCTGCACCTGCGCCCCGCGTTCTCGGGGCTGCGTAGTTGCGCGCGCGCGCCGGGCGGACTCGGGCTCCGCACACACGTGTGCGCCGCCCCCGGCCCGCCGGTGCCTCCGGCACTTATACCTGGGAGCTGACCCCCGCGAGCGTGCACCTCACAAGAGACTCTTGGGTGGGGACCGCGGAACCTCGGTCGCGCCTGATGAGGAGAGGCGCCCGAATAGAGACGGCCGGACACCTCCCCCTTTTACAGATGGAGAAACTGAGGCTCGGAAAATAAATGAGAGACTTTGTTGGGTTGGGAGGGACAGGAAGGCTTAATTTGCATTTGGGCTTGACTCTCCGGTGGGCGCGGCCCTATTGGGTGGTCATGGCCGAAGGGTCTGAGTGGGCTGGGGGGTGGCGGCAGGCGGGGGTAGGGGGTGAAAGGTAGGGGGCGTCCTACTTAGGTCCGATTTGAGTCAACTCAGACTGCTCCCCGTCAGTGCGCTAGCAGTGATGAGCTCCTCCCTGACCCTGATCCGAGGAGGCCCCCACTCCACCCCTGGGTGGACCTGGGGGTCCAGCCAGAAGAAAAGATTTGCCTTGGATGCAGAGGGAGGGGATAGGAGAGGCGAGCTAGAAGGATGTTTGAAAGGGACGGAGGGAGGCCCTTTCCTCCTGAGCTCCCTGTCCTGTCTCAGAGACGACCTCATGCAGCCTCAGAAGGTGAAGGGAGTGACTCTGACCCAGGTGTCTTGTCAGAGCTGAGAACCTGGCGTCCCCCAAACTCTGTCTCACCCACATAGGCTCCCACTTTCCTTCTGCTTTCACAGCAGGGAGGGATCCCCAGGTACCGCCCCCCTCCTCTTCACCTAGCTTCGGCCTCCCTCCCTGCACCTGCCTGGCATCATGCTCCTGGCTCAGGTGTGCCCTGGGCACAATGGACTATTGTGTGCCCCTGATCTCGTCACTAGGGGGAAGTTCATGACCAGATCAGCTGGCCCTCTGTGAAGAGGCTGGCTGACTGTCTCCTAGGACTGCAGGCTGGATCTGGGGCCCTAGGGACCTGCAATCCAGGCCATAAGGACCACGACATCTTGAGTCCACTTCGGTGGTGAGAGGTCCAGGCTGTTGACAGGAGGCAGCATGTGTAGAGTCCCTCCTTGGTGTGACCCAAGGCAAGCTCTTTACACCTCTGGGTCTCTACTTCTCGTCTGTGAATTTGGCCCAGCCCTGACCTCAGGGTGCCTAGACTCTGCAGGGGGGTAGCCCATCTGCCTTGTCTGGGCCAGAGAAAGCTCCTGCTTCCCTGGCCCTTTTGAGCCTATCTGTCTACATCTCCAAGGGTTGGTCCTTGTGAAGGGAAAAGATTCAAAAGGAAACCTATCCCTGGCCCTCATGCCTCTGATTGCCCTGATGGCTGAGGGCAGATTCTTGGTCCTCAGTTTCTTCACCTGTGGCCAGGTGAAGGGGGGCTTGAACCAGGTAGTGAGTCTGAGGGATGTTAATGTTCATGCTGCTGGGGGAAGGTTGTCTAGGTACAGTCTCCGGGGACGGGACCTCGAGCGTAGTGTGGTTGCGTCCTGCTGCCCCTTCTAGCCGAGCTCTGCAAATGCTCAGCCTCCCCCCCCCCATCCCCTCAGGAGGGGTTTAGCACTCATTTCAGCTGAGCTCCCTCTCCCCCTCCAGCTCCTCACCTCACCAGGGCAGGTCTGGGGCACGGGCTGGCTGGTTGGAGCCCCAGAAGCCTGGGCAGTCAGGGGGCGGCCTAGGGCCTGGCAAACAAATCCAGGATGTGAGTATGAACCGGAAGCTTCAGCCAACCTCCCAGCACTGCCTTCCTGCCCACTTGGTCCTGCTGCTGCTCCCGGAACAGGTCCCCACCCCTCTATGCTGGGCTCCCAGGGAGTGGTGGCTGTGCTACTTTGAGCCCTGCTAGGGACCTATATTATGTGTGTGCCTGGGCGAAGGACGAAGATAAGGGAAGACGTTGAACTGATAGAGGGTGTCAAGAGACCCCGAGAGCCAGCCACCCAGTCAGAAGGTTTCTCCCAACAACCGTACTCCTCCCCTCAGCTGAGAGAGCTTACATCAGCTGGCAAACCTGTTTTCCCAGTTGTGGGTCTAGGCCCGCCCATGGGAGCACCCCCTTTCTGCCCTTCTATTCTCCTTACAGACCCCAGGTTCAGACCCGCCCGCCCCCCTCCCTCTGTGGGCCCTGGTCAGCTGGGGGCCACAAGTGGGGAAGGTAGCTACAGGGGGCTTCCGACGGAGGAAGGAGGGCCAGAGTGCCCCTGGACATCACTTAGTCTGAGCCCCTCGGGGCCCTGCTGGGAAAACCAAGGCAGGGTCATACCAAGGCCACGGGACACGCTTGGGGTAGAGTCCATCAGAGCTCCAACCCAGTCTTCCAACCGTGTTCCTTTGCACAGGAAATGTCTAGTCCTATGGACAGGAAGCCTCTGGGGGGGTCTGCACCCTGGGATGTCCCAGCTGTCTCCTCTGCATGGAGCCCTCTCCCTCCCGTGTGAGGGGGACTTCGTCTCCTCTTAGGCAGGTCCCCATTTTCACCCTCACTGTGCTTGCTACTTGGAACTTTCCCCACACTTTGAGAGGCACCTTGGGTATCAACTGAGTGGCTGGAGGCAGGAGACAGGCCCCATAGCAGTGACCAGTCGTGCCACAGGAGGCTGAGTTTGGACCTTGTGGGCGGAGGGGATAAGAAGCCCAGGAGCAAGCACCTGGAGAGGCCAGTTGTCAGGAGTGAGGGGGAGGCCTGGGCAGTGGGTGGGGCTCCGGCAGGGAGGGCATGGAGGAGGGCAAGGATAAGAGGACTGGGAACAGCACCAGCATGCAGCAGGCTGGCCTTTGGGCAGCATGTCAAAGTTATGCAAAATAACATACAAATGAGCAGTCCCTCTTTGGGCTGGGGCAAAGTGTTGCTCAACAGCCGCCCCCCCCCCCAGTGAAAGGGAGTGCTGGGGGGCCTGACATTTGGGGCATTCAAGTCCACAAATGTCAGGACAGGACAGACATTCAGGTTCCAGGCAGGGAGCCTAGGCTAAACTCTTCAGTTATGCCATCGAGGACTCAGGGTACCAGGGAAGTCAGGTCAGAGCTGGAGTTGACCTTGCTCTGCCCATGCTTCCCTGGTCCCTCACCCTAACTGATGAGCTCTGTTGCCTTATGGAAACCTGGTCAGGCCCTCTGCTCCCTCTGGGACCTTAGCTGGGTCATATTCCTCCCTGTGCCTCAGTTTACCCTCTTAAAATGGGGAAAAGGAAGGCAGAATAGCCTCCTTAGTGCTTGTATCTCAGAGGGGCAACTGGGGGTTTCCTCTTCCCTGCCTTTATTACCAAGGCAACTGAAGGGGGCAGGACTGAGGTGATAGGGAGAATAGCACAGAGCCCAGGCTTGGGGGGGAGGGGCTGGTAATCCCTGAAATTGTTATGGCAACTGGGGAGCTGATGTGGAAGTGTGGGGTCCCCATGGAAACAGGGTCGGTTACTATGGGGACCCTGGAAGGAAATTCTTGGTTTCCATAGTGATAGGACAAGGGGAAGGTTAAGCCCTGGGGGGCATTATGGAGACCAGAAGGTCCCCCGCTTGCAAGACCCCATCCCCAGGTAAGGGGGAGAGACTGGCCCAGCCACCTGGGCACTTGCACCACATGCCTCAGTTGCCCTTGCCTCTGGCAAAGTGTCCATCTTCCTGCTTCCTTCTTTGACTTGAGATCCTCCAAGTCTGACCTTCAGGCACCCTGGTGTAGCCAGAAGCCACCTTTGGCTTGACATTGTCATCCCCCTCCTGATGCTGAGTGGGGAGACCCCCAGGCCTGAAAGAGGTTATCCTGATCAGACCCCACCCCACCCTGTCCCATTTCTGCTTGCCTGTCCCAGGAAGGGGGGTGTTCACTACAACCCAGGCAATTCTGACTAGGTGGGGTCACCCCCTTTGGAGCTACAGTCTTCTCTCCTTACCCTGCTCCTAGCTCTAACGTGGGGACCACCAACACCATTCCACCTGCCTGGGACAGCCACCCATGAGACCTTGACTCTGCCAGTTAACCGAGGTCTGCTACTCATTTGTCACTCACGAAGTGGGTGGGGAAAACGTTCCTGTTCCCGTAGAATGCCAGGGGCTTGGGAAGGCAGAGCCCCTGGATTTGGGGAGGGAGCTCCCACTCACCTTCTCTCATGCTGGGGAGAGGGGTGTGGTCGGAGGGGCTTTACCTGTGAAGCAGGTATGGAGGGATGGATTTCAAGGGGCAGCTAAAGCATGAAGAGATTAATGGTAAGTAACAAGCTACTAAGTCTGGGAACTGGGGCTGGACTCCAGAACCCGTGCCCTCAACCCCTGGTTCGATTTGGCAGCCCTGACCTCTGAGGCAGCAGACAGGGCTAGGTCTCCAGAAAGGTGCCGGCTCTGGGGAGCATTCGGGCAGAGGAAGCAAGGAGGGCGAAGCGTTTGCAGACCTGCGCATGTGGGGACAGCGAGGAATGCCTTTGGGCTGGGCCATCGGAGGGTAGGGGGTGCTGGCTGAGACGCCAGGGGAGGCTGCGAACTTGCCCTAGAGCTTGTGCTGGGGTGGGTGACTGGCTGAGCACAGTGGTGGCGATGCATGTGGACTGGAGGCGCACCGGATGTCAGGTGGTGGTTAAGGAATTTCTGTGTATTGCGCCAGTATGAGCTCTGAAAGGAGGTGACGGGGTGGGATCGGGGTTTGAAGCAAGGTCTGGGTGTCCCCTCAGGGCAAGCCAGGGCTGGTGTCAGGCCTGGGGCAGGGCAAGCAGGTGGAGGAGCACACGATGTCCAGCAGCTCGGTCGTCCCTGTCCCCTGGCAGACAGCCCTCCACCACCATGCCACAGCCGCCCGCCCTCAGCCCTCCTGGGGTCCCTCGGAGTTCTGGGGAAGTGGCAGTTCCATGCCCGCCCAGGGACTGTTTGGGCCTAACTAGCCCTTGGGGGCTCCCCACCCCCAGCACTGAGGGCCCTCAAGTCTGGTGGGGCGTAGACTGGGGCCCCTGCAGACATGATCATGAGACCGCCTCCTCCCGGGGTCACTGACCTCCCCCCCTCCCCACGGCTTGCTCCCTGGCAGCGGCCACAGGGCCTCGGTACCTCTTACAGCTGAGCCCCAGGGCCTGAGGAGGAGTGTGGCTGCTCCTGACCTGCCTTCATGGGAGGGGTGGTGTTGGGACCCCGGCCCCTTCAAGTTAGGGACTGGGCTGGCCCTGCCTGACATTCTTGCGCTGAGCTGGAAAGGGAAGGAGGAGCTAGTCGAGGCCTCTTGGAGGAGTGTGGGAAGCCCAGGCATGGCAGCCTCCTCTTCCAGTTCCAGTTCTAGACCACGCGGCATTCAGCACTGCCGCCACCCTACCTGTGAGTCCCGACCCCTGCAGGGACTCCCATATCCCCCAGCACTGCAGCCTCAGGCCATGGGGCCCAGGTCAGAGGCGGGACAGGCAGATAGCTCTCTCCCTCCCCAGTGCTATGCTTTAGAGACCCCGCATGCTCTTCCGGAGCCAGAAAGGCTACCTTGACGGCCGAAGCCCTGAACCCAGCCCAGCCTGGACCTGCTGGACAGGCTGTGGGTGTGGTTCTAGGGACAGAAAGCCAGGGTGTGCAGAGTTTGAGGGGCCCACCCAAGTTCTGGGAGGGTCAGTCTAGGTGATGGCCATGAAGAGACTGGCAGGCTCCTGCTTAAGGACCAAAAGCCCAAGTCACAAACGGCAGTGGGGCAGAGGATAGACAGAGGCTGGGACCAGAGGTTGGCTCAGATGGAGAGGGGCGGAGAGGCCAGAGAAGCAGCTGTGATTGGACTAGGGGCCTGGAATGCCAGGCTCAGGTGAGCCCTTATCCTCAGGCCAGGGTGGGGGGACATGGTCAAATTGGGGCCAGGTGCTCAGCAGAACGACCGTGGGCAAAAGGGACCCACATTTGAGGTGAGAGATGTCTGTGGCTTGACTGAGGGTGGTTTGTGGGGAGAAGGGGGGGATGGTGTTGGGTCAGTTTTGAATAGACTGGGATCCGTGGGGTCACTGAGGTAGAGACCACATGGTCAGCTCAGACCGGCCAGCCAGCAACCATGAGTGGCCCAGGCCTGAAACAAAGGTCTGGCTTTCCGTATCCTCAGAGGAACAGCTGACGGGGTTGTAGTGGGTGAGGCATCCTCTCGAGAGCCCCCCTTTCCCCCATACGCAATGGGAATGTTCCGAAGAAGTGGTCTAGGAGCCCTGGCCTGTTCTGGTGTTTCAGGGTTGGGCACTTTGGGGTCCTTGCTGATTGGTGGAGAGGAGGGGCGGGGACAGAGGTAGGTGAGCAGGGAGGCGGCCAGGGGCAGAGGGTGGAGAGATCACCGAAGGTACCTGACAGACAAATAGTCAAGGTGGCCCCAGCCCCTCCTCCCTCAGTTGCCTAGGCCTCAGATCTGTGACAAGTGCACGAGGAAGGTGCCCAGCCACAAGGTGAGGGCTGCTCTGCCTAGGCTTCTTGTGGACCTGGCCCAGTCTGCTGGGGTCTGGCCCCTCCCCTGGGGCCCATTCAGTCCCTAACCTGTGGTCAGGAGCCTACAGGCAGCAGAGATGAGCCATCCACCCAGGGTAGTTCTGGAAGTCCTTGAGTTGAGGTCCGTGGCACCGGGGACGCAGCACCTGTGATGCGTCCCTTGCCCCTTCACCCTTCTCCAGTCTGGTGCCTGCCCTACCCATCTGCGCCTGGGAAAGAAAAATGCCTTCCGGGCTCAGCTGGTTTGGGGGAAGCTGCAGATGAGGCTGAGCACTTAGGGAAGGAGGGCGGGATGGGAGGAGGAGCTCCAGGCCAGCGCCCACTCTGTGCCCTGGGAGGGGCTTAGAGGTTAGAGCAGACTGGGGTAGGCTAGGACCTACTCAGCTGTGTGCCTGGAGTAGAGACCAGGAGGGCCGGGCAGGGAGGCCAGGACACAGGGGAGGAGGCCAGGGTGAAGGTGTGACTGAGTCCTCCACATCCACATCGTTTCCTAGGCCTGAGGCGTTGGACCCAGCTCAGGGAGCAGTGGGTGCCTTGAATGAAGGGCCCTAGAGCAGCAGGGGTGAGAACCTGTCCCTAGACTCCCAAGTCCCGCTGTCCCTAGACTCCGAAGTCCCGACCTCATGCCAGAAAAAGGAGTATCGGGTCCACAAGCCCCTCCCAGGGCAGTGTGACCTCACCCCTGTGCACTCCAGGCCTCGCCCCGGTGCTGGGCCAGGTCCCTCACACCCTTTCTTGGGGGGGCCCCCCCACATCCCTGCGGTCTGCCGGGAGGAAGCGGCCCCCCTCCCCCACCGTGACTCTGCGCTTCCTGCCCTGGCGGGGCGGGAGGGGACGTTTCCCGTTCACACCAAAGTGTCCCTGGCGGCAGGCTCAGCCGCTGCCCCTCTTGCCTATGGAACCAGCTTTGGGACCTGGGGTCCAGGTAACCAGCCAGGGTGGGCATTAGGTTCCCAGGGTGAGATAGGGCATTCTGCCTGTACGCGTGGGGAACGTGCGCGTGCGTGGGTCTGCCTGGTCCATGGTGCGCAGGCAGCATGGGACTCATAGTCAGGGAAGGTCTCCTGGAGGTGGTGGCCGCTGAGCTGGGCGAAGCCAGCCCAAGGCTTTGGATCAGGGGTTGCTGGTGGGTGGCAGGCCTTCAGCCCCAGCAGCAGTGTGGGCCATAGCTGCATCCCAGCAGCTTAAGCCCCTCCCCTGGCCATGTCAGGCTTGCCTGAGTCCCCAGGGGTTAGGGAGGTGGGAGCAGAGACGAGGAGGCTGGGAAAAGCAGATGGGGGTCCTGGGAGAGTGGTCAATATGCAGGGCAGCTGATGCATCTGATGCTGACCTTCAAACTTCCGGTCCTCCCTCCTCCCCTACCCATCCCTCACTCTCCACCTGCACTGCCCTGCCTCCAATCCCTGTCCATCCAACGTCCGCCTCGTTGACTCTCCATGCACTGCTGGCCTTCCCCCGTCCGCGGCACCTGGTCTGCCACCCACCGCTGTGGCCCCAACTTCTCCACCTGCAGAAGGACCTGGGCTACCTGCAGCAGTGGCTGAAGGCCTTTGTGGGTGCCTTCGAGAAAAGCATCTCCCTGTCTTCTCTGGAGCCACGCAGGTGAGCCTGGGTCTACCTGGATGGCGGGGACAGGGCAGGGAGACTGAGGGTCCTCGGTGCCCCAGCGACCCCCCTGTCTGCAGGCCGGAGGAGGCAGGCGCCGAGGTGCCGCTGCTGCCACGGGCCGCGCTGCATGTCCTGGCCGAGCAGCTGGACGCGGGGGACCTGGAGCAGGCCTCGCTGCTGCTCAAGCTCTTCATCATTCTCTGCAGGTGGGTCCCCCTCGTGCTCGCCAGGGCGGGCGGGCGGCTCGGAACTGTGGGCCGGAGGAGGGGCTGGCATATTCCTGGGACCTCTCTCCCCATTCCCTCCCAGGAACCTGGAGAACGTAGAGGCAGGCTGGGGCCAGGTGCTGGCGCCCCGGGTGCTGGCCTTGCTGACCCAGTTGACAGCAGAGGTGAGGTGGGCTCTACCCTGGGCAGGGGGGGGGTAGGCGGTAGCGGGGGACCCGACTAACCCCCTCTGCTATCTCCCCACGTCTTCAGCTGAAAGGAGCCCCAGCGTCACAGGAGGGCCGTGGGCTGCTGCTGGAGAACGTGGCCCTGCACGCCCTGCTCCTCTGCGAGGGCCTCTTTGACCCCTACCAGACCTGGCGGCGCCAGCACAGTGGGTGAGAGCCAGCCCACCACGGAGGACCCCGACGAGGAGGCTGGGGAGAGGCTGGGGGGGTGGAAGTGGCGGGGGGAGCTCAGGTGTAGGCTGGTGTGGGAGGACGGCCAGGGAGGGGCGGAGTGCCCAGCCTCACCCGGGCCCCTGCCCATTCCCCACCCCAACCCCCAGGGAAGTCATCAGTTCCAAGGAGAAGAGCAAATACAAGTTCCCTCCGGCTGCTTTGCCCAGTGAATTCAGCGCCTTCTTCCGAGGTCAGGCCCCGCCCCTGCCCCTTAGGCCCCACCTGGCCCCACCCCCAAACCTGAGCCCCTTCCTGCAGTTCCCCATCCCAGAGGCCAGAGGAATGGGGCGCCCTTAGTGGTAGCTGCTAGCAGGGCTGAGAGCACCACGGGGAAACCGAGGGGCCTCCAGAGGCGAGGGAGTTCAGGGGCAGACAGGAGAGAAAGGGCAGGTCTGGGCGAAATGAGTAATTTCTTTTCTGGGCTGGAGTGAAGGTCTCCCATAATAAGGTGGGGGAGAGCAATTGCCCTTCCCTCTTCCCTCCCCCTCTTGGGTCCGGGAAGCCACTTGGATCTCACTCTGATCTGGACCATCTTAAAACTGCCTGGTCCAATCCCTTTACCCCTGTAGGCTCCACCCCTCCTTTAGATAACGTCTACACCACGTAGGTACCTACGCCATCTCAGCTCCCTGCTCCCACAGTCCTGGAGGAGCTGACCCCCAGGACATCTCTGGCCTCTGGGGACCCTCTTCTCTCGGGTCCCCTCTTTTCCTCTCATCAGAGGGAGGCTGGCCAGGACTTTAGAAGGGATGGGCCGGGATAGACCTGGACTGGGGCAGGCCAGGCTTGGTAAGGTGGTGGCCTGTTAGCACTGAAGGTGTCGAAGTGTCTCTGGGGTGCCCCATATCGCTGCAGGCCTGGGGTCTGGAGCAGGGGCAACAGCTCCAAAAGGGGAGATCCTCTCTCCCCCTAGCCCCCCGGGAGCGCCTGCCTCCATTCTCCCACAATCAGAGCACTCTTCTGCGCACTCTTCTCAGAACAAACTGGATTTTGTTCCTGTTGCTGTCAACCCCTCGCTGGTGGCCTGGCGTCTCAGGATCAGATCCTGCTCTTCCCACAGCCTTCCTTTCCAGCCCCACTTACCCTCTGCACCCTGTCCTCTCCGTCCCGAAATGCACCTAGGTGTTCCACGCCTTTCCCTCCTGTTTCCTCTCCCTTCCCAGGCCACCTGCATTCTCAGGCTTCAGCTCAAATGCCCTGTGCCCAAGGAGCTGTCCCACCCCATCCCACCTGAATCTAGTGAGCCCTGCTCTTGCCCCCATCCCCCACCATACACACCACTCATGTGACCCAGGGCTGGTGCCTTCTGCTCTCTGGGTTTCAGTATGTGGCCTGGCATCCTGTCCAGCTGGAGTGGGGCCAGGTGGGCCTCCCACATAGGAGACTGTGAAAGCCCCTAGAAGTCCCCAGTGGGGGCACGGGTGGGGGTGGGGGGCATCTGTATGGTAGATACAGCGAGGTCCCCAGAGCAGGTCACAGGAAGCTCTAACGGTCACAGGGTAGCAGGACCAGATTTGTATCTGAGAAGCTAAACCCTGGGTTGCCATGGGGAAGTGGGGTAGGGTGGGTATGTGCTTACCCTGGGGTCCCCACTTTGGAGGTTAAGGATCTGGGGTAATGGCTAGGCTCTCGGGGCAGGACCACATCCACTTCAAGCTCCCCAAAGAAGGGCCATGTCTTCCCTAAACCCCCTAGCAGAGAGCCGTGACATTTTTGACCCCCAAGTACCGAACCAGCTCTTTTCCCTGACACGGGGCGTCCCAGCCCTTTACCCCCCAGCCCAGGGCACCTCCCTCGTGGGTAGTCCCCCGCAGGCTTGGTGACGTCGGCCTGTCCTGCCTGCCCACCCTATCCAGAGAGCCTGCAGGGTGCAGATGGCCTACCTCCCAGGCTGCTGTTACGTCTGGTCCACCTCTTCGGTGCTGTCCTTGCAGGAGGGAAGGTAAGCTGGGAGGAGCCTGTGGACCAGAGGGTGGCCACCTCAGGGTCTCTGCTGGTCGAGCCCCTTGACCGTTGCCATCTCTGCCCACACCCGCAGGAGAACGGGGAGATGGCTGTGAGTGCTGGCTCTGTGCAGGGCCTGTTGGGTGTGGTACGGGGCTGGGACCACGGGCCGGCCCAGGACCCCCGCCTAGTGCCCCTGGCGCTGGAGGCGCTCGTGGGGGCCGTACATGTCCTGCATGCCAGCCGCACACCCCCTCGGGGGCCAGAGCTCCGCACCCTGCTTGAGGGCTACTTCCGCGTCCTTAACGCCGACTGGCCGGCGGGCCCGAGCCCCGGCCCTGAAGAGGCCCTTGTCACCCTGCGGGTCAGCATGCTCGGTGGGTATGGGCTCCCAGGCTCTTGGGGGAGGTGACTCCAGCAGGGAAAGGGCTAAGCGATGATGGAAGGCAGGACTGGCCTGTGTGGGAAGAAGGTGTGAGGCTGAGCGGTGGGGTTGCTGACCGGGTGGAGCGGGGCTGACCCAAGACCCCTCCACAGACGCCATCCCCAGGATGCTGGCGTGTGAGGACCGGCCGGTGCTGCAGGCCACCTTCCTCAGCAACAACTGCTTTGAACACCTCACTCGCCTCATCCAGAACAGCAAGGTGGGCAGGGCCCGGCTGCGGGTGGATGGCCTGGGACCCAGAGGCTGGGGAACCACTTGTGGGGTTCTGCAAGCAAGCCTGGGCTGGACTGGGCTGGGGGTTTGTGGCGAGTGGGGTGGCCTAAGGCTCGGGATGTCTCTGCACCCCGTAGGAGGGGCATGTTGTGGAAGGACAGGAGCTGCCCTGGCCCCAAGTCTAGGGACAGGAGGAGGGCTCAGCTGTTTCTGATACAGTACCTGCTCCTGCCCGCTTACCTGCCCCCCCGCGCCCCACCCCGGCTTTGTTCTGAGCAGAGCATGGGCAGCTCTCAGATCCCTGACTTCCTTAGTGCCTGGTGGGGCTCTCTGCCTGGGTCTTAGGGCACACATAGCCTTCTCTCGGGGGCAGAGCCCTGGCAGCTGCCCCCGGTCCTGCTCTAACCCCCCTCCCCCCCATCTTCCTCCTCTTCTCTCTCCTCTGCCTCTTCCACCTTGTGCCCTCCCCCTTCCCCACAGCTGTACCTGCAGGCCCGGGCGCCCCCTGAGGGGGACAGTGACCTGGCTACCCGGTTACTGACCGAGCCCGATGTCCAGAAGGTACCACCTTGGGGCTGACCTGCTCAGGCACTCACTTCCTTGGGCACCCACCCCCTGCGGCTCCCTCTGAGCCCTTCCTGCCTATGCAGGGGGAACGAGAAGATATGTGTAAGGCCTGCTGTGGCCTAGTGATGGGGCTGGGTCCCCCATGCTGTTTCACCTACTTTCCAGACTCTTATCCCAGGGAATGGGCAGGAGTGATCCGTGCCCTACCTAGTATTCGTATTGGGAGCTTGGGTTTGGCTTTGCCAAGCTGGAAGGAACCTTCGAAACTCAACCACCTACCCCCCATTCCGAGAAGGGGAAACTGAAGCCCAGATACTAAGGGACATAGCTGTTGTCACTCACAGAAAAGGAGGTTCCCACACATGGGCCCACTTCTTTCCATGGATCCTTATACCAGCCTTAAGCAGATCACTGAGAGTCCCTTATCCCCTTATGATGTGCTCCCTGCCTCACCTTGTATGGGAGCTGGAAGAGGCTACAAGCTATCAGTTAGGGACTCTGCATGGAGAACTCTCTTTCTGGGGGCTTAACACCTGAGCCCCAACTTCTAGAGGCCCCCAGCTTTGCCTTCATGAGCAGCCCCCTGTGGCTATATTGCTCTTGCCTGGTTTCTGACAGCCTGCATATCTATTCGTCTACAAAGCAGACAAGGCAGGTGAGACCCCTGGTTTTTACAGATAGGAAACTGAGGCCTGGAGAGGGGAAGGAGGTTGTGTGAGGTCACTTGGGGAGTCAGGCCACATGGAGTCAAAATACAGCCTGGCAGTCTGGCACCTGTGGACAAATTCTCTAAGCCCTCTTTACCCCCCAACCCTCAGGGGTGGGGCAGGGCAGGTGAGCGGCATGTTTCTAGCTGTCAGGTTCAACCAGGGTGAGCCTCAGTGTCCTCACCTGGATCTAGGAGCAAGGGGAAGGTAGGACTGTAAGGTCTCGAAGGTTCTTCCAGTTCTAACCTCCTGTGATTGATTGTCCCTCGATTTCCCAGCCCCCTGTCAATCATCAAGGGTGATGGAGTACTTGCCTGCATGTGTGTGTCTAGCTTGGATGGGGATGGTTGGGGACCAAGGCCTGTAATGCTACCAGGCAGTGGGGGACAAAGCAGGTACGGCGAGAGGGTCCCCCCTGTTGATCTGTCCTAGTGAGGCCCTTCCTGGTCTTGGTTTCTTCCTTGGCCTCTTTGTCAAAATGGGTCTGGCCAAGCAACTGAGAGAGGGCCCTAGGGTCAGGGTCAGGGTCAGGGTCACAGTAATTCGGACAAGGAGTAGAAGGCCTGGTACTCCACTCCCAAGGCTTCCAGCCAGCTCAGCTACGCACCTTGGGGCACCTGCTCCTGGCCCTGCAGCAGGAGCAGGGGGCTGCCAGCTGTGACACGCTGGCCCCTGCTGCTGCTGACTGCCCCTCCCCGACCCCAAGGTACTGGACCAGGACACAGATGCCGTCGCAGTGCATGTGGTCCGAGTGCTGACCTGCATCATGAGTGGCTCCCCTTCAGCCAAGGTGAGAATGCTACAGTCTGGCCACCATAGGGGCGTGGGGGTGGGGGTTAAACTGACCGCCTGTCCCCAGAACTGGTCCGGTGTGTGGCTGTTAGAGCGAGGGAGCTGGGGAGGTGACCATCTTGCCCTGTGGGGTGTAGCTCAGGGCCAGCAGCTGGATCTCCTGGGTCCAAGCCAGACTGGGGAGGATACGTGTGGGTGGAGCACCTTCCGAGGGGGACCCTCACCCCCGCAGCCATCGGTGACCCCTTGCCCTCGCTAGCGCTGTGACCCAGAGGCAGAGCTGGGTGGGGGAGCCTCGGAAGATGATCCTGCCTCCGGGGCTCCTTCTTCCCCACACAACCCTGCACAGGAGGTGTTCAAGGAGCGCATCGGCTACCCTCACCTGCTCGAGGTTCTGCAGAGCCACGGTCCCCCCACCCACCGGCTGCTGCAAGAGCTACTCAACATGGTGAGCGCCGGGGACGTGGGCTCGGGGTCCCAAGGGCAGTCGGGACTGAGTCAGGGTCACTGCGCAGGGTGAGCTCTCCACCTTGGGGGCTCTGTTGGCTGTGGGCAGTACGTCGTGTGACCCATGGCCCGACCACAGGTGTCTGTGTCCCTGGGATGAAGATCCAGTGCATGGGAGCGAAACCCCCAGATCATCCTGGGAACTTGCAGTCGGGGTTGAGGCCAACCCGGACCCAAAGCCAAGGCTCGGGGTTAATGGTGCCGGAGGCCTGTCGTAAATGGCGATGCATGTCCACACGCCTCCGACTTTCCCGAGCCTGAGACACGACCTGCGCGAGCAGGCTGGGGTAGCACGCGTTGCTGTTCCGTGCTGAAGGCAAATACCCCGAGACATGGAGGTCCCGCTGCTGGCGGGGTGGCCCGTTGCCTGCCAGCTGCCCAGGAACCGTCACGTTCTCTCTACCCACAGGCTGTGGAGGGGGACCACAGTGGATGCCCGCCACCCCCGATCGTCAACGAGCAGCCCGTGCTGCTGCTGATGCAGTGGCTGCCGGCACTGCCCACAGCAGAGCTGCGGCTCTTCCTCGCGCAGTGCCTCTGGTGGCTCTGTGACAGCTGCCCGGCCAGCCGGGGCACGTGCGTGCAGGCGGGCCTGGTGGGCCACCTGCTGGAGACGCTCAGTGCGGGGGTAGCCTTGGGGACCCACTGCCAGGAGCAGCTGTGGGCGCTGCTGCAAGCCTTGGGCCGAGTGTCTCTGAGACCCTTGGAGCTGCGCTGCCTGCTGCGCCCCCCACCAGCGCTGGACTCGGGGCCCGGCGCAACGGAGGCCGGGAAGGCCAGGCATGCCGGTGCTATCATCCGTGCGTTGTCAGGCATGGCCCGGCGCCAGGGCCCTGCACGAGCCCTACACTACTTTGACCTGACGCCCAGCATGGCGGGGATTATGGTACCCCCCGTGCAGCGCTGGCCAGGACCCGGCTTCACCTTCCACGCCTGGCTCTGTCTGCACCCCGTGGCTGCGCCACCTGCCCCAGCCCCCTCCCGGCCACTCCAGCGAAAGCAGCTGTACAGGTGGGTGGCTGCCAGGGAGCAGGGCGCAGTGCTGGGGCTGAGCGGGAAAGCAGCAGACATAACCAGCTTGGCCTGCCCCCAGCTTCTTCACCAGCAGTGGCTCAGGGTTCGAGGCCTTCTTCACGGCAGCTGGGACGCTGGTGGTGGCCGTGTGCACCCGGAAGGAGTACTTGACCATGAGCTTGCCTGAAGTGTCCTTTGCCGACTCTGCCTGGGTGAGCCTCTCTCCTCGTATGGCCCGGGGGGGGTGGGGAGGAGACACCAGGGGCCAGCCTACAGCCTGATGCCGTGGCTTCTGTTCTAGCACTGCGTGGCCGTTGTCCATGTGCCCGGGCGCCGGCCCTTCGGCCAAAACCTGGTCCATGTCTACAAAGACGGCCAGCTGGTCAAGACAGCACCCCTTCGCTGCCCCTCCCTCAGTGAGGTGTGCCAGGCAGGGTTTGGGGAGGCCCGGGGTAGCTGGGGCATCTTGGACAGGGTGAGGCCTGGAGCCCCTGTGTTCTGCACCCCCCCCCCACCCATGTAGGCCTCAGACTTCAGCCTCTGGGGTCTGTGCGGCCACGGGGAGGAGCTGGATGCAGGTGGAACCCGCAGCTTTGCTGTGATCTGACCACTTCCCCAACCCTGGCCCCGCAGCCTTTCTCCTCCTGCTGTATCGGCTCTGCTGGGCACCGCACAACGACCACCACCACGGGGCTGCCTACGCCACCAGTCCCTGCTGCCCTGGCTCCCACTCACCCCTCCCTTTCCCGCTCCCAGTCGGTCCCCGCCACCGCAGGGCTTGGCTGGGGGGCCGGGCTGGTGGCCCCCCTGCAGGAGGGCAGCATCAGCTCCACCCTTGCAGGCACACAGGACACCCGGTGGGGCAGCCCCACGTCCCTGGAGGGTGAGCTGGGGGCCGTGGCCATCTTCCATGAAGCCTTGTCCTCGGCGGCCCTGCGGTCCCTGTTCATCTTGGGTATGCAGCACCACCCACTGTGCCCTGCCCCAGCCCCAACCCAGGCCTGGGGGGTGGGGGCTCCTAAAAGGCCCGGGCTAGGAACCAGGGGTCCAGGAGGAAGAAGGTGTCCCTGGGGGTATATGTCCTCTGATCAGGCCGAGAAGAGGTAGCCTCCGGATGGGGTTTGGCCAGTGGCCCAGCCAGGTCTGAAGCCCCCTGCCCACCCCCCAGGGCCCAAGGAGATGGCACCCTTCAAGCCCGAGGGTGAGCTGCACGAGCTTAGCGCCAAGTTGCTCCTCCATTACTCACCTCAGGTATTGGGTGGGGGGCAGTTGGCTCAGCCTTGCTACCCTCCCCTGCTCCCTCCCACTCCTGTGCCACCTTCTCTTCTTACTGACCCTGGCTGCTTGCCCACCCCCTGCCCCCAGGCCTGTAGGAACAACATCTGCCTGGACCTGTCCCCCGGCCATGGGCTGGATGGCCGCCTGACGGGCCACAGGGTGGAGACGTGGGACGTGAAGGTACGTGGGATGTGAAGGTGCGTGTGTGTGCGCGTGGGCAGGGTGTGTTGGGAGCGCAGGCACGGGCACACGTGTGTGCAGGGCGGGCTGGGGAGCCGCGCCATGCCCTGTGAGGTCGTTAGGGAGGCCTGCCCGAGAGAGCCAGACTCCCCTGGGCCCAGCTTCCCAGACTGGGAGGTCGGCCGGGGTGGAGTGGGGCAGAAAATGGCTGGGAGCTGCCTTCCCACAGCCAGCCCTTTCCCCTAGGATGTGGTGACTTGTGTGGGAGGCATGGCTGCCCTGCTGCCCCTGCTGGAGCGAGTGGCCTCACAGCCCCAAGAGGCCGAGGCAGGTCCTGCTGAGACACATGACCTCGTGGGGCCTGAGCTGACCTCTGGCCACAATACTCAGGGCCTGCTTCTCCCACTGGGCAAGTCCTCAGGTAAAGTGGCCCTGGCGCCTGGGTTAGGGCAGCGAGGGAATCTTGGCATGATAAGGAAGCTGGAGTGCCTGGGGCCTCTGCCACTGGCAGGCCCTTGACACACATCTGTCCCCTTTGTGGTGGCCAGTAGAGGTGCGCATGGAGAGGAACGCCGTGGCTGCCTTCCTGTTGATGCTGCGGAACTTCCTGCAGGGCCATGCGGGGAACCAGGAGAGCCTGGTGCAGTGCCAGGGGCCGGCCATCATCGGGGCCCTCCTGCGAAAGGTGGGGTAGGCGGTGGGGGGACTTGCCCTGTCTGGCCGAGGGGGACTGATTGGGGGGCTAAGAAGGGGAGCCTGATGCTGTCCAGAAGAGCCTCCTGGGAGAGGGGTGGCGTCTGAGTGGGGCCTTGCCAGGCTTGGCAGGGTTCAGCTGAAGTGCCAGCAGCCCCTGGGGCAGGGGACCCACCCAGCAGGCTGGGGGGCTTGCACCTCGGGGGCAGCGGGGGGCCCCAGAAGGGCTTGGAACAGGCAGGATGCTCGTGTGTGTCCGCCTGTGCCAGGCAGGGTGGGTGCTGGGGGGCTCGGTGGCACCCGGCCAGGGCCCGCCACCTCACCCTGGGTCCTTCCACTCCAGGTTCCCAGCTGGGCCATGGACATGAACGTGCTCATGTCCGCCCAGCTGCTGATGGAGCAGGTGGCCGCAGAGGGCAGCGGGCCCCTCCTGTACCTGCTTTACCAGCATGTGCTCTTCACCTTCCACCTCTGGAGCCCCAGTGACTTTGCCGTGCGCCTTGGTAGGTGCGGGGACTTGGGTGAGGGGACGCCACCGGGCAGAGTGGGGGCAGAGGTTCTGAGAAGTTAGAACCCTGCTCTGGGCAGTCTGAGGGGACGTATCTCCCCTGGGGGATCTGGCCGGGACAGGGCGCCGTCCTGCAGGGACAGCGGAAGGGGCCCAGCTCAGGCTGGTAGCCTGAGTCCTCTGGTGATGCCCATTCAGGCCACATCCAGTACATGTCTAGCATAGTCCGGGAGCACAGACAGAAGCTGCGGAAGAAGTACGGGGTTCAGTTCATCCTGGATGCGCTGCGCTCCCATTACAGGTGAGGCCGGTGGGGGCAGACGGGCTGTGGGGCTGCCACGGCTGCCTCTGGCCTTGGGAATAGCGTTCGGTCCCGGGCTCATCTGCCCGCTCTCCCTGCTCTCTTCCCTCCATTCCCCTGCGTTCTCCTGGCCCTGGGTGGCTGCGCCTGCCGGGACCGGCCCAGCCCACTGCGGGAGCACCCCCTAGCGGCCGACGACGTGCGCACAGTGCAGACTTCACTCTTTGGCCTGGTGCGGGAGTTCCTGGTTCGGAGCTCGGCCACCGAGGACATGCAGGTGGTGCTTAGCTTTCTGGCCGCTGCAGCTGATGATGGGCAGGTAGGCTGGAGGCTGGTGAGGGTGGGGCTTGGACCGTGTGGAGGGGAGCGGCCGGCCCAGAAGGAGACTTTGGATTCCCCAGGTGGTGGGTGGTCTGGACCTGCTGCTGGCGCTGCTGCAAGGCTCACCGGCACAGGAGAGTCTGGCTGTCTTCCTGGTGGAGCAGGGAAACCTTGAGGTGCTGCTGGCTCTGCTGGTGCGGCCGAGGTCACTGCCCCTGGTGTCCGACCGAGTCTGCAAGGTACACCCAGCCTGAGCCTCGCATTCCATTTGCTGTGGCCCCTGCCTAAGGGCCAGGGAGATGGAATGGGTCCCTCTTGGAGCCACAGACCTGCGTGGGGACTCCCCCTCCTCTAGTCACTCCTTCCCCATGATGACAAGCCCCCATGACCCTCCCCGCCCAGATCCTGCGCAAACTGCAGCAGAATGAGCGCTTACCTGAGCGGAGCCGCCAGCGGCTCCGGCTGCGAGAATACAGTCTCCAGGGGCTCGTCGCCTGCCTGCCAGAGGGGGCTGCTTCCCCCCAGCTCTGCCAGGGCCTCTACAAGCTATTCCTGGGGACAGGTACCACCCGGTTGGGGCCAGGAGGCAGGCCAGGTGGAAGGGTGAGACGGGGCCAGGGGAAACAGGGCAGGTAGATAGAGGGAGGGCATTTGCTGGCACAGGGGCCGAGGCTGGGCCAGCGGAGAAGCGAGGTCCCCCTTCTGCGGTCAGTCCCTCAGGGTCTCTCTGGCCATCCTCTTAGATTGCCTGAATCTCTCTGATCTGTTGGCCGTGGTGCAGCTGTCCCTCCAGGCTGACCTCAGCGTCCGCTTGGACATTTGTCGCCAGGTGAGTATGGGGGGTGAAAGCTTGTGGAGGAGGGGACTTCTACCCTGGAGGCTTCGCTCTACCTCCCTGGGAGGAGGACTCTCTGGAGACCTTCCCTGCAAAGGCCCTAGGGTGGGAGTCCGGGGCAGACCGCTGGACGGGTCCCTGACCTGCTGTGTCCTGGCCCGGCAGCTCTTCCACCTCATCTACGGACAGCCAGACATAGTGCGGCTGCTGGCCCGACAGGCTGGCTGGCAGGACGTGCTGACCCGGCTCTATGTCCTGGAGGCGACCACAGCCAGCAGTCCCCCGCCCTTCTCCCCGGAGCCACCCACCTCCCCAGAGCCCACCTTATGCCAGCCACCCACTGAGTCACCTGAGACGTCGGACGTCTTCCTGCCCTCGGAGACCCCCAGCCCGGACCCTGATGCCTTTTACCACGCTCTCTCTCCGTTCTGTACACCTTTTGACCTGGGCCTGGAACGGGCCAGCGTGGGTTCGTGCAACACTGCTGCTGGCGGCGGTGGCGGTGGTAGCAGTGGGACTCTTACTCCAGCCAGCCAGCCCGGCACACCTTCCCCACTGGAGGGGCCCCGGCCCTTCCCTGTGGCCCACGGCCGCCATAGCTCCAGTCTCTCCAATGTGCTGGAGGACGGCAGCCTCCCGGAGCCCGCCATCAGTGGGGACGATACCTCAAATACCAGCAACCCTCAGGTGAGGCCTGGCTCTAGGGGACCGCTCCGGGACACCGGAGGTGGGGTCCTGTCTGACATCGGGGCTGTAGTTGCCAGTCAGCCCCCGTGCTGCCCCCTTGGAGCTCTTCTCTGCGGTGGTGTTCCCAGTCGGGTCCTGGAACAGGACAAATGATGCCAAGCCAGAGTGAGGGCACCAGCCAGGCTCTGGGGAGTCCTCAAGAGAGCTTGTAGGGCAGAGACTTTACAGGGCCCATGGGCAGCATCGCTCTAAGGGATCTGCTTTGTGTTTCCCAGTTTGGGGATGGGTTTCTGCTTATACTTTGTCATTTTTCCAGAGAATTCTAGGACAGTTCGTGGGTGAACTGTGGGGTAATTTTGTGAACCCCTGAGGAGTCACTGAAACCCCAGCATCCTCCCTAGAATTCAGGCAGTGGCTAAGGCCCTTATACCATTCTTCCAGGCCCCAGGCTGGTTGTCTGCTGAATGCTTTCTCTCCTAGTAGGGACACCCTGTAGTGGTCGGCAAGGGGTGCTCAACAGGGATAGCAGGAGAGTCCGCGATTCCCTCCCTCCCCTGCCCCTACCCACCCACCCCCACGTGTGCCCACAGCAAACCTCTGAGGAGGAATTGTGCAACGTCCTCACCAACGTGCTGTTCTCGGTGACGTGGCGCGGTGTGGAAGGCAGCGATGAGGCCGCCTGGCGGGAGCGCAGCCAGGTCTTCTCGGTGCTCACCCAGCTGGGGGCCTCAGCCACACTTGTGCGCCCACCGGACTGCATCAAGCGCAGGTGAGGCGGCCACTCGGGAGGGTGAGGGGCCTCCGGGAAGCCTGAGGGTGAAGAAGACAGTCGGATGGACACCTGAGTCCCTCGTCCCTCCCCAGCCTCCTGGAGATGATGCTGGAGTCAGCCCTGACCGACATCAAAGAGGCCCCCGTTGGGGTCCTGGCCAGCCTCACCCAGCAGGCGCTCTGGCTGCTGCGCCTGCTGCAGGACTTCCTGTGCGCGGAGGGCCACGGGAACCAGGAGCTGTGGAGTGAGAAGGTGTGGTAGCCACATGAGTCCGCTTGTTCCCGGGAGCCCGTGGGCGGCTGGTCTGCGAGGTGGCGGAGTGCGCAGGCGCACTCATGGGTGCATCAGAATGGTGTCTGTGCGTGCGAACCCCACGTGGCACCCAGACTAAAGCCTACCTTGCTCCTTCCCCATGGGCTTCTGGCCTCCTCTGATGATGGCTGCCTGGAACATGTCGGGCTGCAGCTCTTTGAGGGAGTGTGCAGTCTGCTTGACCGCCTGGGAGCCTGGCCACACCTGGCCAATGGCACAGCGGATCTCCGAGAGATGGCCCAGATCGGCCTGCGCCTAGTGCTTGGCTACATCCTGCTGGAGGACCCACAGGTGAGCCACGGGTGGGTTGGGGTGCGGCAGTGGCAGGTGTGGAAAGCCTGGGGGGTGGCTGGACGCCACCCACACCCCCTTCTGCCCCCCAGCTGCATGCCCAGGCCTATGTGAAACTGCACTCGCTGCTGCAGACCGCAGTGCCCATGCGGCGGGAGGAGGCCTGCTATGTGCTCTCCAAGCTGGAGGCGGCACTGGCGCGGGCGCTGAACACCTCCCCATCAAAAACGACCACTGAGGACAGGGAGCCCCCAAGTGCAGCTGCTGCAGCCACAGAGCGCTGCTCGTGGCTGGTACCCCTGGTGCGCACCCTGCTCGACCGTGCCTATGGGCCGCTGGGGCTCCAGTGGGGACTGCCTTCCCTGCCGCCCACCAACGGCAGCCCCACCTTCTTCGAGGACTTCCAGGACTTTTGTGCCACACCTGAATGGCGCCACTTCATCGACAAGCAGGTGCCTGGAGGTGGGGCATGGGAAGAGTAAATGGGGGCCGAGGGCCCACACTGAGCGCTCACCTCCTCTCCCTGCCCAATCCTCCAGGTGCAGCCCACCATGTCGCAGTTCGAAATGGACACTTACGCGAAGAGCCACGACCTCATGTCGGGCTTCTGGAATGCCTGCTATGACACGCTCATGAGTAGTGGACAGCGGCGCCAGCGGGAGCGGGCACAGAGCCGTCGGGCCTTCCAGGTGTGCAGCCTGGGGCCAGGGTGGGAAGCAGCTGAACGCCTGCGTCCAGAGGACGGCTGGGGGGACGGGAAGCCGCCAGGCCATTGGGACTGACCCATTCCTCTACCCCCGCCCTCACCCCCCCAGGACCTGGTGCTGGAACCTGTGCAAAGGCGCGTGCGCCTGGAGGGGCTGCGCTACGCGGCGGCACTGAAGCAGCAGGCGGCGCAGCACTCCACTGCCCTGCTGCACTGGGAGGCGCTGTGGCGTCAGCTCTCCAGCCCCTGTGGGGCCTGGGCCCTGAGGTGGGCGGGGCTCAGGCGGAGGCCAGTGGGAGCGGGGCTTGGGAGGGCAGGAGGGACCTGGACCCCCAGACCGCGCTTGGGGTGAGGCCAGGGAGGAATGGGGACTTCTGCAGACTTCCTTGCCCACCCATGACCACCATCCTGGACATATCCGTAGGGACCCCCCTGTTCCACATTGGAAGCTGTCCAGTGCTGAGACATACTCGCGGATGCGTCTGAAGCTAGTGCCCAACCATCACTTCAACCCTCACTTGGAAGCGAGCGCCCTACGCGACAACCTGGGTGAGAGAGGATGTCCGGAGCGGGATCTGCCCAACCTCCTAGGCCCTGCCCTGCCCGGCTCTGGCTGAGCACCCTTGGGCCCACTGCAGGTGAGGCCCCCCTGACCCCTACGGAGGAGGCCTCGCTGCCTCTAGCAGTGACCAAGGAGGCCAAAGTCAGTACCCTCCCAGAGGAGCTGCAGGAAGACCAGCTGGGCGAAGATGAGCTGGCTGCGCTGGAGAAAGCGTGAGTGGGGCCGGGAGAGCGCGGACCGGAGCGGGGAGCAGGGCTCTATTACCGTGTGGGCGTGCCTCCTGAGCCATTTCCTCTTCAGTTCCAGGGGTAAACACCCTGAAGGGACGACCAAAGTCAGGTGGGCGGTTGGGGAGAGCTGTCCAGCAGAATTGGCAGTGGCTCTTTCATGACGAGGCGCCCCAGGGCAGGACTGAGAAACACACACCAGATCAGCATGGGGGCCCAAGGGATGGGCAGGGGTTGACCAGGGGAAGCCAGGGATAGGAGTGGGGACCGGGGTCAGTGGGCACTGGACCCTGGGCAATTCCTCCCTCTCCTCTGCAAAGCACGAGAATCTGTACCCCATGACTTGATGGCACTTGGGGAGTGTGGTCCTTGGGCTTATCCGGAAGGGGGTCCCAGAGCCTTGATTGAGCCTGAAGTGGGTGCTGGCCCCCAGGATGCAGGCGGTGGAACTGGACGAGCAGCATGAGAAGCTGGTGCTTTCAGCGGAGTGCCAGCTGGTCACAGTGGTGGCTGTGATCCCAGGGCTGCTGGAGATCACCACGCAGCATGTGTACTTCTATGATGGCAGCGCCGAGCGTGTGGAAACGGAGGAGGGTGCGTCCTCCTAGGGCTGGTTAGAAGGACGGCAGGGGATGGATGGGGTCTGGCGGGGCCAGGGTGAGTGACAGCTGCACCGGATGTCCATCGGCACAGGCATCGGCCACGACTTCCGGCGCCCACTCGCCCAGCTGCGTGAGGTCCACCTGCGGCGTTTCAACCTGCGCCGCTCAGCACTCGAGCTCTTCTTCATCGATCAGGCCAACTATTTCCTCAACTTCCCGTGCAAGGTGGGCGGGACCGCAGCCTCGTCTCCGTGCCAGGCCCCCAGGCCCCAGCCCTGCCCCATCCCACCCCACACCCAGGTACGGAACCAGGCTTACTCCTTGCTCCTGCGCCTCCGACCGCCGAGCCAAGGCTACCTAAGCAGCCGCTCCCCCCAGGAGATGCTGCGTGCCTCTGGCCTCACCCAGGTGAGAGACCGTGAGTATGAGGGCAGGCAAGGCCGGGGCCCTGCGGTTGGGAGGAGTGTTGGACAGCCCAGCTGACTCACCTCTTGCCTGCCCCTGCTCCCCCCCGCCCCCAGAAATGGGTCCAGCGTGAGATCTCCAACTTCGAGTACTTGATGCAACTCAACACCATTGCAGGGCGGACCTACAACGACCTGTCTCAGTACCCTGTGGTGAGGATCCACTCCTTACCTCCACCCCTGCCCCTCTGCTCTGCCGGCCCTGGTTCAGCCCAGCATAGGCGCTGACGGTGGGCCAAGCCCTGAGCCTGGCCTGGGTGGGTGCTGCCTGACACCTGGCCTCTGTTCCCTGCCCCTCCCCACCCCCACCCCTGGCCCTCCCNCGGTGCCCCCCCCACACACCCCCACGGGCTCTGGCCAGCTTCCTGAGGGTGAGGGCAGGGCAGGCTGGGCAGGTAGGCCATCAGGACCTCACTCAGCTCCTTCCCTGGGTGGGCGGCCAGTTCCCCTGGGTCCTGCAGGACTACGTGTCCCCAACTTTGGACCTCAGCAACCCGGCCGTCTTCCGGGACCTGTCTAAGCCCATCGGTGTGGTGAACCCCAAGCATGCCCAGCTCGTGAGGGAGAAGTGAGCGTGTGGGCGAGGCCGGGCTTGGGGGGGTGGGACGGGTGAGGGCAGGGCTTCTGCTGACCCCCCTCCACCTGCGGCTGCAGGTACGAGAGCTTCGAGGACCCAGCGGGCACCATTGACAAGTTCCACTATGGCACCCACTATTCCAACGCACCGGGCGTGATGCACTACCTCATCCGCGTGGAGCCCTTCACGTCCCTGCACATCCAGCTGCAGAGTGGCCGGTGCGGCCTAGGGGGTGGCTGGCAGGTGGCAGGGGTGAGGGGGGGTTGCTGCGGATGAGGGGTAGACGCAGGTCCTCTGGGCGTTCCGGGCCCCAGCTACGGCTCTCCTTGCCCCCGTTGTCCCCCCACCTCACTCTGGCCTGTGCCCCTCCCCCAGCTTTGACTGCGCGGACCGGCAGTTCCACTCAGTGGCAGCAGCCTGGCAGGCCCGCCTGGAGAGCCCTGCGGACGTGAAGGAGCTCATCCCGGAGTTCTTCTACTTCCCCGACTTCCTGGAGAACCAGAACGGTAGCGGCTGGCGCGGGGGGTGGGGCAGAGCACGCAGGCTGGGCCTGGCCAGGGAAGCAGGTGGAGGTGGCACAGCGAGACCGCTGACCAGGTCCTCTGGGCCAGGCTTCGACCTGGGCTGCCTCCAGATGACCAACGAGAAGGTGGGCGACGTGGTGCTGCCGCCGTGGGCCAGCTCTCCCGAGGACTTCATCCAGCAGCACCGCCAGGCTCTGGTGAGGAGATGAACGTGGACAGGCGGACAGCCAGGGTGGAGGGGCAGGGTGGGGGTGGGGGGGGTCAGCCGTCCCCGGACTGACTGGTGCCTCCCCACCCCCAGGAGTCCGAGTATGTGTCTGCCCACCTGCATGAGTGGATCGACCTCATCTTTGGCTACAAGCAGCGGGGACCGGCCGCGGAGAAGGCCCTCAACGTCTTCTATTACTGCACCTATGAGGGTGGGCGGCGCTCTGGACTCCCCTGGGGGCTGGGGCACAGCTGAGGGGGGCTGAGTGCAGAGGGCACCGAGGAAGTCCTGACTGCTCTGCCTGCCTTGCCCAGGGGCCGTGGACCTGGACCACGTGGTGGACGAGCGGGAACGGAAGGCTCTGGAGGGCATTATCAGTAATTTTGGGCAGACTCCCTGTCAGCTGCTCAAGGTAAGGCCAGCTCGGAGGATCATGGTCCGGGATGCCCATGCCAGGCCTGACCGGCCCCTTGTCCACAGGAGCCACATCCAGCTCGGCTCTCCGCCGAGGAAGCAGCCCAGCGCCTTGCACGTCTGGACACTAACTCACCTAGCATCTTCCAGCACCTGGACCAGCTCAAGGCCTTCTTCGCAGAGGTATGGGGAGGAAGGGCTTCATCTTCCTGCTCTGGAAAATGGGTTTAACACCACTGTCCTTACCAACCTCTTGGGGCAGATGGAGAACCTAAATCAAGGTCACCGATGTCAGACATCTTTGAAAAAGAGGTATCAGGAGAGGAATAGGGGAGCGGGGGTGGGGTACCTTCTTTGCCGAGGCCCAATTTGTTGACCCCACCTAACCATCTCTGGAAACCTTAGGGAGACCAGAAGGAAGGCAATCTGGCCTTGGATAATTTTCCTCATGTTCCTGTCCGCATGAGAAGCCCCCCCCAGGCCTGACCTTTTTAGTTTCCCCTCCCCTCCTGCCAGCAGGCTGGGGGACATGAAGTCAGAGGGTGGGAGGACCAAGGTCGAGACCAAGTTTGAGAGTGAGCGAGTTGCCTTGTCCATCCCAGCTTCTCACTTTCTCACTTTGGAGTTACCCTCCTGAAGGCCCACTGAGCTCTCCTGTCGCAGAGGGACCTCTGCCTCTGTGACCTCTAGGGGCTGAGAGGAGAGGAAAGAACGGTGCCCCAGGTGGCAGGCAGGGGAGTAGGGTCCTGGGCTGACCACTGAGGCACAGCCAGCCCTGCGCTCTGTTCTGCAGGTCATCAGTGATGACGTGCCCCTGGTACTGGCCCTGGTTCCCCACCGGCAGTCCCACTCCTTCACCATCCAGGGCTCCTCAGACCTGTTGGTAAGTGCATCTCGCAGTGCCCGGCACAGCTCCACCCCTGCTCTGACTTACCTCCCACACCCACCTCTGCCCCCTCTTGCCCACAGGTGACCGTGAGTGCCAGTGGGCTGTTGGGCATCCACAACTGGTTGCCCTATGACCGGAACATAAACAACTATTTCAGCTTCAGCAAAGACGCCACCATAGGCAACCCCAAGTAGGACAGAGGGCGGTGGGCAGGGGTGGGCTCTAAATACCCTGCTCCGAGTTGTCGCCCCACCCAGTCAGGGGCCAGCAGCAGGGCCCGGCCAAGGTCTCTGAGGGCTCGGGTCTTCTATGTTGGCCTGGCCTCACCTGTCCTCCCCCTCACTGGGTCAGGATGCAACGACTGCTGAGCGGCCCGTGGGTGCCAGACTGTGGTGTGAGTGGGCAAGCCCTGGCCGTAGCCCCCGACGGAAAGCTGCTGTTCAGCGGTGGCCATTGGGATGGCAGCCTGCGAGTGACCGCACTGCCGCGGGGCAAGCTGCTGAAGCAACTCAACCGCCACCTTGGTATGTGCAGCCTCGGAGCTGGGGCGGGGGGAGTACGGGTCAGGGCAGCTGGCCAGGGAGGGGGTGACCACTGCGTTCCACTTGCACCCTCCGCCCCCCATGCAGATGTCGTGACCTGCCTTGCACTGGACACCTGTGGCATCTACCTCATCTCGGGCTCCCGGGACACCACGTGCATGGTGTGGCGGCTCCTGCAGGAGGTGTGCTGGGTGGGCAGCCCCGTGGGGCCCCCATAGTCCACGCCTGCAGCCCCTCGGCTGACTTTCGGTCCTGCCCTTCTCTCTGCCACGCTGAGCAAGGCTGGGGCTCCACAACCCTCCAGCGCTGTGGCTCTGGACAAGGCCATCACTTTCCTGAGCCGTAGCCTTCTCACTCAGGGGCCAGGGTAGTGAGATGTCCCCAGTCCTGAGCCAGCCCTGCCTCCCCACAGGGTGGTCTCTCGGTGGGACTGGCATCAAAGCCCGTGCAGGTCCTGTACGGGCATGAGGCTGCGGTGAGCTGTGTGGCCATCAGCACTGAACTCGACATGGCTGTATCTGGATCTGAGGTGCGTGTGTGCGCCTGCGCCCAGGGGAGGCCGAGTTTGCTAGGCAATGCCCCTGGAGATTAGAGACCTGTGCCCAGCGCCCTAAACTGCCTTCCTGCAGGATGGAACTGTGATCATCCACACTGTACGCCGTGGCCAATTTGTGGCAGCACTACGCCCCCCAGGGGCCACGTTACCCGGACCTGTGTCCCATCTGGAGCTGGGGTCTGAGGGCCAGATTGTGGTACAGAGCTCAGCGAGGGAGCGTGTGGGGGCTCAGGTATGGAAAAGGGGTGCTCAGCTAAGAAAGGGGTATATGAGATCCTGTCCTTGCTGACATCTTGCTTCTTCCAGGTCACCTACTCCTTGCACCTGTACTCCGTGAATGGGAAGTTACGGGCTTCACTGCCCCTGGTGGAGCAGCCCACAGCCCTGGCCGTGACAGAGGACTTTGTTTTGCTGGGCACAGCCCAGTGTGCCCTGCACATCCTCCACCTGAACAAGTGAGTTCCGTTCTTTGAGTTCATGGACCTTCAGGGTGGTAGTCATTGGCAGAGGATACTAAAAGGTGCTACTCTCCCAGCCCCTCCTCTGTATCTGAACCCCCCCTTCGGTGGACCTACCCATAGCCCCTTTATATGTCCATGGGCACATTCTTCAGGGCCTGTCTCTTGTCCCGAGTGGGTTGATCTTGCTCTGGGCCTCCCTTAGCCACACACTTGCAGGAGGTCCCTTTATGTATTAGGGCTTCAGTTGAGCCATCCTTCCAATGCGGACAGAGAGGGTACACAGGAAAATGAAGACACAAAGCTCCCTTGCAGTTGAGAGTTCAAGTGTATCCCTCCCTCCCTGCAGACTGCTCCCGGCTGCGCCTCCCCTACCCATGAAGGTGCCCATCCGCAGCGTGGCTGTGACCAAGGAGCGCAGCCACGTGCTCGTGGGCCTGGAGGACGGCAAGCTTATCGTGGTGGGCGCGGGGCAGCCCTCTGAGGTGAGGGTAAGGGGCAGGCCTCGATCGGGGCGGGGAGCGCCGGTCCTGGCCCACTTCTCCGCAATCCTACCTCCCCCCCTCGCCCCCCAGGTGCGCAGCAGCCAGTTCGCGCGGAAGCTGTGGCGGTCCTCCAGGCGCATCTCTCAGGTGTCCTCGGGGGAGACAGAGTACAACCCTGGAGAGGCGCGCTGACAGCCGCCCCGCCCCACCGCGCAGGCTCCTCCCCCAGCGGCCTCCGCCCTTGGAGGCCCCGCCCAGGAGTCGGCGGGAATCCGGAGGAGACCAAGCCGCGGCCGTCGGCCCGGCTCCGGGGGTGGGCGGGACCCCACCCCCGCCCAGCTCAGGGATTGGTGGGCTGTTCACTCCAGGAAGTCCCGCCCCTCGCCGGCAGAGGGGCCGCCCGGAGTTTGGCACTGGCCTCAGCGGCCGCACAGCACTTTTTGCACAGTGTGGGGCGGGAGCCCAGGCTCCCAAACCCCGCGTCCCGGTGGAGCACGGGGGCCGGGCTGTGGCCTTAATCTCTAAAGGCGGCCCCCCGCTCTCCCACTCTCGGCAATAAACCTGGCCTAGTTTTGTAGCTGCTTCGCCTCCGAGTATGCGTGCGCGCGGCGGCTCCGCCTGCCCAGGCCACCGTCCCGGGCTAGCGTTCCCGGCCCAGAAGCCTTCCAGGGCGACTCGTCCCCTCCGCGTGGGCTCAGTTTCCCCAGGCGCGCCGCCCCTGTCCTCGGGGACTCCGTCCGCAGATCCTTCCCGGCGGGTAGTTCTCCCGGTTCAGCGCGCCCTCGCGACGCCTCCGCACGTGTGCGCGTCCCTGCGCGGGGCGGGGCCGCGGACGGCCGCGCCNCCGCCCAGCCCCGCGCCTCGCCGGAGCTGGCCTCCCCAGGGACTGCACGCAGCCTTCCCGGCTGGCCCACGAGAGCCTGGCGGCGCAGAGGCCCGAGTCCCGCCAGCCCGAGTGGATCCTGGGAGCCGCGGAGGGGCGGCCGCCGCAGGTCAGGAGGGGGTTGAGGACAGAGCTCCGGGTCCTCCTGGACCGAGAGAGCCGAGGGCTGCTTTTCTGTCCCCCACCTCGAGGCCCGCCATCGTGCGGGTGTCGTCCGTCGTAGTGCCGGCGTCCGTGTTGGCATGCGTGGGCGTATTTTGTGGCCTGGAGACGGGTGTGTGTGCGCGCGTGTGTGTAGGCGGGGGTGGGGGTGGGGGTTAGAGGCTCCAGCCCCGCAGCTCAGGGTGGGTCGGGCAGACACAGGCCTGGTGTGGCTAGGCGCGCGGGTCACAGGCCCACCTGCCCGCCAGGATCCGGGAAGGGCCCCTTATGTGGTAAGTGACACAAATGAACAAGCCTCACTCTTGGCAAGGGCCACCGCAGTCACTGTCCCAGACCCACTTGCTGACTGGGCAGGGAAGTGAGTTTGGAGACCAGGCCGGATGTGGTGGTGGATGTTGGGGAGTTGGAGGGCCTGCCCCCAGGTTTCTTTTGTAGGCCGTTTCTGGGCAAGATCCATTGTCAGCCCAGATGGGGCTTCTCTTACCCAGGCCTTAGGAATCGGGTCCCAGCAGGATCAGTCCCAGATGGGTCCTGGGACTAAGTAGTCCTGCCCTTTAGGTTTCTGGCCTCCATGCCTTCTGAATTCCCAGGTGAGAAAGGACTAGGGGGCCTCTGGGCCCATATACTCTCTGCCCTTGCTGAACCCACCAAGGAACCCTGCTGTCCAGTTTCTGGGCAGGAGGTGAGGGCTGGACACTGACCCTGGAGGCAGGAGTGGGGCCATAGTCACAGGAAGCCCTACCTTCAGGACTTAGGGTGTTGGGTTCCTCAGGCTCATGCTGAGATGTCTGGGGGAGCCCCCAATCAGCAAGTCTCTGGCCTAGCTCTGACTGAGGTGAGGATGGGAGCCTCTGTGGTCCTCCGGTGCCATCCCTGGACTCAGACCAGTTTCCAACCTGCTCTCTTCCATCCTGAGGTGCACCCTGGCCCCTCTAGCTTTGGCCTGTGGGGACGAGCTCTGTCGACCCCACCCCATCTGACACAGGAGGAAACTGGTTCAGGTTGGGGGGGGGGCGCGGTAACCAGCCCTGGAGTGAATCACGATGGAGTGAGCCAGGAGAGGAGGACCCACTACACCAAGGGACTCCCAACATCTGGCCTGAAGAATTTCCCCCATCTTGCTACACATAGCCGATTTTGGACTCAGAGGAGAAGTCTCCCAGCTCCTTTGCCTGAGTGTTGCCATGACACTCCAACCCCTTCTCCAAGAGATGCAGTCCCTGGGAGCACTGCTAGCTGGCAGAGCCATGCTTCACAACTCCAGCCACAGGGAAGGCATGGTCCATGTGGGTAAGTGCCTTTTGATCCAGATTCTGGGCATTGGGTAGGTGGGTAGGTCACACACAGGTCCAGTCACAAGCTCTGGAGTCCCTGTACCCTATGCCCTGCCTGCACTGGATTGTAGTGATAACTGGCCTCCAGGCAGAAGCGAGCAGCAGCATTCACTTGCCTTCTAGCTCAGCTTTATTTTGCGAAACTCTACAAGGTCTCATGTGCAGAGGCCCCCATGGGGACCAACGTGTATCAGTTTGCTCTCAGGGTCCAGACGTGGTAGGAGAGACGGGACACACGGTGTAATGCCCCAGTAGACAGAGGAGGTACAGCCGGAGCCAGAAAAGGGAGAGACTGGGAGAGATCAAGGGAGCCCTCCCCGAGTAGGCGATACCTGCCAGTTAGAGAAGGTCAAACAGCAAGAGCAGACATCTGGATACCTGGGAGGAGGGTGCCCCAAGGAAGGGCTAGGGGTCCAAGAGTGGGGAGCAGAGAGGAGGCTGTGGGAAATAAGGGTGGGTAAGGAGCCAGTCTCAGTGCCGTGGTATGAATCTTTGAGTCTATGAATAGGGACTGTTGGTTCAAACCTGTCTGGTAGCAAAGTCTAAGTGACCGCTAGTTAGAGACCCTGGCCTTGATTCCTTGCTCTTGCTCCTATTTGTCCTTTCCGCTACAGATAAGACCCAGAGAGTACAGGACAGGGAAGGGGTATGGGTAGGGGGAGCTCTGGCCCCCAATACCTCTTCCCCATTCCCCCCTGAGCCTCCAGGGGCCTCAGGCAGCATTATCTTGGTCTACTGTGCCCTCCTGGCCGCCGTGGTCCTTGGTCTGCTCGCCTACGTGGCCTTCAAGTGGTAGGTACTTTGGGCACTGCCCTCTGGCACCCCCCTCCCCATCTGGACTCGCAGCCAGCTCCCTCTCTGTCTCAGTGAAGGCTGGAACAGGTTGGCGGGTCCCCCCTGCTCCCCACAGCTGGCGCTCACATAAACAAAGACAGCAGCTGGCCAAAGCTCGGACTGCAGAGCTGGGGGCCCTCGACAGGGACCAGAGGCACGGGGACAGCATTGTCTTCCTGGACAATCCCAGTGGTCGGGAGCCCTGCGCCCCCAGCCAGGGTGAGCCTCCTTCCCCAGTCTATAGACTTCCAGCCCCAGCTGTGCCATACCACCCAGCCCATCTGACCCTCGTGCCCCTCACATCTCCCACCCTAGGGCCACATCCTGAACGTGGCTGCCGGCTCTTCGTTCATCTCCCTCGGCAGCAGCAAGAGGAAGTGGAGCGGCTCCTGGAAGTGTCAGGCGAACCCGACAAGGGCTGGCAGGGCCTGGCAGGCCGCCTGGGCTACCAGGCTGACGCCGTGGAGATCATGGCCCGGGGCCAGGTGCCAGCCTCCACCCTGCTGAGGGACTGGGCTGTCAAAGAAGGCAGTGGTGCCACCCTCAGGGTGCTGGAGGGTGCCCTGGCTGCCATGGGCCGTGAAGATGTGGTCCGGGTTCTGGGCCCCCCGGCTGAGGGCTGCTCTGTGGTGTGAGTGACGCCACCACAGACCCGCCTCTCAGGGAACCCGCTTTGGTGCTCCCCTCCACCCGAACACACTTTCCCTTCTATGAGCTTCCTGGCATCGGTGGCCTCAGCCTGCTCTGTTGGGAGGGAACACGGAAGAGCCGGCCACCACTCACCTCCCCTTGCCCTACCTTCCTCGAGAACTGGGACCAGGACATGGGGGGACTTAGCAGTGAGGAGTGGCCCTGCCCTCCTCTTCTCCACTCCACCTTCCCTTATTTAGCCTCAACTGGTTTTTCTACTTTTGTATCTCCTATTAAAGGCAATTTTGGACTACTGTGCCGCCTCTGACTCCTTGGGCCTGTGGGACGGTTGGGTGGCTATGAGGCAGAGGCCCAGAAGAGGGTCCTGCGATGTGGGAGCACGTGAGCCAGCAGGCAGCGCACTCTGTGGAAGACGCGCGTGCGCTGGAGGCCCAGGCTGGCGTTCGCATCCCGCAGCTGCCATTCACTGGCTGTGTGTGGCAGGGAGCTCTTTTACCTTTCTGAGCTTGAGCTTCCTTAGCCGGAGAACACCAACTAGGATGGCACATTCAGTAGGCCCCCCCACCCCTTACACTGGCACTGAGGGGCCTTGGCATTGAGGCCGTTTTTGTGACTTCTGCTGTGACCAGTATCAAGGGGAAGCTGGAGGCGGACGCCCTGGGAAGCCAGCTACCAAGGGCATCAGGTCACCTCTAGATGAGAAAAAGGAAGCAAGACTCCCCTTATAAGACTCATGCTCCAGACTCCGGAGGGAGTTCCACACATGCTTGCATAGCTGTGTCTGTGATTTCCACACAAGCCAAGGGCAGGCAGGTCATCCCAGCCCCCAAGGGGCAGCTGAGGGCAGAGCAGCTGCAGCCAAGCTGCCTGCACCCCACACATCTGCAAGGAGAAGCAGACAAGCTGCTCACTGCCTTTGGAAGGGGCTGCTACGTCACACAGGCCCCTGCCTAGGAAGGAACAATGGCCACCATCCTGGCATCCGTGAGGGTCAGAGTACTTATGCAACACAGCCACCTAAATTCAGGAGTTGCTCGGGTTGATCCTGTCCTCCTGCTGACATGTGACGGATTGGCTGCTCTGTGAGTGCCAAACATCAGACTGCTGCTCCTTAGAAACTGTTCACCGGGACTGCTTAATCCCGGCAACCTTGTCCTTGAGGAAGGGCAGGTTTGCAGCCCCCTCCATCCAGGGAGGACCGCTGGGCGATAACCCAGGAGAGAGAGCAGAAGCTCAGCGTTCGGTCAGCTGAAATCAGACCAGTGCACTTGGGAGAGCTCACACCTCCGCGGGCAGGGAATCTGCCCCGCGGGCTCTCGAGGACCGGACTGGCCCTGAATGTGGAAGCCTGTGTGGAGTGGCACCCGACAGCTTCTGGATCGGCTGGTACCCCTCATCACAACTGAGGGATTGGAGTCTGAAGGTGTCAAGGGGTGTGTGGAACGGGAGAAGTTTTCGAAAAAACTCAATAGGGAGCTAAGATAACTATCCCTTTTCAAAGGTGTCCTTTCTGAAACTCTATAGCTCCCTGGTCGCCACCCTTTAATGAAAGGCCACCTAAATGTCCTTGGAACATCGGACACCTGGAGCCTCGGGTCAAACCAGGAGTTTGACTTGGGTGTGAGCGGCAGCAGAGCACAGGGCCACACCCCTGCACCACAAACCCACCCCAAAGACAGCCACTCCCTTTTAATGCGCACATTAACGGAGATATTCTCTGTAATAACTCTCAAATGTTAAGAGGGTTGAATTAAGAGTCCATCCATTTGGTATCATGTGCCTTAGTTTTGAAGGCTGCAGAAGCATGGGAAAACACTTTGGCTACATTATTAAATAGCATGTCTAATGATTAGAACTTTAAAATAGGTGTTTTTCTCCTCTTTTAACAATGAGGATATGAGTTCCTGAGCCTCTCTGAGCCTGAATTTCCTCATCCAAACAGTGCCAACTCCTGTCCCCAGGGTTGTCAGGATCAAGTGAGCACAACCCAAGCTCCAAGTGCCCAGCACAGCACCCAGCAGGCGAATGCTCTAAGCGCCATCCGCCCTGCCCCAGACTCAGCGGGCCACAGCCCCTTCCCCAAGGGCATTGCTGCAGGGAGCAAAACAGCCCTGGTGAGGAAGAGATGGGACCAATCTCTTTGCAAAGATGGCTCCAGACTGGCCTGCAGCCTACAGTCCTCCTCACAGCCCAGACAACTGATGCATCAAAGGGTGGTGGGTGAGGTGGGTTGGGCCACTGAGCCCTGCCTCCTCCAGGAGATGTCCACTCTCATCACAGCAGGTGCACTGTACGCCTTTACAGGGGTCCTCCCTCAGGTGTCCACGCCCAGTGTCAGGGTGCATGGTGGGGGAGGTTGGGGAACCCACTCATCAAAAGAGCATTCCAGGGAGCTTGGGGAACTCAGGTTTTGGAGGGAAGAAGTTCAATGCGTCTCTCTCCTCAGCCAGGAGCTATAAAGGGGAAAACTCGTGCCTTTCTCACTGCCTGACCTATTAACCAAAGAAGCCCAGAGACAAAGAGGCCCTCAGCTCTGCTTCTTTTGCTCTGGAACACATGTAGTTCAAGTTGACTCCACCCTGAACACAGGCATAAGATCCCAAGGCCGCAAGTATCAGTCACAGTGGGACCTGTCGGGAATAAGGCCTGTGATGAACCACAAGCTCAAGGATTAACTCTGGACTTCACACATCTGTGGCCACCATCTCTCCTTTCTCTCTCCAATGGCACCACTATATACAAATATGCTTGACTAGTTTTTAGGGAACACACATGCCAACTTCTTTAATTGATTTTATTTTTTACATAAAAAGTTCAGTAAAAATTGGATAAAGTAAAGTGATTTTAAGCAGTAAATCAATCTTATCAACATAGCACAAGGCTGGCCGAAACCACAAGGCAGCCTGCTTTGGACTATTTACATGATAACAAATTAAACCTTGCAGGAGAACTTAAAACTGTCCTTACAAAGTCTTCCTGTGATCTAGCACATAGAGGCTAAAAGCAAAACAAAAAACAAACAAAACCAGAAAAAAACAAATTATTTTCAATATATTCACATATACATTAAAATATAATACAGATCGTCAGGGGTGAGGGATCATGGGTGGGGATGCGCATGGGTCTGTGCGCTGACAGCACCGCCAAGGAGGAGACCCAGGTTTGGGAGTGGGGCTATGCCTGGCCAGGATCTTAGCGGGGTCCTTCTCTAAGCCCTTGCCTCTGATGGGCCTCCAACCACACCCCAACAGCTCATGACCAGGGATCACTTGTAGATGGAGCTCGTTTTCGTGGTTTTCAGATGCAATCTGCAGGTCTGAATTCCCCAGGGTGACGTGTCACCAGTAGCACAGCCCCGACGGGTTGGGGGGGGGGAGCGGGCCCGCAGAGTTTCTTCTCCCGAGTCTGTCCCACCTGCTCACCTGTCCTCCCACCCTGGCCCCACAAGTCACTCTAATTCAGTGTCCTCTTTGGGTTTGTAAACGGCCCCAAACTTCTGCATATACTTCTTAATGTACTCCTTGGTTTTGTGTTTCACATTCTCATTGCACTCCAGGTCCTCAGGGTTCTTACAGTACTTCAGCTCCTTATTCATCACGCCATGAGTCAGCTGTCCAGAACATAGGAAAAGAGACCAGAGTGGAAAGGATTTCAGGGGGTGAGGCCAGCCTGGTGCTGGGGTCAGCAGAAAGGGTAGGCTAAGCTCTGCGAGTCTGTGAGAGGACCACCAACCCCACCCTCACGTAGGGTGCCCTCCCTTCCCTAACCTTCCCTCCCTCTTCTAGGTCCCCAGCCTGGGCATCTGGCAAGGAAGACCCACTTTCTCTGATGAAAGGTACAAGGCTTGCCCAGAGCATCATCAGAACGGACAGAGGGGATACCTTGCGAGCTAGATGCTTGAAGTCTTCGGTTGTGGTGATTCTTCCCACTTTGCAGTCAGGTTTCCGGTAAGGGTTCAGGCACTGGACGATGAACTGGGACATCTGCAGGCAGGAAAAAGAGCACACGCTGCTCAAAAGTCCAGAGAGGGTAAGGGGTTGCACTGAGGAAATAATGAGACAGTCAATCCTTCCCTTTCCGCCACTCAGGTTGGCTGGTTTGGACAGAAGAGTGCTACTAGGCCAGTGGGATAGAAGAGAAAAGGATCCTAGGTCAGCCCTGAGAGGGAAGGGGCTGCCTTGGATAGATGAGCAAGCCTGACTGAGAGCAGCAGGAGGAGACCCAGCCACAGGACTCCACTGCTGAATCTCACAGCAGCCCCCGGTCTCAGCTAACCAATCTCATGTCCTTGACACAAAGAGACTGTACCTTGGAGGCAGAGCAGAGAGTGCGTCCCAGTGCTGCTAGGGTGCTGAGCAACCCCAGGAACACAGGCATTCTGTTACAGAAGGTCGCTCCGATTCTGTGTTACACGTCCCTTGATCCACACCACAGCAACGGAAGCACATGTAGGCATGGCATGCTAGCTGGTGGGAGAAGCCCCAGGACAGGACCCTTTCCCATACACGATGCCCAGCATCCTCCTGAGCGGTCTCTGCAGTTGTCTGTCCTACCAGTGGCTTATCTCAAAAGAGACCCCCCACAGGACCTCCGAAAGTCTCTGTGGTGCTAAGATCCCAGAGTACAGAGGAAGCAAAGAGGTCAATGATAACCATTTTGTCAGGGAGCACCTTGAATAGGGTCTACTGATCCCTGAAACTTCAGGAGGCTTCGGATGTTCAAAGAACAAGGCTCTATCACCAGGCAGGCACTGAGCCAACAGCTGCCGGTTGGCTGAGCTGAAACACCAATCATTTCACACAGGGAGAGCGAGAAACTAAGTTTTAGCCCTGGGAAAGGCTTTTATTCAGTTATTCTATGGTCTTCTGGCCTCCATCCTCTCTAGCTTCAATCCACTTCCCCAAATACAGTCAGGGAATTCCTTCTTCCTGGCTTCCAGTCCTGCAATGGCGCCCTGTAACTGCCAGACACACAGGCCCTAGATGAAGATGCGGTACTGCTCGGCCTCATCTTCCAACACTGCTCACACACCCTGTGCTAATCCCGTGGAAGGGATGATGATTTCCTCTGTTACTGTACATTCTACTGCCTGAAGTTACATCCCTCCTGATCTCTGGTCCATTCCTACACCCAACTCAAGAGCCCCTCCTGAAACCCCGCGCAGTGGCCTCCAGCCTGAAGATGGCACACAGCCTGCCATTACTTCTTTAGGTCTGCTTCCTCCCACAGTCAGTGAATCAGGACTGGAGTTCAGAATCTAGATGCCCTGAAGCAGACAAGGCTGGTGTCCTAACAGCTGGAAACACACACTTCCAGTAGCATGAAGGGGAGCTGCTTTTTCCCAGTCCCGTGAGGATGAGGCAGCCATCGAATGAAACGTCGCAGAAACAGAACTGGACGTTGAGCCAGAGGGCCTGGGTTCAGGTCGTCTGTCTAGAACTTACCTTCTCTGAACCTTAAGAGGTCCTCTCCCTGCGTAAGAAGAATGGCAATTCCTGTCTTGCCTATCTCAAGAGCGGTTACAGGGATGAAATAATAATGGATATGAAAGTGCTTATCACCCACCTGCAAAGGACCGTTCCAATGGGCCCCCCTCACATGACAACTACTCAGTTACACCACAGAAGCAAGGGAACACCCAAAGGCAGGGTTGCGTAACACTTAGGACAAGAAAGGAAAGGGCTCAGGCTTAAGCCTATGGAGCTCAGGGCCCACACCCACCAAACCTTACCTCTTTTCTGAATACTTCTTTGCTTTTCTTAGCCAGCTCACTGGAGGTGTCCGCTTCTGCTGTCTTAGGCTTTTTCGAGGTCTAGAAATACAAAAGAAAACACAACAGTGCTGGCATGAGAGGTCAGGTCGGTGATGTCCTGCTGTTCCAGAACCCTCCTTTCTTTCTCCCAGTTGGGACACCTGACTCATAGTTTTAGGATCCATTTCGAATCCTAAGTGGGCATGGCTTGGAGTCAGCTTGGCTGCTGTTACCAGTCTTACCTCACGTTTCAATCCTCTCATCTGGCTATGGCCTCCTTCCTATAAACCACGTTCTCTGCCCCAAGTTAAAGTTATATCCTTGATGTTGTTAAACATTTTCAGTTGTTCCAGAGTCGCCTTCTCTGCAGAGGAACGTACTGTGTGATGTGCCCCTCAGGTGCCTGTTCTGAGCTTCAGTACCCACACTGTCAAGTGAGGCCTCAGCTCGGTGAGTTCCACTTCTCCCGGCTCTGACATTCTAGGATTCCAGGACAAAGGCAAAGTCCTCTGTTCTGAAGACCTTTCGCCACACAACTGTCAGATCAGACCACACCATGGTCCTACCAGGCCTCTCCACTCCCCCTGTGTACTCATCGCCTTTCCTCCCAAGACAGAACTGGCTGGCCTGTGGGAAACCATCTCCGCATGCAGCACAGGCTCCCTGGAGGCTGGCATCTCCAGCTCAGGAAAGTAAAGACTAAAGACATATCGTGGTACGGGGGGGTAAGGAGACAAGAGTCAACCAAGTCAGCGAACAGATAAATAGATGCTAAGACACAGAAGATACTCTGTCCCAAGCTGGTAAGATGACGACAAACCTAAAAATACTCCTTTCCCACTGTGCTAGAGGGGAGGCTGCCAAGTTCCCCTGAACCAGACACTGCCAAGAGGTAAGGGGCTGGCAGCCCTGGCATTCAGCGCACCTGCCACGCAAGGCCTTCTCCCCATACATTTGCCCACCACCAACCATCAAGCCCATTAGTAAATGTACTTTTCCATAGAAAAGATTTATGAGCATTTCCTTCTGAAAGATTTCAGATGGATGTAGAAACCACAGTTGCTATTATAGGTACTTCATGTTTTTGCTAGCCGCTCAGAGCGGAGAATTTTTCTACTCCCCTTCCATCCCCCAGTGCTGATTCTTCCATTTCCATAAACAGTCTGAAGGCACTGGTGATGAAGGAGCTGTTCAACTCCCTTTGCTCTGGACTGGCTCCAGAGAAAGGTGGCACTCCCCTGCTTTGGGCTGCCACAAATCTGCTTTCTCTGATTTGCTATAAAAGCTTTACATATTTTCCATTTTTCTACTTTCTGCGGCTGTGGCAGCCGGAGGGGGAGGGCAGAGTAGAAAGAACATACAGATTCGACCTGTTTTTAGGAAACAAGACCAAAAAGCACACTGTAACTCTATTTTCTAATGTTTCGCTTTGGGATTTTGTGGTTACTTCTTCCAGGAGGAGAGTGCATGGCTGTGCTTCACAAAAAAACCTCGGGTAGCAAGGGATCAAGAACGGCCTCAATAAGCCCAGGAAACTTCCACACACCCTCAGCTGTTCTCTTGTAGATCTCAGGAATGAGGAGCAACAGCAACGGCTACAGAAAGCCCTGGAGGTATGACAACCATCTCAAGGCTCCTGAACCTACAAAAGAGGCCAGGCTCTCAGTGAGGGTACTGTGTGAAGAGAAACGTTCTGCTTCCCTCTGAATGGGGTATGTGTTCAGAAAGCTAAATAAATCTAGTGCATATTTAATAGCTTTCTAATTTAACCTCTGATTTGGTGAGGTTGGTAGGGCTTTAAAAACACAGTTATAGAGCACAGCCCACTGAGCTCTGTCTAGCTTTCGTGGTCCTTTTGAGTGCTGAGCAACTGGGACTGAGAAAGGAAATGTTCAAATGAAGGATGCCTAGACTTACATCATGGAAATCATAAACCAGATGAAGCACTCTAGGGAGTACTGAAATTCATGTACCCCTCATGGTCTGTGGTCTGCAAATGGCATGAGAAATGATTTCAGAAACCGATTAACACTTACTCAGGCCCAATGCCGAGCAGCACCCAGAGCCAGAGTCAGAGCCAAGGACAACACTTGATGGACACTGACACAAAAAACCTCTCTGACTCCAGAAAAGCCCCATTTGAAATGTGAGCATCTCTACAATATCTAAGCTTTTAAAACCAGTATTATTAACCTTCTAAAATGCCTACTGCCGATTAAAAATCCTTTAGCACCAGAAAAGACCATGAGCCTGGACCAATGGTCCCCAAAATGTAACAAGCTATTTCATGGGGTAGAGAACATCTACCTGTCATGCCAGTGGTGTCGCTGAGATTCCAGGAACCCATCAGAGAGGGGGAAAGCCCTATGACAGGCAAAAAAGCCATGTTTTCCCAGGGCCTCAGCAATAATCAGGTTGCCTTTTCCATCCACTGGCTCATATAAGGTGTCATCAGCCAATGGAGGATTTTGGCAGGAACCTATGTGAACAGTGGCCAGATGAGAGCACATAGTGAAATGTGGGCAGAGGGCCTGGTAGATAGCCAGAGCTTACTGCCTTTAGCAGCTCACCCTGCTATCAGCCTTAATCCGGATTCCAGGCAATCTGGCTGGAATATGACCAGATATGAATATAACAAGAAAGGCCTAAGTACATTCATATTACCCAAGGTGAGGTTTCGAGTCTTTTTGGCTTAGAAAGGGAATGACTTAAAGCTTATTGGATGGCTCTGGCAACCACACTCTGTCTGTTTAACACAACAAATGCAAACTCCACCCTTTATTATATAGGCAGAAGTGACCACGTCACAAAGCTCATGTGCCTTGGAACTCGGGAGTGCAGGCTGGCTGGAAGAAGTCCTGACAAAGACAGCACGATATACCGACCTAATGCTCTCTCCCTGAAATTAATTAAATATCCTTTGGAACATGAAATGTAAAACATTATTCAAGGAGGAACTTTATCTTTCAAGACAGCATGGATCCAGAAGCAGAAGTATAACACTATACACGATTCAACCTAAATTCTGCAATGCGTGAGCCTGTGTACATCTATTAAAAGGTGAAGTAAGAAGAAGCCTTGAAAATAATAAAAGCTCAGT
This sequence comes from Ailuropoda melanoleuca, assembly GCF_002007445.2. NCBI lineage: Eukaryota > Metazoa > Chordata > Mammalia > Carnivora > Ursidae > Ailuropoda > Ailuropoda melanoleuca. Next base: position 16,106,399 of record NC_048221.1, read on the forward strand.
ATATTCTGTTTTGGAGTTGTGACCATCTTTGGTAGTAGAAAGAACAAAAATATTTATTTCAGTGTTTGGTTCTAAATAAGGCACCACACTTGATTCTGTCAAGAAAAAAAAATGGTGGGGACTGGAGAAGGACTGGACAGGAACAAAAAGATCTCTAAGGCAGTTTCTAGAAATAGTGTTTCAAAAGCCTGACTAGATTACACACAGGCTCCATTTATTTCCCGCAGAGAAAAGTGGAGCTGATACACCTGGAACTAAGGTCCTAAGAAGAACCAGAAGGCCTCCTACTCCTACTCCTACTCCTTCCATCTGGCCATGAGTGTAGTACAGTCCTGGGAGTTTCTCTCTGGTCCCCCAGCTATTGACCAGGCTGTGCTTATTGGGCAACTAACCATCTGCTCTGCAGAGATCCAGGCTCTGGTTTTTGACAATCCTCTCTCAAATGTGATTTCCCAGATCCCTCTCCATTGCCAAGGAGTGATTTCATATGGAATCCTTTTGCAAATTACCCCAACACCAAAGATGGGACCATCAATTGAAAAGACTCTTGGCCTCTGATCCCATCCTCTTCCAACTCCCTCAACCCAACAAACACTCCACAACCACTATTTTAACACAACATAGTTACACTTACGATATCTACTACCCTTGTGTCTGAATATTAATTAAAAGGCAGAAAGCAGCAGTAAAAACTGCTGTCTTTCAATCACGCAAGCAGTCAGGAATGATTCGCGTCTGGGGTCCTCAAAGGGAAGGCTTGACTTTACACTCACCACATGACGGATGATGGAAGAGAGCACAAGATGACCAAGAGGAGGGAACAACACTGGAGGAAAACAGAGAAGGAGGGCTCTCACAGATGCTTAGTCTCAGCATCAAAAGCTTTCAAAACCACCCATCCAGCACCACATACCACTCCTCAAAGAATTCTTTGCCCATTATACACCTTCCCCGTGTGGGTCCCATATCCCCCTAATGTTTCAAAAAAACAGCAATTTACTGATGACTCAAACCTAGACACAACTGTCTACCAGCCATTCTTATCCGGGGTCCTGTAAGAAGCTCAAATTCCACACTGAACTTATTTCCAAACCTCCTCATGATCTTTCCTTCATCCCCTAGACTGAATAATGGGATTTTATCACCCCAAGCCGTCCTTGGGCCTTCCTTGCCTCTTCCATACCCACTTGTTTGTGAAGCCTTGACCACAATGTGTGTCAAACGTCTCTGCGTGAATCCCCCACATCTCCACTCTCAGTTGCTCACTTTGCCTAAGTTATTATAATACTTTCCAATCTGATCTCCCTGCTACCAATCTCACCTTTTCAAATGATCCTGTTTTGCTCAAGGGAAACACATTTGACTGATTCCTCTGCTACTCTCATACAGTAATCACATTAGTAGGACACCAAGATCTTAGACAATTTAAATCTGACCTACATTCCCATATTTTAAAAGTCTTGTTCACTACCCCATATGCACCAAATTATATTATTCCCTATATACACTCTGTCTTATCCTAACTTTATGCCTTTGCAAAAACTGCTTAATCTACCTAGAATGCTCTTTCCTGCCCACCTTGGCTATAGGTAAAATCATGATTTTTGTGACATATCACTGATACATCTTCTCAGACCATTAATATCTGTGCTCCCATAGCATTTTGTACATTTCTTTTTTTTCTTTTTAAAGATTTTATTTATTTATTTTAGAAAGAGTAAGCGGGAGAGAGAACACAAGCAGGAGGTGCAGCAGAGGGAGAAGCAGGCTCCCACTGAGCAGGGAGCCTGATGCGGGTCTTGATCCCAGGACCTTGGGATCATGACCTGAGCAGAAGGCAGACACTTAACCAACTGAGCCACCCAGGTGTTCCTGTACATACTTCTAATATAGCAACTACCCCACTGTGTTCTTGGTATATAGATATGGCTATTTCTTTCTTTCTTTTCTTTTTTTTTTTAAGACAGAGAGAATCTTCCGCAGGCTCCATGCTCAGCACAGAGAGCAACGTGGGGCTTGAGCTCACGACTCTAAGATCATGACCTGAGCCAAAAATCAAGAGTTGGACACTCAATTGAGTCACCCAGGTGCCCTGATGTGCTTTTTCCTTAGAATGAACTTCCTGAAGACTAATATTCAGTTTTATTTCTCTTTCTATCCTTAATACCTCACACAAGGCCTCTAAGTTAATGAAAATTCACAGTGCTACAATCTGTATCTCCAAGGGGATTAAAACCTACATGAAAGCCCTAAAGATGAAAACAAGTTGGACAGAAGGAATAAAAACAACCCCACAGGCATCCTTCTCATGTCTTTTGAGATGCTAGTGAGGTGAACACAGCTGTAAGCTGGTTAGGAAGGTTGGATCAAAGTACGTCCCTAGCTATCCAAGTCAGAGTAGATATTGATGTTAGAGACAATGATCTGGAAAGGGATCCAAAGACTGACACCTCAAGCCTTTGACTTGTGCTTCAGGGCAAGTTTGGTTGGAAGATCAAAACTCATTTGTTCTTTCATCTGTTATACCCAAAGGGTTAATAACAAAGAACAGATGCCTTTTGTTTAGATTTTTCTCATAGAAATATAAGAATGGTAAAACTGACAAATCAGAGATAAAAGGCTAAAAGACACAGAGTGAATGTCCAGAGAATTTTTTGCTGGAAGCACATCACACTTAAGGGGTTTCCCCCCTGCATACCTGTTTCTATAAAAACTCTCCTACAGAAACTTCATACACTGCTGGGGTAGAAATGTACAATGACATAGCTACTTTATTTTTTAAGATTTGAGAACGAGAGAGAGAGAGAGAGAGAGAGAGAAAGAACATGCATGAGTGGTGTGGGGAGAGGGAGGAGTAGACTCCCCAGTAGACTCCGCAGTGAGCAGGGAGCCCGGAGCAGGACTCAATTTCAGAACCCTGAGATCATGACCCAAGCCGAAGGCAGATGCTTAACACACTGAGCCACCCAGGTGCCCCTGATATAGCTACTTCAGAAAAATGGTTTGGCAGTTTCTTAAAAGCTAAGCATAAATTAGTCCTATGACTCAGCAATTCCACTCCTAAGTATCCACCCAAGAGAACTGAAGATGTATGTCCAAAGTCTCACAACACAAATGTCCATATACCATTATTCATTACAGCCAAAGAGTGGAAACAACCCAAATGTCCATCAACTGGTGAATGGATAAACAAAATGTGGTACATCTATGCAAGGGAATATTATTCAGCCATAAAAATGAAATTTGGATACATGAGATAACAAGGATGAACTCTGAAAACATTATACTATGTAAGAAGCCAGTCACAAAAGACCATACGTTATATAATTCTACTTATATGAAATGTCCAGAAAAGGTGAATCTATCAAGAATTAAATAAATTTGTGGTTGGGCTGGGATAGGTGTGGGGATTTATCTGTAAATGGATATGAAAAATCTTTTTGGGGGGCATAAAAATGTTCTAAGAGCAGATTATGGCAATGGTTGCATAAATTTATTAAAAATCACTGAATTCTAAACATAAAACAACTGAACTTTATGTTAGGTATGTTATAGCTCAATAAAGTTTTTGTTTTGTTTTTTTAAAGCCCTTCCACAGACTTGTGTTTCTGGCCATGACAAGTTAACTATTAACGAACTATCCCTCTCACTGTAAACAACCAAAACACTAGACAAAATACATGAAACAACAGTTGCCATACACTGGACATTAAGCAGCACTGGATTACAATCCCAGAAGCAAGCGGAAAAAGGAACTTCCTTTTCTGGGATTGTATCCTGGCTTTCCATGTGTACTTCCTTTTTCCGCTTGCTTCTGGGATTGTATCCTGGCTTTCCATGTGTACCAGACCCAAGAGCAGGGAGAAAAACCTAAGCAGAGCTCAACATGCTGATCTCAGTGAGTTGAGGGGTAAGGCTGAAGTTCAAAGTGTCTGAGATGAGCTATAAACTAACAATTTCCAGAGCTCAAAGAGGCTGGAAAACATCTGTGCTTCTACCAGTTGGAGTGAAGAGACCTTGGTGTTAATCCAAGGCATTCGGTAGAGATCCCAGAAAAACCATCTCTTGGATAGTAGTAGTCATTCCAAGAGAAAAGACTACTCTGGACCCAGCCTAACAAAGATTAAGAAAAAAAATCCATCAATCTTTAATGGCAAATAAAACTGAAACTCAATGACATAACAATCACAATGTCTAGTGTTCAAATGAAAATTACTGGATGCACATAAAGCAGGAAGATTTTAATCTGATAACCACAAGAAAAATCATGCCCAGAAATAAAAGGGAAGCTGAACATTATAAACATTCAACAATATAAAGGAAAACATAAATAGCAAAGAAACTGATAGTATTAAAAATAACCAAACTGAAACTTTAGAGCTGAGAAATATAACTGAAATAAAAAAATCTATTTTCATATTTGATGAAAAGTATCAATCCACAGATCAAAAAAGCTCAAAAAAAAAAAAGCAAGAAAAAGCTCAAAAAACCACAGAAGTTAAACACAAAGAAGACAACACCAAGGTACATCAAAATCAAATTCTTAAAAACCAATTATAAGGAGAAGATTAAGATTTTTCTCCATGCAGACAGAAAGAAGGAAAGACATTATATTTGGGGGAATAAAGATAAGTATAGTCTTCTTATTAGAAACAAATCTAAGTAAGGAAAAAATGGAAAAATCTTTTAAAGTGGTGAAAGGGGGAAATAAAGTATCAACTTAGAATTCTCTATCCAGTAAAAATATCCTTCAAAAATAAAGGTAGTCTGGCAGTTTCTTACAAAACTAAACATACTCTTATCATGTGATCCATACCTGTGATTCTGGGTATTTACCCAAATGAATGGAAAATGCATGCCCATAAAAAACTTGCACAAACTTGGAAGCAACCAAGATGTCCTTCAGTAGTTACAGGACAAATATATAAACTGTGGTTGATCCAGACAGTAGAATATTACTCAGGGCTAAAAAGAAATGAGCTAGCAAGTCATGAACAGATATGAAGGAACCTTAAATGTATAATGCTAAGTGAATGAAATCAATCTGAAAAGGTGACACACTATATCACATTCTGTAAAAAGCAAAACTAGAGAGACAGTAAAAAGATCAGTGGTTGTCAGGGATGAGGGAGGTGGAAAAGGAGGGAGGGACGCACAGAAGATATTTAGGGCAGTGAAACTATTCTGTTTGATACTATGATGGTGGGTACATGCCATTGCACATGTATCAAACCCACAGAGTGCACAACATCAAGAATCCTAATGCAAACTACAGACTTCGGGTGATAATGATATGTCAGTGTAGGTTCACCATAATAAATGGACCACTCTGGCAGGTTGTTGATAGTGGGGGGAAGCTGTGCATGTGTGGTGACGGGGGGGTATTATACAGAAACTCGGTACTTTCTGCTCAATTTTGACGTGAACCTAAAACTGCTCTAAAAAATAGTCTATTAAAAAAAAGAAAAGAGGAAAGACAAAGACCTTTCTCAGCCAAACAAAAACTGAGAGAATTCATCACCATTAGACCTGAAATACTGGAAATATTAAAGGAAATTCTTCAGTCTAAAGGAAAAGGATTCCAGAAAAAGCTCAGATCTACATGAAAGAATAAAGGGTACGAGAAACGGCAAATATGTGGGTAATAAAAGACTTTGCTCCCAAATTTAAAAAAATTATTTAACATATTAACAAACTGTTTAAAGCAAAAAATAATAATGAACTCTGGGGTTCACAGCATATGAAAGAATAAAAAAAATGTATGGCAACAAAAGAACAATGGACAGGAGGGGGCAAAAGGTAAGCAGGTCCTTAGAATTATCGATAAAATGGTATTTGATACAACAGGAGACAATAAGATCAATATTCATATTCTAAGCTACAGAGCAGTGGTTCTCAAATTTTTAGGTCTCAGGATTCCTTTTTGCTCTTCAAATATTGAGAACCCCAGAGAGTTTTTGTTCATATGGGTTCTATCTATCCAAATTTACTGTATTAGAAATGAAATTCAGGGGCACCTGGGTGGCTCAGTCCGTTAAGCATCTGCCTTCAGCTCGGGTTATGATCCCAGGGTTCTGGGCTTGAGCCCCACATCCGGCTCCCTGCTCAATGGGAAGTCTGCTTCTCCCTCTGCCCCTCCCCTCAGCTCTCTCTCTCTTGCTCTCTCAAATAAAGACAATCTTAAAAAAAAAAAAAAAGAAAAAAGAAGAAAATTAATTTCGAACAGAAAAAGTATTATTTTAAAACAGCATTAACAAACCCATCATATGTAAATATGGTTTTTTTGTGAAAAGAGAACTTGTTTTCCAAAACTAAAGAAATTGGTAAGAGTGGCACAGGTTTTACATTTTGGAAATCTCTTTAATGTCAGGCTTAACAGAAGACAGCTGGATTCTCATTTCCTTATGTATTCAATCATGTCAAGTACCCTTTGGAAAATTCCATGGTATACTTGTGAATGGATGAGAGTGGCAAAGGGATATATTTTAGTAACTATGAAAATAGTTTTGACCTTATGGCTCCCTTGAAAGGGTCTTAAAATCCTTAAGCTCCCCACATTACACTCTGATAACCACTCCTTAGAGCAACCACTAAGAAGTAAAACAAAGAGGAATGGCTAATAAGTCAATAGAAAAGCCAATGAAATATTTTAGGGAAAAATATAAACTAATACAAAAGAAAGCACAAAACTCCCCCACAGAAGACAGATGAAAAATTAGAAAATAGTAAGGGGGCGGATCTTAAACCCAACCTTACTGACACATTTACTAAACGTCCACTGATTAAACACATCAATTAAAAGGCAGAGACTCTCAGAGTCATGGGTAATGAAACCATTCATAAGAGTCTGAACTGCTCTTCATTGGTGCTTACAATTTCCTCTATTTGTAGCCCCATTCCGAATTTTAGGGCTGTGACAGAAGCCTTGAGACATAAACATTGTAGAAATCAGGGAGCTACTCAGCTACTCTCCCGACAGATTCATTCAATAAATATTTTATTAAGTATTTCTATGCCATAGATAAGCTGAATAAACTGCCTTCTTTTGTTCTTGATACGTAAAGAACCTAAAGCCAAAATCTGTACAAAACCTTCTTAAATATTTAACCTGTTAAAATTTCTATATAGTTTATTTCTTCTCTGTGAGATTTTGAAAAATCTCTGAAGAACAGCTCTCCTAATGGCCAAAAGTGCCCTTCGCCACGTAATGTAAATGTTCCTGAAGTCAGGCGGTTCACCCCATCACTGCCCACATAGAGATTTCCCATGTGTAAGGGGCAGCCTTCTGCTGCAGGTGCTGGTCAGCCTTCTCCCAGCTTCCACAGGTCCACAGCACTTGAGTGCATTTCACAAGTATTCTTTTCTACCCTCTAAGAGGATTAACAGACCAAAACCGCCAAAATCTTGCTCATTTTTCATACTCAAAAATCATTAGACTCTTACTTTGTAAGAGCTGAGGGTGACTCAGCTTCTGGCTATCCAGAAACGAATATGACCGATTCTATATGTGAATCACTAAGTGAAAATCAAGGACAATTAACACAGGAGTCTCAGTGATCACCCATGACCAGGTAAGCTATCTGAGTGGTGGGGGCTCAGGTCACACCACTATCATCCCTTACTCTCACCCACAGCACACAGTGCTTTACACAGGACTCTTAATTATTATTGAACTGTTCTCCTTAAAAGAATTCCCAGATTTGACACTTGCCGTGTTTACACATAGAGCGAAGCAGAATCAAAGATTGTAATAACCTTTGACTCCCAAGTTATACAGGACAATATCTCTCTTTTTATGTTTATGCTGGTTTGACCTTCATTTTTGTTATTTACAACTGAAAGAGCATTTGCAAATACAAAGGTGTAATATTAAAGATGCTGCAAACAAAAAGCATTTTATGTGCAAGAATAGGGAGATAAAGTTTAGACAAAAGCAGAAAGACAGCTTGTTTTCCTTTCCTCTGAATTACATGGCTAGAATATTTCGAGTTGGTTACCAAAGGTGTCATTTACATAAATCGAACATTAGGTGAAAAACCTCCTCAAATTAATTTTTTAAATTAATTTTTTAATTTTTTTAGATTTTATTTATTTATTTGACAGAGAGGGAGAGACAGCCAGCGAGAGAGGGAACACAAGCAGGGGGAGTGGGAGTGGGAGAGGAAGAAGCAGGCTCTCAGTGGAGCAGGGAGCCTGATGCGGCGCTCAATCCTAGGACTCTGGGATGACACTTAATGACTGAGCCAGCCAGGCGCCCCTCAAATTAATTTTTATCTTCTGCTCAGGTAGAAATGGTACACCTATTTCACGAACAGTCAAATGCACTCAAGGAACAGAAGTTATAAACGCCGTTTCAGTCTGACTCTGATTCCATGCAGGAGAGAAGACACCTCTTACCTATCACTATTTGTTCACAATAAGAACTGTATTTTTGCACTCTCATTAAGATTTGAATCCGAGAGAGAATTACGTATATATTTGTACTACGGCAAAGAAGAAGAATGGAAAAGTGTCTCTCCTATTTTCTCTGAAAGCAGACATCTTTGCATCTCCATTAGAGGTCTCACTCTGGGAATGCCTGGATGGCTCAGTTGGTTAAGTGTCTGCCTTCAGCTCAGGGTCCTGGGACTGAGTCCTGAGTTGGGCTCCCTGCTCTGCAGGGAGTCAGCTTCTCCCTCTGCCTGCTGCTCCCCCTGCTTGTGTGCTCTCTCTCTCTGACAAATAAATAAATAACATCTTTAAAAAAAAAAAAAAAGGAAGAAGAGGAGGAGGAGGAGGAGGAGGAAGGGGAAGAAGAGGAAGCGGAAGCAGCAGCAGCAGCAGCAGCAGCAGCAGTCTCACTCTGTAACCCCTCTCAGGCAATTAAGAGGTAGGAGGAATGTTTCCTCTTTCTACTTTCCCACTCCTTCTCACCCTTACACATGCACCATCCCCTTATCCCAACACACAGGAGCAGAGCAATATATGTGAGTTATTTTTGAGTTAAGCACTGGATTTATATTTGCTTTTGCAGATCCCTGAATGGACTCCTTGTTGTCTGTTGCTTAACATTCCTGAAATAATTTAATGATATAACTGAAACAAATGTCAGGAGACTAACCTTTAAGAAATGCTAGAGAAAGGCTACACTATGTGGGTTGGAGAAAATTCTAGTACTCTTACAAGTATATATTACAGTCCTTTAGTCAAACACCTCTCTGCTATGTGCAAATGTGATTTTATTTTTTTTATTTATTTTTTTAAGATTTTATTTATTTGACAGAGAGAGAGTGTACAAGCAGGGGGACCAGCAGGCAGAGGGAGCAGGAGAAGCAGGCGCCGTGCTGAGCAGAAAGCCCGATGTGGGGCTCAATCCCAGGACCCTGGGATCATGACTTGAGCCGAAGACAGACACTTAACCAATGTGAGCCACCCAGGCACCCCTGCAAATGTGCTGATTTCTTAACTTTCCTGGTCTGTCCTTCTATAACAAATGAAGCACACCTTGAGGGTAAAACACATGCTCACACATTAAACAGAAAGTAACAGTATATAGTTAAGATATATTATTCTTTCAGAAGCCTATTACCAGGCTTCAAAAAAAGTATTAAAAATACAAAGAGTTCTTTGTGGTCTCTTACATTAGGCCACTAATTTAAATCTAAGCTAATGAGCAGTGTGGTACTGTTATTTGAAAACGAAAAGTCTTCCCTCTCATTGTTGGTATTTTATTTGTTTGTTTGTTTAAGGGGGGGCAGAGGGAGAGGGAAGGAGAATTTTTTTACCTTTTGTTTTTAAAAGATTTTATTTATTTGACAGATACATCTAGAGAGGGAACACAAGCAGGGGTCGTGGGAGAGGGAGAAGCAGGCTTCCCGCCACATAGGGAGCCTGACGCGGGGGCTTGATCCCAGGACCCTGGGATCATGACCCGAGCCGAAGGCAGACGCTTAATGACTGAGCCATCCAGGCGCCCCAAGAAAGAGAATCTTAAGCAGGCTCCATGCCCAGTGCTTACGCAGGGCTCGTTCTCACAACCCTGAAATCATGACCTAGGTGAAATCAAGAGCCAGATGCTCAACCAACTGAGCCACCCAGGCACCCTTATTGCTGACATTTTAGAAGAGGCACCAAGGAACACTCTTCCATTATTAGGGGAAGAGGGGAAATCCCACCGTTCTGGTCATTCCCAAGTGGAATTTCATCTTGGGAGTCATCTCCATCTCACTACACAATTAAAACAAAAATTGTAATTTTTAGTTGGTGGTTTAACCCTAAGTAGAGCCCTATGAGAAAACACTTCTCTGTAGCCACAGAAAGCTATTTTTTTTCCTTCTGAAGTTCCTTAACCATAGTCAAGTTGCATCCACCATACTCTGACCAATTTCCTGGCTGAGGTCTGGCCCTCTGAATTTCACACAGGCTTTCACAACACAAGCACGCGGTAAGAGCTTCATATTTACAATTCAAGAAAGTGATACATACATCCCTGCACAGTCCACCTGTGGACTATTCTCTCCCAACTTTCAAATGTGATGAACCAAACTAAGTCTGTTACTTTGCCATCTATTAACAACAACAACAACAACAACAACAACAACAACAACAGTATTAATTCTAATCCTAACTTTGAATTGACACTCCAGTATGTTTATAGAGTAGAATAGTTTTCCACTAAAATCTAATTATACACCCACATATTTTTCCACAGTTGTCACTGTGAATATCATGTGAATTTTGGGCACTGCAACTTTTCTAGAATTCAGTATACATACCTAGTGTAACTAATCTAGGGCAGGAGTTGGGAACCCACAGCCTTGACTGAAACATGTTACTTTCTCTGTATGTTATCAGATACAACCTGATAAAGATACTCACTTTGAGCTTTTGCATTATACTTCTCCTATAGTCAATCAAACGGTATTCTACAGACCAAAAGACTGAATCATAATTAACAGTGAAGATGCTTGATAAGCTTGGTCTCAGAGCTCAGCTATATTCCTGCACCAGAGATCTCTTCTCAAAACTTCTATTTTTCAAAAGATATAACTAACATGGCTACAGAAGTCTGAGATACTGTGGTTTTTTGTTTGTTTGTAAGCTTTTGGATATTTTAAATGGCAGCTGCCTAACAATCCCAGGCATATCCCTAAATGATTCAAGAAAATGTGACAATACCATAGCTACAGTGATGTGGTTAAGTGACTCAAACAATTCATTTGAAATTTACCAAGCTCCACATGGACTTAACTTAAATGCATACTTTGTTTGGCAAATATATGAAGGAACAAAAACATTCCTCCCCAAGTGAATAAAATGTGAAAGAAGGTATGTTGTTTCCACTTCATTCTCTCACCCTAGCTTCTTCCTTTCTGCCTCTTCCTCTCCCTACCTCTCCAATGACTTAACTAGTTAAGTGACTCTTCTTGTTTATTTTTATTTTTATTTTTTTAAGATTTTATTTGTTTATTTGACAGAGAGAGAGACAGCCAGCGAGAGAGGGAACACAAGCAGGGGGAGTGGGAGAGGAAGAAGCAGGCTCATAGTGGAGGAGCCCGATGTGGGGCTCGATCCCGTAACGCCGGGATCACGCCCTGAGCCGAAGGCAGACGCTTAACCGCTGTGCCACCCAGGCGCCCCGACTCTTCTTGTTTAAAAAAAAAAAATACTATTCAGATCTTAGGACACAGAAATATGGTCTTTGATTTCACTCAAGACACCTCACCCTAGTGAGGGTGATAGCCAGTCCTGTTACAAACAGATAGGGATAAAAAATGGTTATAACAGTCACTGAGTATTTAATTTACTTGATCTCTAATCCTAATTACTGTCTTGTCAGAGCGAGAGATGTGGAATAAGCTTTTTGCCTTCTTTGTTCTAAAATAGTACCTCCATAGTAAAATATTTCTGTGCCAACTCTTAAAAAAAAAAAAAAAAAGGGGGGGGGGGGNAAAAAAGGTGGGGGGGGGTCTACGGAATACTCCTTTGGTGAGGTTTTATGTAAAGAGCTAACTTTTTTCCAGACACATCAATCTTACTGAACTACACCATCTATGTAAGATTTCAATTAATGAGCTAAAACACATTTAAAAAGAAACAGAGCATCAAGAAGAATGCAGCAGATTTACAAGGAAAGAGCTAAGATATATAAGACAAATATTTTTAAGATTTTATTTTTAAGTAATCTCTATGCCCAACGTGGGGTTTGAATTCACAATCCCAAGATCAAGAGCCGCATGCTCCACTGACTAAGCCAGCCAAGTGCCCAAAGAGCTAAGATATATGAAAAGAGGTTATGATGGAGTATAAATACCACAATTGTATTTATGTATTTAAAATGGAAAAAAAAAAAAAAGAAAAAAGAAAGAGAAAGAGAAACACCTGTGTGTTTGTGTGTGTATTTTCCAGAAAGATCTGGAAGAACATATGCCAAAGAAAGGTTTCACAACCTTGGCACTATTGACATTTTGGGCCAGTTCTTTGTTGTGGAGGACTGTCCTGTGCACTGTAAGATATTTCATGACTTCCCTGAACTCTACCCACTAGAAGCCAGTAGCATCCCCTCAGTTGTGACAACCAAAAATGTCTCTAAATATTATTATCAAATGTTCTCTGGGGAGCAAAATTGCTCTCAGTTGAGAATTCCTGCACTAGTTAACAGTATTTATCTCCACAGAGGGAAGTAAGACGATAGGAGAGCAGCTGAAAAGAAAGTGAGGGCTTTTTTTTTTTTCTCTACATACCATACTTCTGTACTATTTGGATGTCCTAGCCCTCTCCAGCATTTATTACATGTGCTAATTCTCCAGAACAATACAGAATCACAAGACCACACAGCTACTGGCCCTGCAAAATGACAAGACACAGACTCCAAAATGATCAGAAAACACGTGTAAGCCACACTCACCTTCATGGGGTTTTCATCATATGTTGGGGTTCCCAGGTCCATCTCAGCTTCATGCTCAAGGCTGGCATCATCTCCTGGGCTTTCCCAAGTAGGAGGATCCCACTGAGTCTGCCTAGAAGAAGGTTAAGAACAGCCATGCTGTCACGGCCAGAAAGCAGAGAACTCTGGCACAGGCATCTCTGCTCATATACACATACAATGCAACATATATATGAGGCATATTATAAGTCAGCTTCATAAGATAAAGACATTCTTTTGCTATCTTCCCGGCAGCATGATTCTATCCCAGAGACATACATCGTTTAAGCCCACTCCATTTTTCTAGCCAATGAGGCGGTAATGTGTACTGGGTGTCAAAGAGAGCAGTAAAACCAAACATCCTATTTCTCACCTGGTTCTTAATGGAAAAAGGATTCGGCAAAACCTAAAAAGTACATGGAGTCAGTGCTTGCCTCTGCCTCCCCTCTGCAGGTGAAGAGATCAACAGTGATTGTACCTAGCACGTACTTGGAGCAAAATAAAATAAATCACAACACACTCCTCACAGTCCTTGGCCATGTGAGAAATTGTTCCTTCCTTTAGGAGCCTTCTTGTCTGTGGTTGTGCCCCTTTGCTTTAATGACTGATAGCATGGAAAAGACTTCAGGTTAAAAACTTGTGCCCTCGGCTCAAAATATTCTCAATTGACTGCAAGAAGAAGGGTTCTACCATGAAAAACTCACTGCATTTTTATTAGCTGCTTTGAAAATACGCAGGCATAGGGTTTTTTTTTTTTTTTTTTAAGCTAAATCTGTGAGATAACAACTGGCAGTAAGAAAATTCATGTTCAGGAGTCTGAAGTCAGCTGCCACAGGGGATGCTACAGGAAAATCACTTAAAATGTCAAAAGCCTCAACTAGCAGCCTATCTGGCAGGCCAGTCCTGCCACTGCAGTCTTGTGCTCTCCTACTGCCCCATCTTTAGTTGGCAACATCACAGGCACTTGATAAAGCATAAAGGAAAATATTTGACTGTATGAAATTTTTAAACTCGTAGGGCATTTAGGCAAAGCCTAAAGACATCTGCAATACTCTTGATAAAAAGATCTAACAACAGTGACAGAAAATGGGTCGATGTCCCAAACAAGCAATTCACAAAAGATACAAGTGGTTAATAATTTACTGAAGATGGTCCATTTCAACAATAAAAGAATTAGAAATGAAAATAAGATTTCTGACCTACTAGAGATTTACAAGATTAGAAGAAACTACATGAAGAAAAAGGCACTATTGTATACTTTTTGTGGGAGTCTACATTGGTACAATTTTTTTTTTAATGGTAAGCTGACAATAATTATCAATTTAAAATGTCAATCTCTGTTAACCAACAACTCCGCCTCCAGAAATCGATCCAAAGAAGGTAGTAAGATTAGTGTCTGTAACTCAAATCCTGTTAAAACAGTGAAAACCCAACAATGATGGTGGGTTCAATAAAATTTTGTACAGCCATACAAGAGAGTAGGAGATGGCAAAATTTTTTTCTATAAATGATCAGACAGTAAATATCTCTGACTTTGTGGGCCATATGGTCTCTGTCACAACCACTCTACTCTGCCATTATAGGGTGAAAGCAGCCATAAGTAACTGCTAAATAAACGGGAGTGGCTGTGTTCCCCCAAAAGATTTATTTGCAAATACCAGTGGCCTATGGGCACAGTTTGCTGACCCCTGAAACAAAGTATAATCTTGCACTAAAAATAATGCAGTTCTATATATCTATAACTGATGAAGTTCTATACAGATTGGTAAAAAGATTATAAAACATGTACCCCAACAACTCACATAAGATTATATATCAATGAGTACACACACACACACACACACACACACACACACACACGAGAAAGCACATACATTCACATAAAGCTATCTGTCTGTAAGATATATGTATTTTTTAAAACTTCTAGGTAAAAGATAAATTGGGCTTTTTACATCAAACTATGGCTCATGGACCAAATCTGGCCTCCTGCCTATTTTGTAAATCACATTTTATTGGACACAGGACCATTCATTTATATATAGTCTATGGGCTGTTTGCACAACAATGGCAAAATGTAGGAGTTGTGACAGAGACTGGCTGGCAAAGCCTAAAACATTCATTATATCTGGGCTTTTACAGAAACGGTTTGCTCATGACCCCTGATACCTACACAATGTTAGATGAAGTCATTACCTTTTTAAACTCTAGTTTTCTCTAAGAGTCTTGCAGATTAAAAATACACCAAAATATATCTATCTAAAAAGGACTAAGTCTAAGGTATGACATAACACTTAAGATGTGATTCTGGAAATCCAGCAGCCCTCAAGCACAATGAACAATGGACAATGACATCAAGCCAATATCCATAAATCTCCCCACAGGATGGCAGCTTCTTTGACCAACTGAAAGCTGACTTGGGATGCCTACACAGCCCTTCTTACCTTGTGATCACATGGTAGTAATAAATCTTCCCTTCTGGATCTCGGGCTGTCTTCCAGTTGGGAGGTAAGACAATGGTTTTTGGTTTGGGAGGAGAGGGGGGTGGCAGATCCAGAAGATTATTTGTCACTACCATTTCAGGCTAAAAAGAAACACACACACAAGTTCTTGATCAGTGACATCTCTTCTAATCCAGCTGAAAAGGACAAAGTAGCCTACTTAAGCAATATGTAAAAACATACAACCACCTCTTCTTTTAAAAAAAGATAAAGCAAAGGTCCAATGTGGGAAATGATCAGAGATGGCGTATATGAATAGCTTTAGGGATCAGAAAATTGAAAGTTGGCTCCAAGAGGTCACCATCCAAGAGATCACATTTAAAAATATTCAGCAGCTCATTATCTACACCAGTATCTTTCAACCTTAATAAAACCAATGCTAAATGGCATATACCAACTTCAGGATACTGATGAGCTAAATTAGCTTCATATAGAGTGTTTTTTTTTTTTTTAAGAAAAAAATCTGAAAAGCAAGTATGACAGAATGTTAAGATTTATCCATTATCTATTTTTCTCTATGTCTGAAACTTCATATTTATATTTTAAAAAGTTTAATGTCACATTTTGGAAAACAAAAAACTTCACTATCAGTGTTAGGGACTGAATTATTTCCCCCAAATGCGTATGTTGGAGCCCTAACTCCGATGTGACTATTTGAAGAGAGCGCCTTTAAAGAGGGAATTAAAGTTAAATGAGGTCATAAGGGTAGTGTCCTAATTCAACAGGACTGGTGCCCTCATAAGAGTAAGGGACATCAGGGAATGTGGGCAGAGAAAAGGTCACGTGAAGATACAGTGAGAAGACAACCATTTGCAAGCCAAGGAGAGGCCTCAGGAGACAAGAAGACTGCCGACATCTGTTCTTATAGACTTCCAGCCTCTAGAATGGTGAGAAGATAAATTTCTGTTGTTTAAGCCACTCGGTTTGTGGCATTTTGTTATAGGAGCGCTAGCAGACTCGTAATAAACTGCTGTAAGAATATACACCCTTAACTGTTCATTCTATGTAAGCCAGTTAACACAGAATCATTTTTCCAGCTTTACCTTTTCTTGAGCAGTCAAAGAGGAACCCGAGATCCCAGGCTCAGATAAAATGTGACCACTTTTAAGCAAACACAGGTCTTTGAGCATCACTGCTTTGTGTAGACCACTAACCCCTACTTCACGCAGCTGCTGTTTTTGGTGTCCTGCTTCAGTTCCTCTTCATTCCTGCAGTCCTCTAGCCTATAAAGTGACCTCTTTTCCCTAAGTTTCTGTGTCACTTAAGAACACTTCAAATCAAAAAAAAAAAAAAAAAAAAAAAAAAAATTAAAANATACTTCAAACTATTCAGAACTTACTAAATTACTAATCCTTCCCACACTTGGGAATGATTCTTTTCCTCCTCAAACTATCTGCACCTTTTGTGACACTAATCTCTACTTTTAGGATTATTCATTGTGATCCTCAACTCTCTTAGTGGAATGCCAGCTTTTAAGGATAGGAATTGAAGCTTAGGTTTGTATTCAGAGTTCCTTGAAGGGCCCAACTCATAGCAAGCCCTCACCTATCTGCTGGAAGTGCAAATGGTCTTAGCCCCCAGTAGTCTCACATGTGTCTTTATACTCCATCTCCACTCACTGTTACTTGTCGAAAGCCACCCTCACTCACCCGATCGCTGGAGGAGCCTTCTCTGGAACTATCAGAATTCCAAAGTGCTAATGGGTAAGTTATTCTGTTTGGTTGCTCAAATGCTTCCAATGCCAGCCTCCTATATCCTACTTCATCAAGATTTCACCACATCCTTCACCATATGTGGCAGAATACCATATTGTACAACACGTATAGTGAAGTATATCACTCGTTTCTATACCCCTAGTCCGTGGTGTCTAGTGTAATTATCATATTCCAGTGCTCCATAAAATAAAAACAGCTACTTGAGAAAATTATTACATTAGGAATTCATAGCAAAGTATAAAAACACAAGGTCCATCAGTTAAAATTACAAATAAAAGGGATACCAGGAACAAAATATTTATCTATCAACACTGCTGTAAATTCCATAGAATTTTTAAAAAAATGGTTGAGTAATGCTTCCTCAGGTACACAAGCACTTGAGTGAAAATGGAGACTATAAAAGTTAAAAACAAAACACAGAGTGAGAAAAACAAAAATAAAAACCAAAACCAAAAGTAAACCTTCTAAAGATGAGGTATGCAGCCAACGAGTACTTTATCAACTGAAATATTTCTTACTGGCTGTAAGGGCTGAGGCTGCCCTGGAGCGACTATTGTCGTTACGGCCGCAGCTGGCTGGACCACCACTCCTTGCGGGTGAGCTGTGAAAATCTGTTGTCCCTGGATATACTGAAGACTTGGCTGGGCATAACTCTAAAAGATAAAATAAAGAAATCCACAATTTATAGACTTTTCTAGCTCTAATACAGCAGTAATTAACTTTGAAGTTGGCATCATCTTACTGGAATCCACTAGTTTTTAAAAACTTTTAGTAAAGAATACCTGGATACAAATGTGTAAAAGTCTTTTGTTGCAAGCACGGAAGTTTCTTTTTTAATAATTCCCTAGTCATTTACTTACCTTGGTTTTGTCATTAAGGAAAAAAAAAAAAGAAAGAAACCCAGAAAAAAACTGGGGGTCGATGGGGGGGCCTCCTAAGAGCTGTCCGAGGCCGCAGTACTAACTGGAGTGTGGCACTTAGGATATCCAAAAGACCACTCCCCAGGGCTCTTTGCAGAGAGCCTTTATGCCACCAACTGCTAAAACTACCAGGCTGTTCTGACCAGAAAATTTCAGAGTGAGGGATTCGTAGCAGAAGAAGTTAAGATGGTGATCAAATTTTAAACTTGTTTTTTAGCTTTCTGTAGTCTTCGATAATACAACCCCTTCCACGGAAGACAGCAGAATTCGTTTCATCCAAAATTCTTACCACACATGGATTCATACTGTGCTTTATGAAGCTTAGAAAGTCCTTTCACATACACTGCCTCTTTTAGTCCCGACCACCATAGGTGGGTATCTCCCACAACTGGAGTTACCTAAGAAAGTGACGTTTACCATTAAGGCTTTCAGTCAACGGTAGTTAAGTTTTGGGGGAGTTAAAAGTCATATGAAGATTTTTAATTGGGGAGGGGAGTTGGTACCCCTGACCCCTGCATTGTTCAAAGGTCAATAGTACTTGATTCAATATTCTGGAACAGCTTAATCTACAAAGATCATAAACTAGACTCAATTGTCAAGGCAGAATTATCATCAGAGTAATATCACAAAATAGAAATGCTTTCACCTCTAAGTATTTGGATACAAGATGGGAAATCTGTGCAACATCAAAGATTTTGTAGAAACAAATATTATCTCCCAACCTAATTCTGATCCCAAAGCCTGAAATCTGGTTAAACCAAAGAATTTTTACGCTGATGAATACCCAGACAATACTGAATCAGAGTTCAGTACAAAAGGATACTAGCAAAAAAGATGATCAGATACTGTTTAAGAAATTTAAAAGTATAGGGCGCCTGGGTGGCTCAGATGGTTAAGAGTCTGCCTTCGGCTCAGGTCATGATCCCAGGGTCCTGGGATCGAGCCCCACGTCGGGGTCCCTGCTTGGTGGGGAGCCTGCTTCTCCCTCTCCCTCTCCTGCTCCCCCTGCTTGTTCTCTCTCACTCTGTCAAATAAATAAATAAAATCTTAAAAAGAAATTTAAAAGTATAATCTCAAAAGTGAAGTATAAATAATTAAGTTCAATTTCAACTTTACTAAAAATAAGCCATAAAACAAAACATATCTAACTGGGTTCTAGTCTATGATGACCAATTTATCTGGAAACTGAACTTCCAAGGGCCCTGATGCCCAGTAGGAAGCATCCTGAAGAGTGGATACAAGAGGCAAGTTACTGTGCATGGAGGGGGTTAATATATATGTGCTGGTAAATCCTATTCTGAGTAAAAAGTTTCTGCAGGGGCAACTAGGTTAAGCGTCGGACTCTTGGTTTTGGCTCAGGTCATGATCTAATGGGTGGTGAGACCAAGCCCCCCACTGGGCTCTGTGCTCAGCAGGAAGTCTGATCAGGATTCTCTCCCTTTGCCCCTCCCCTCACTCATGCACATACACGTGCACGTGCATTCTCTCAAATAAATCTTAAAAAAAAAAAAAGTTTCTGGGAGGCTGAAGAAGACAGTAAACATGTTATCTCCAGAGTGATCGGGAGGTTAAGCACCCAAATCTACAACAGAAAAATGCTAATATTTTGGAGGCTAAAAATTCCTTTGACCCTCAGTGAAACTTTGCTCCTGGAGAATTTGTCTGACAAGATCAGAGTTAGTAAGTAAGGCTCATCAATGGAGACACTTTAAAGGACCTGATTAATGTGAAATAAAGCTATGGTTTCTTTGGCATGAAGACTATGGCTCTAAATGCTGGCTGTGCACAAACTTCTGAACTGAAATGGCTTTATCTAGCTTCATCATTCCCTGTGGCTCCAGACAAATTTCACCTATTTCTAAAATGCAAACATATATTTAAAGGATAATAATTTATCATCAGGAAAGAATGTAACACATACTGAAAATAACTTCCAAAGGAAATGCCAAAAATACGTGAACAGTATCAGCCTTGCTAGACTTAAAAAAAAAAAAAAATCACCCAAGATAGCAATAATCATTTAGAGGTATAGCGTTTAAAACCCAGACTGTCAAAAAGAAAGAGAAAAATGAACATTCTTCGGGTTCTATAGAATCTCTCCAAACCAGCTGACAATCACATGCCAATACCAAAACCAACAATAGCGATAAAAAGGGAAAACGGGTTTGCAGTCCCACTGCAGTTCGTATGAAAGATGTACACACTTGCGAGACATAAACAGCATATGCCTATCAAGTTTCTCTACCTGCTGGGGGAAAATCTGTAGGAGACTGGCTCTCCCCTTCCAGAGATTTGAAATTACACAAAAGCTAATTTCTCAAATATAAACCCAATCTATAAATATCTTTAAAACGGGCCTTCCCATGGAAATTACAAGAGAAATCTAAAAAGGCCTAAAATGTTATAGAAAGGAAAACATAATTATTCTGTCCCTACTTCTAGAGAGGGAAAAAAAGTCATTATTACTTTATACCTAAGTCACTTCACTTTATAATGTGAAAAATTATAGTCCTTAGCACTGCAGTTTTTGAGATGTGATTTAGTATGACTTTGTAAGAACAGGTCACAAAACCACTATAAATCATAAGGCCTCAGTTGAAATGGGACTTTTATGTTTAATAAGCAATTATGGCAAAAAATGAAAGTCACCTTCTGATCACATCTGCTCCAAATGTCAAAGATACTACATATGTACACACACACAAATCTGTATTATAACACTTCACATACTACCCTCACTGTCAAAGTTATCATATCTTGCAAACTCTCAGTGGCCCATGTCGGCATGGGCGATACTACGCTCGAACACAAACCTCAAGGCCTTCTCCTGGAGGTCAGATCTTTAGGCCAGACACCAGAGAGATGACCCTGACTAGGAGCATTTCACACCCCACTAATGTCAATACTCTCTCAGTATCATTAAGGTAACTGAATAATAACTATAATTAAACCTTCAAGGTACATGGTGCTTTAAATCTATCATTATTAGTATCCATTACCTCATGCAAGCCTCAATCACTCTGAGGCATTCAGCTCATTTCATAGATAAGAAAACTAAAACTGAAGAATATAAACTAAGCGCCTGTCTCCAAGACGTACATTAAATAATGGACAGGGACTCAAACACATACACACTAACAATATGTTCTATGTTCTCATCACCCAAAGCCCAGCATCATCTCTGATAACTAATCTTACAGAGAAGTAAAGGACAGTCTGGACCATCCAGCTCCATTTATCTACCACTCTAGCACACACAAAATAGATTAGGGAGCCAACAAATGACTCCTTGGAAGCAACGGAGTGGAAAACGGTAAGCAAGCAAAATTGTGACGCTTGAGTCTCAAGGCTGTGACTAAACCTTCTGCTCAGTGGGATGGAAAAAATAGATTCCATTTTATAAGAATGGCCAAATGACCAGTAACCTCTCTCCTTGGGAGTCTGCTAGGTATCCTCCCCTGCTGTTGCTTATGCTCTAAAACCCAGGTTAAGGACATACTTCAGGAATAGAAATGGGACAAAAGGAGACCATATTTCTTACATCTGATACACATTCTCAGGGGAAAAACTCAAAATGAATGGCTTGGTCCAAGAAAGAATATGGCAAGACAGCCGTAGAAGTCAGAATCTAAGAAATTTGTTTAAGACACTTAAAATACTCTGTAGGAAACAAAATTAAAACATACAAAAAGAAAAACAATACTTAAAAAATTGATACCTGATGGCCAATAACACCCATTTTATTTCTTTTTTTTTCCTTAAAGATTTTTATTTATAAGGGGTTCCTAGGTGGCTCGGTTGGTTAAGCATCTGCCTTCGCCTCAGGTCATGATCCTAAGGTCCTGGGATCAAGCCCCGAGTGGAGCTCCCTGTTCAGTGGGGAGCCTGCTTCTCCCTCTCCCCACCCCTTGCTCATGCTCTTTCTCTCTCAAATAAATAAACAGAATCTTTAAAAAAAAAAAAAAGATTTTTATTTTTAAGTAAACTCCACACCCAACATGGGGCTTGAACTCACAACCCTGACATCAAGAGTCGCATGCTCTACCAAGTGAGCCAGCCAGGCACCCCAACACCCATTTTCTTACTACCCTTATTTAGCACTATAACATTCATTTTAAGCCAAACATCAAAGAAAAAAAAACCAAAACAAATCTAAGAATGTTCAGTACAACGCTATTTATAATTACAAAAAGAACTTTCAAATGACTACCCTAGGAAAATAGATAAGCAATGATTTGATAAGCAAATGGGATATTATATAGCCATTAAAACACATATGTGTATGTATATTCACACATACATATATAAAAATGCAGAGTAATTTGGGAAAATGGTTAAGAATCATGTCAAGTAGAAACAATGGGATAGTTTCAAGTCTTCAAAATAACAAATACATAAAATATATAAGCATGTGTATAAAGAGATCATACAAAATAAGTAGTTAACACAGTTAAAATTTTAGGGATTAAAACTGGATACTTTGTCATGGCTTTACAAACTAAATTTTGATGCAGCTTCATCACAAAAATACTAACAGAAATAACATTACTGGTCAGTACTGAGCAACGTGCGCCGGAAGTATCCCTGCGAGTCTCCCCCATCCACAATAATTCACCTTTAAGGAGCAATGTGAGAGACGCAGGAATGTGGTGAGGATGATGCTTTACACATTCTTCTTTTTTGTTTTTTTAAGCTTAAAATGTACTTCTGTATTCTACAGAAAAGAAGCCTGATTAAAAAGGACAAAAATACACCTTGAAATATAAAATCAGTACACTCAGCTTTTAAATTTAACATTACTATTTCCTACCATAGTGATATCCTTAGGCTCAGTGCATCAGAGACACTCTGGCAAACTTCGTGATGATAAACATGTAGGGGATAAAAAAATAATACACACTAGATCTAAGAAGAAGAAAAGGGTAAGCCATCTCCTGACTCAATGACCATGACAAAGGGTTCTCTCAATGTAGGGATATAAAAAAATAAAACTGTGTATTATTCACTGCCTATAAGCAAAAAGGAGAGGAGTATCCAAAAGCCTCTCTCTGATCACTTCCTTTGGGAGAAGTCAGCTGGAACACTATAAGAAGCCCTACTGAGAGGTCCATGTGAAGACAGAAAATGGAGTTAACAACCATGTGAGTGAGCTTGAAAGTGAATCTTCCATCCTCTGCCTAACCTTCAGATGACTACAGCCCTGGTTAACAGCCAGACCGTAATTTCATGAAAGACTCTGAGCCCGAACCATCCATTCCAACAAATGACTTCTGAATTCCTGACCCACAATAACTGTGAGACAGTAATTACTAGTTGTCTTAAGCTGCTAAATTCTGGTGTAATTTGTTACACAACAGTGGACAGATAATACATACACGATTGATATGTGAAAGTAATCAGTGGCAGGACTTCCCCTTCACATCAGATTTAACATTCCATAAACAGACCAAGACAGACAAGAGAGGTTTCAAAATTAGTTACCTGTACAATTGGTGGAGTTGTCTGTGAATAGGGTGATGTCACACCATAGACAGTTGGACAAGTCTGTCCTTGATAATATATGGTTGCTTGAGACTGTGCAGGAGAATACTGCTGCTGGACACTGACTGACTGTTGGTTTGAATCCCAAACACCATAATTCTGTCCTTGGACTGGGCCTGGGGCTGGCACTGGCAAGACAGTGACGCTGGAGTCTTGGTGTACCACACCATCACTTTGGGCCACATACTGTGAACTGGAAACTTCCACAGGGGCTGCCACGTGGGGCACCACTGGCACAGGTGGAGGGGCAGCAAGGGGTTCTGTAGAATGTCCCACCAAGGGCTGAGAATGATCGTAAGGAGCAGGAGAACACACGGGGTCCATGTTGGGCGTGGGAAGGAGCACCTTTCCAGCATTAGGGTTGCTGGGATCCACATAGGCCTGCATGGGATAACCTGGTGGGTAGCCAGCGAAGGGGTGATGAGGGGCACTGTAACCAAGAGAGTCATAGGGCAGTGGAGATGTCATTCCCAGGGTCTGCAACTGCTGCTGTTGTTTCTGAGCCTCCCGCTGAGCCACCTCTTGCTCAAACAACTTCCGACGCTCCTCTGTAGAAAGTTTATTGCGGTCTTTAATTCGTACTTTCTTTTTAGAAGTTGGTGTATCATATCTAGAAAGAAAATAGTAAGAGCATCACAAACGTTTTTCCAAATCAAGGACACAATCAAAGCATTAATAAAGGTTATGTCACTCAATAACTAAACCACTAATCATACCAACTCCAATTTGGCATTGGTTAAAAATCAGTCAAAATTACTTAAGGAATCCTGTAGATAGAAGAGAATCCCAAGAAAACATTTAGATGAAAATAATAACTTTATCTTTATTCTCAGATTCTAGAACTTCAAATTAAAGATACATATAATATTCTAAACAGGTTCTTCTTTATAGTTGTATAGTCTTCTATACAGTTCTAGGTCTACAAATTCTGAAATTAAAACAAAATCCACAAATAAAAGCTACAGAATTTGATGTTTGTCTGACCACATATATTTATGACAAATTCAACAAAGAGCAGTTAAGTGAAGGATGAGAATGCACACATAAAAGTATGGGGAGTTATATTCACCTTCTCTTCTCTGTGCAACACCAAATACAATATTTTACTGCTAAGCCTAATGCCCTGTGATGGCTTTGACAAGGCCTCCTGGAAACCATCAGCTCTTAACATTCACAGGAAGAGAACTGACGGCTTAAAAGAGTCTGTTGTGAAGTTCTATGGAGTGAATCAAACTTTTGAGAAAATATTCTTGGCAAAAGCTTAAAAACGACAACTAATTTCAAGAGGTTTCATTGCAAAGAAATACCTAAGAACAGCTTCACGGACATTTAGCCAAACAGCAAAAAACATACTGTCTAAAAAACTCTAAGCTGAAAATTTCCTTTAAAATGTTAATGGGATGGTAGTATCCTTAGTTGCCTGCCAGAAACAAATGCAAATAGTCTACAGAAGAAAGCACCTTAAATCCAGGCTTCAGTGAATTCCCACAGATCAAATTCTGAAGAACATGATGAGTTCATTAGAAAATAAAATTATACATATATCTATATAAACAAATGAGAGGCAGAAACCCACAAAAGCTACTGGTACTGGAATTATGCAATACATTAAATGTAAGAGACATTTAATATGTTTAATGAAATAAGAGGCTATGAAAAATATTACTAAGGAATCGGACCATAAAAAACTATCAGGTCAATTTGAAAAAGAACCCCACGAAGCATCTAGAGAGGAAAAAGAGTAGAAATTAAAACTCAATTATCACATAAAATAGAGCATGCACATACCTGACAATTCAACAATTCTACTCACATACCCAAGAGACCCTGTTGCACACGTACATCATGTACATCAAAATTAGATAACAGCACTACACATAACAGAAAAAGCATTACAACAAAATGTTACACACAGCAATGAAAGTGAATAAACTGACACAGAAAATTGTGGATAAATCTTAGTAATATAATAACAAGTGAAAACAAAGTACCCTCAAATTAAATGCAGAAGAGCAGACTTTTCATAAAGTTAAAAACTAATATATTATTTTAAAATATATATTAAAGGACATAAAATGGTATTTTAAAAAAGGAAAGCCAGGGCATAATGAACACAGGATGCAAGATGACGTCATCTCAAGTAGTAAAGGCAGGGGATAGTATAGAAAGAAAGGGCTTAGCTAGATTTATATGATGGTTAAGACGACAGCACAAAAGCATTACAATATATGGAGAAGCTGATGCACCGAAATGGTAAGTGTCATGAACCAAGAAATAATCCAACCTTCAATTCAATGTCCCTAAGATCCACAGTATGGTTAAGCAAGAGTTCAGATCTGAAGAGAATTAGTAACATAGAAAACGATCCTCAAATTCAAAAAGCTCAATGAATTTCAACCAGAGAAAAGAAAAAGAAATCCTCATATAAACATAGGGTAGTGATACTGCAGAACACCAAATACAAAGAGAGCATCTTAAAAGCAGACCAACAGAAAAGCCAGATTAGTTAAAGAACAATTAGACCAAGAAGTTTCACAAGAGAAATAAGGGAAGCCAGAAGACTAAAGAATAACAGCTTCAAAGCATTGAGAAAAACTTTTAACTCAGTAAAACTTCCTTTTAAAAATGAGAGTCCATGT
Source organism: Ailuropoda melanoleuca (assembly GCF_002007445.2). Lineage (NCBI taxonomy): Eukaryota > Metazoa > Chordata > Mammalia > Carnivora > Ursidae > Ailuropoda > Ailuropoda melanoleuca. Next base: position 16,132,616 of record NC_048221.1, read on the forward strand.
TCACATAAAGACTCATACATATACAAGTCTTACACTTGTCATATTCACAACAGCCATCTGGAAACAATCCAAATGCCTATCAACTAATGATTTATAAACAAAGTCTGGTATACCTACCCAATGGACTACTACTCATTAATAAAAAGGAACTACTGAGACAGATAATAACATGAATGGATCTTAAATGCAATCCGCTAAGTGGAAGACACATCAAATGCTATCTAGAGTATGATGCCATATATACACGAGAGTCTGGAAAAGACAAAACCAGAGGGTCAGAGAGCAGAGCACTGGCTGGCGGCCAGGAACTAGGGGTAGAAGAAGGGGACCACCTACAAAGAGCTCAAGAGAATTCTCTAAGATGACAGAAATGTCTATATGATGATTGTGGGTGGTTACTTAACTGCAGGCATTTAAGTAAGACAAGTAAGTGTAAGACAAAACACATTGAATATTTCTGTAAATAATTTATATCTACTCATTAAATAAAGCTGATTTTTAAAACTGAGGGTGAGCAATGCAAACAGAAGATATTTTAGACAAAAACTGAAAAGATAAGATGAACAAAAAGTCACTAATATAATCTTTTAAAGGAAGGTCTGAGGAGAAAGAGAGGAGAACAAAGAAGCTGATAAATGTAAAAAAATTAGTAAGTCAGTTTGTGTACATACAAAAAACTGACAATAACTGACGGGAAGAAGGAGCAACAAGAAATTATAATACTGGACAATAACAGCATATAAATTGGGAAGGCTGAATGATCAGAGTACCCTAAAGTACTAATATTGTTCAGGACATTGATTTGCTTTAGATTTTACTTAAGTGAAACAACAGGCTAAAGAAATGCCACAAAGAATTAAAAAAAAAATCAGCCATAAAGCTATTTATCTATCAGACACAGAAAAGCTGAAAGTAAAAGGAAGGAAAAAATACATATTGGTTACATCCTACCAACAGGAAGATAGCATACTTCTATTACCATCAAATGAAACAGACTCTGAAGCAAGTCTCAATAAAATTCTAAGAACTGGTATAATACAAACCGATTAATGGCAATTAAATTTGAAATTTAACAAAAATTTAAATACTGCAAACCATAACAGTATCTAGAACTAGATTATGATAAAACTGCACTATCAAAAGAGTAGTTCAAATAGTACTTATGGAGAAATTTAAATTCTTAAACACTTTACTTTGAAGAGAAAAATGCTGAAATTTAATGAGCTAAAAATCCCAATTATTCCAATTAAAAATTGAAAAAGTATATACAATAACCCCAAAAAAGTGGAAGAAAATAAAACATAACTAGAAACCGATTACCAAAATAAAAAAAATACTGTTATTCTGTGATTTATACTGGAGGTACTGCTAGCAAAATAGCAAGAGCAAGGCAAAAGGACTAGAAAGGAAAAACAAAAATTTACACGATGGGGACTATTGACAAAGACCAAAAAGGGGGGGGCAAAACCCCCTATACTTTTGAAATATCAGTGAGAGTTCTATATGGTCATCAAACACAAGATCGATATACAAAAGTCAACTGCATACTACACACCAGCAACAAGCTGAAAATATAACAAAAAATTAAGGTCCTCAGAAATGAATATACCAAGATACCTAAGTTTCTGGAGGAAACTATAAACAAGGAGATCAATGAAAAAATATTTAAAATATTAAAGAAGACCTAACTAGAACAGAGCATATCCGAATACTCAGTTTGAATATAGGAACAGGAATACTCAAAACTGTAAAGATGTCAAGTCTCCTCAGAATCATCTTGGTGGGAGGGGCAGTAGGGGTAGGTGGGGAGGGGGTAGAGGGAGTAGGAGTAGGTGGGGAAGGGGTAGAGGGAGTAGGAGAAATCTGAAAAGCAGATCTTAAGGAGAACAAGTCTCAGAAAAGAAATGACATCCCAGGAGATCAAATAGGGGTTTGCCCACAGATCCTCCCACATAAAAAACTTATCAGAAAGAGACAGTGTTGCAATCAAGGAGAAAGGATGGGCTTTCAAGTAAATGGACAGAGACAATTGGGTATCCACTTAGAAAAAAATGAAACCATATCCCTACCTCACAACATATACAAAAATTAATTCCCAATAAATTAAGCACAAGAAAAGAAAAGAAAAGAAAAGAAAAGAAAAGAAAAGAAAAGAAAAGAAAAGAAAAGAAAAAAGAAGTATCATCACCTCAATGATAGGGAAGAATTTCTTAAAACACAGCACTAACCATGAAGGAAACATACATGTGATATATTCAACTACACCATAATTAATAAATTCTATATATCAAAAGACACGAGAGTTAAAACACAAGCCACAAACTGGGAAAAAAATACTTGCAAAAATTATTACCCAAGCAGAATTATATTTAGGAAATAAAGAATCCCTAAAAAATAAATCCTAAACTCCAAAAGATAAATACTAAATTAACAGCACCTATAAAAAGACACTTCACAGAAGAGCAAACAGGAATGGCCAATAAATATATGACAAGATGGTCAAACTACTTAACAATTAGGGTAATGCAAATTAAAATCATGATGAATATACTATTTCAAACCCTGACAATCCCAAATTAAAAATTTTGGCAATTGCATTATATGAATGTAATCAAAAAATAATTTTTATTTTTAAAAGATTTATTTGTTTGAGGGGGGAGCACGTGAGCGGGGGGGAGGGGCAGAGGGAGAGGGAGAAGCAGACTCCCTGCTGAGTAGGGTTAGGGTTAGGTTTAGGGACTCGATCCCAGGACCCTGGAACCATGACCTGAGCTGAAAGCAGATGCTTAACCAACTGAGCCACCCAGGCACCCCCCAAAATAAATGTAATTTTAAAAAAACTTCTCTGGAATAAATGTTTTCTAGTACCCAGTGGGTCATCATGTGGCTTGTTTTTCTACAAGCATGACAAAGACAGCCTCTGACATAGGGATCAATCAGCATTTTGACTGCTATGGCACGAGATTCACTAGAAAACAAAGTTCTGGCTTTCGAAGTTACCATTATCTTTGAAGAGTTATCTCCCACCAATCTCCACTCCCCTTTAAAGAACAAATCTTTGGCTTCTCAAATAGCATTTAAATGTTATCAAGTAGAAACCTAGTCTTCACTGTCAAAAAAGACTCTACCTCAATATTTATCAGTTAAGTTTTATACTCACTCATCAAGAGAATATATTTACTCCAAACTTGGTGCCCAAAATCAGAAGTATTGACTTGGGAACTTTTTGACTGGCTCAGAAAAGAGAGTAACTCACACAGGCCACTTACCTGTCATCTGGCCTTTTTGTTCCCCGCTCATAGGCAGAAGAAGGTGGTGAGAGAGAGCCCCTTCGTTTCCTTTTCTCTTTATTTTGAGTTTGCTTGTCTGGGTCTCTCTCTCTTGACCTGTTAGGAGTCTTTGGGGCAGCTGTTTGATCTCTGAAGCCAACAGCATCCCTTCCTCGTTCAGTTACTAAGGGAAAAGGGTTTTTAAAAATTTACTTGGCAGACTCTTCTCCATCATGATAGCATGTCAACTGTATAATACAATTTCTATCCAACAAATGGGTCTATGGACTCCTCCCTCACAGGCCCATCTGGAATTTGGATGAGACACAAGGTGTTGTGTGTGCACACAATCTACTTCCTGAAAGTCTCTGCCATGAATTCTCTTTTCCACCTTCCCCAAACTCTCAGTCCAAGCCTTCAACGTTTCTAACAAGTTCTGTGGAACACACGCATGCAAAATGTTCCCATTACCTTTAACAAAGCAGTCTGCTTGCAGTTCAAAATGTAAAAGCCTTCTACTGGCCCTGTAACTCTGCACATTTACAGTTTATAGAAGAGCAGTCTGGCATGCTAAGCATAAAAACCTCAAAGGGGAAAAGTCTCTTCAATAAAAAAAAAGGGGGGGGATTAGACAATTTTTTTTAACAACTACCATTTCAAAAAAAAAAACCAAACATTACAAACACAGGATGACGATAGGTGATAACTCAGCAAGTCATCAAAGCCAGAGAGCTACATCTTCAAAGAAAGAATGCCATTTTCCTACTGAAAGATAATGCTACTAACCTTTTCTACTCAGCTTCTCTACCTAGAATGGTCCTCACTCAATTCCACTGTCACTGCTCCCAAAAGCTGTGCTAGGTATTACTTTTCACTGACCACACCTCCTACTTTCTCATCCCCCTAAGAAATCTAGATCCCACAATTGAATATTTTAATATAAACTAATTGGTACTACATGCTGCTGCTTTGTTAACACTGCTACTCTGATTAATCAGATAGCTCTCTTCTTCTTAAGAGAATTTCTTATAAAATATCTCTCATAGCACAAAGCAGATTCACAATAAACATGAACAATTTTTCTTTTTCTCACCTCAGAAAAACATCCTATTACTTGTTTTCTTCCCTAGAGTCAGGGTTAGGTTTACATATGCCATTCTTGTAGTTCTCCTGTTGGTGGGCCCAAAACTCCATTTATTTGCAAAAACGGTTAATCAATGGCCATGTATGAGCATTTGTCAGTGAGAACAGAACTCATCTCTACCACACACTAGTAGAAAATGCTATACAATTAAAACAACTGTTCCAGCTCACAGGGTATCAGAGCACAACACCCTTTTGTGAAGTACTACTATCTAGTTTTATCTGGGTCCGCCCATGACTACTCTATTTCCTTCTTAAAACAAGGTTCTTTGTGCTGGTATTAACTTCCTTAAAATGTAGCTATTTCTTCACTATATGCTGGTAAAGTAAGAAAAGGAATCATACTAACAGTTCATATTCTGACTCTGCATCTTAGAATATGTGAGGTAGAGAAGTCGTTCCATTTACTCTGGCTATTTTCCTATTATAAAATGACAGTAAAGCTAGACTACATATTTCCCAAAATATTTAACAGTGCTTAGGAATTTTAAAACTTCTGAGCTCTTTAATTGCTTGACATTGAGGGGTAACATAGAAGCCAGGCTTTAATTATAAGTATTTCTTATAAAAAGCCTGAGACTGATGGGGAGGGGGGCGCGTATGTGCAGGAGAGACTAAAGCGGGCACACAAAAGGCGGCTTCCTGAAAAGACTATAGTCATCCATTATAGACAATTTTCAGAAGGCATCTCTCAGAGGGCAGACCAGACTAGATATTTGCAAAATATTGGGGGGGAACCCTCACAGATATTTAAGTTTTGCCCATCTTGCTAATGATTTCAACTCACTGAACCCAAGGAAGCTAGGCTCTGATGGCCAAGTTTACAGTGCCACTGGTTTTGCCAACCAGCACTCCTCAACCCTGCCTTTTTCTTATGGGAGAAATTCTCTGTAGCCATAAATAAGATGTTTGGCTATGAAGAAACTAAGACAATAGAGTTAAAAATATCCGAAACAAAAATAAAACCCCAACAACGATGCAAGGTACACCTCACACAGCTTTAACCTATAAGATTATTTAACCAATAAGATTTAAGATTATAAAAAGCTCTTCATGCCAAAAAAAAAGAAAAAGACCAAAAACAAAACAAAACAAAAAGGAAAAAACCCAAAAATATGGTCATACTGGCTCCTTCCCTCTATTTATGTTGGGTCAATACTGGAGGGCTCAAGAGACCGACAATAGCCACGGTATTTGATCTACTGCTTTCATCTTTAAAGAAGCATATTGGAAAATAACCAAGTGGTAAAACCTAGAAACCAGACTACCATAGCCTACCTGTTATCTTTTCTGTAATAATGATTCTTTTTCCTTTTTCCCCCCCAAGATTTTTAAGTAATCTCTACACCCAATGTGGGGCTCGAACCTACAACCCTGAAATCAAGAGTCATCTGTTCTACCGACCTAGCCTGTCAGGCACCCCGTAATAATGATTCTTAACCTTGTAAGGGATCACTGACTTCCTGAGAATCTGATGAAAGTTCTGAATTTTCCCCAGAAAAATTAATGTAAATAAAGGATTTTGCATATAAACATCTATAGGTAAAGACTTACACAAACATTTAGAAATACAGGTTTAACAATGCCTGCTCTAGAGGAACAAATACATGGAAGAAAGCTACTAAAAGCCAAGACTTCAAGGAAAGCAACAACACAGGCAGTGAAAAGGGACATCCCCTTTGGCAAAAATTCATTAAGAATAACAAGGCAAGTTTCCAAACGTCTATACCAAATATTTCATTTACCTAATGATATACTGTCCGGTTTCAAAAACAAAATAGCTAAAGTTCTTATCATTTACCTCTGCATATTTCCAAAAGAGTATTTGTAAAGCCATATACACAGAGTACCTCTGAATACCTACTTGTGTTCTCCTTTTCAGTTTGACTTTTCTTTGGAATTCGATATACCTCCTGCAAAAATAAACCAAGAGAAGGGTTATTAGTATGGAGTGGAAGTGGTGATTGTGTTGAAGCTGACCGAATTCACATGGCGACAAAGAAACAGGAACAGGCTAGTATTTAATTATTCTCCAAAATTTGACTTACATCTAGCTTTAAGTAAAAATAGATGCTGGTCCCTTAAAAACAAGTAAAAATTTGTAGCATATAAGCTACACATATACACATGCACACACACATTTATTATGTATATGTATGTTTCATTTTGTTTTTTAAACATCTACCAAGAGGACTGTATGATCTCATTAGCCAAGTAGCAGACTAAGTAACTGGGACGTTATATTTCTGGCAGGAACATACTTTCTGATAATCTTCATTTCCATATGCTTTCTGCATATATAATGAAGTCATCTATAGTTTCTTTACTGAGAGTATTCATAAGAACAATTCTAACCGCTCACTTGCCATCCTTACTTAAGGGAAGAAGGGTTAGTAATTACTTAGCAACATAAAAACACCTCAGAAAAACTGTATAAAACCGTATGTGTAAAGACAATGCCTGTTGTTCAGATTTTTCTATAAATGCAAAACCAACGTGACTAACGGCCAAATGTAATATTTCCTTTCATACTGTTATTTTAAAAAAGATAAGCATTAGATCATTGGTGCTCTTGAAACAGCATCTAATAGTGTACCAAAACTGTTCTTGACAAATGTAAACTATGTTTTTAAGCCCTGAATACCTTTTCTTGATGTAGGAATCTAAGGCTTAGAACATGTTATGTCCCCTGACAACCCCTTGCTGTTCTAGTCATCAAGTAGCTCAACATTTCCTTATCCAGTCACCTTGGTTTAAGTGGGCGAATGGCAAATCCACACATTCTCAATGGTATATCACATGATACTCTCCCTTTCGAGTAATCTCTTAATATTGACCATACCTATATGATTTGGTAATTCCATTTTTTTTTTTTTAGCAATTGCACTCCAAGAAAATCAAAGAACTCCTCTTTCCACATGATTATTGGTTCTAGCATATTTGTGGAAAGTAAGAAATAATCCACATGCCATACAACTGAGGCAGGGTCAAAATTTAATATTCAGTTACAATTAAAGATAATAAATATGGACCACACAGATCCTGGGCAGTCTATATGAATGTAGACTTTTTAGAAAAAAACCTTCAGGGGCGCCTGGGTGGCACAGCGGTTAAGCGTCTGCCTTCGGCTCAGGGCGTGATCCCAGCGCATCAGGCTCCTCCACTATGAGCCTGCTTCTTCCTCTCCCACTCCCCCTGCTTGTGTTCCCTCTCTCGCTGGCTGTCTCTATCTCTGTCAAATAAATAAATAAAACCTTTAAAAAAAAAAAAAAAAGAAAGAAAAAAACCTTCAATACTCCACGCATGCTGATAAATTACCTAGTAAAGATGATGATTGTCATGATTAGATGTGTACTTATCCTGTGTGCCAGGTTATCATATTAAGCATTTCAAATGCATTACTTTTTTTGAGCTTCAAAACACCTCTATGAGGTAAGTACTATCATCTCCATTTTACAAATGAGAAAACCTACTTAAAAAACCTAGCAACCTGACCAAGGTTACTATGCTATCAGACAGCATGACTCCACAGCAATTTTATCTTCTGTACTAGATGATACAGGATACGGTAACAGTCAGCATTATCTGGGAAGGAATACCACTTTAGGAACTTAAGCATAAATGTAAGTGGCATCCTCTATTCCCCCAACCCCTCTTTCCTATGTAGGACTTCCACTAGAGCTGTGATTCTCCACTCTGGCTGCACAATTAGACCACTCCAGGAAACTTTCATAGAAATACTGTGCCAGACAAATAAAATCTAAAATTCTGGGCATGAGTCCCAGGCATCTGTATTTTTTTTTTTTTTGAAGCTCTCCACATGATTCTGATGCCTACATGTAGTTTGAGAACCGCTGAACTACTAGCTTCTCTTAGCAGCCTTCACTCATTCCTCCTCACAAGGGAGAATCTGAGAGAACAAACTGTGTATGCCTGTCCTCAGCTCAAAGCCACCTAGGGGTGGCTCCTCGGAGGAATGTCTGGAGTTGTCTAGCTGTCAGTGTCTACCTGTGGGTAATAGTGGATCAGGGATAAATATAGTAAAGACAAAGTTGACACTCTTAGCTCTGACTCCTCTGTCCACCCCCCAGGGGGTTACCAAACTTGGGGGAAAAGTAAGAATGCCACTTATCAGCACCTACCCACACTGTAAGAAAAAAACAAGTATTCTATAAATTTTTAAAGGCTTGAAAATGACTGCTGCATTTGGTACTCTGTAAATCTAGGCACTCCCAAAAGGTAACATGTTCATTCATAAAGGGTGCTTAGAACATACAGATAATGCATGTCTGTGTTAACTAAGGATTACACAATTTTTACCTGCTCAGTTTCTTTTGCCTAAGGTCTTGGGCATTACGAGTGTTCATTACAAGCATTTATAGTAATTTATCACACAGACCTCAAGTTGGGACCCATTCTATGGTGGCAATGACCATACCAGAGGAAATGTTTCTCAAAAATATATTCTTGGGGGCGCATGGGTGGCACAGTGGTTAAGCGTCTGCCTTTGGCTCAGGGTGTGATCCTGGCGTTGTGGGATCGAGCCCCACATCAGGTTCCTCTGCTACGAGCCTGCTTCTTCCTCTCCCACTCCCCCTGCTTGTGTTCCCTCTCTTGCTGGCTGTCTCTATCTCTGTCGAATAAATAAATAAAATCTTTAAAAATATATATATATATATTCTTAACTCCATCAAAAGCTTAGAGCAACTGGGGGCTACTGGGTGGCTCAGTCAGTTAAGTATCCAACTTTTGATTTCGGCTCAGGTCATGATCTCAGGGTTGTGGGATCATGGAGTCTGCCTGAGATTCTCTCTCCCTCTACTCCTTCCCCCACCCCCCCCAAAAACAAACAAAAAGCTTAGAGCAAATGCTAAGTAGAAAATGTATCCCAATGTTCACAAAATGGATAATTATTACTGACTTGTGACCAAGAGCTACTGACTTTTACTCTGTGCCTAATACTATGGGGAACAAGCTCCATCGACATGCACCCAAGCACTTAGGAGCTACGAACTCGATCCTCCTCTTCATATAGTTAAAGCTGTGTATAAAATTTAACTAGAAACTCAGATTATCTACTTGGAGGCCCTGAATTTTTCCAAGGTCTCACAATAATGCAACCTGGGAAGGAAGTAGTCATGTGAAGATTACTATAATATTTCTTAAAATCATTCTATCTTGTGGATAAATAGCAATAAGGTTAGCTTACATGATATGGAACGCTGGAATAATGTCACACACCTGCAGGCCATTCCAGAAAAATGTTTATCTGAGCTGGCTTCATTCACATTAACCCTCCATGTGAAATCACTTTCCTCTGTTAAAAATTCTACTCAAGAGACTGGCATGTTGAGAAACCACACTCATTTGTGAGTCAGGAGGCCTGGGTTTGGGGACTATCCCTGCCCTCAGAGGGGCCTAAAAGAATCTGGTTTCTCACTCCACCTAATATTCTTTACCTATCACCTTTACTTCTTTGGTGTCTAGGTGCTGCTCCTAACACACACTCACATGCACTCAAAGCTATAATTCTTATTTTTAAAGTGATTTTTAAATAAGATTTTGTCAGAGAGAGCGCACGCGCAACCAAGAACAAGGGGAGTGGCTGGCAGAGGAAGGGGGAGAAGCAGGCTCCCTGCCGAGCAAGGAGCCCTATGTGGGACTCGATCCCAGCACTCTGGGATCATGACCCGAGCTGAAGGCAGACACTCAACTGACTTAGCCACCCAGGTGTCCCTCAAAGCTACAATTCTTAAGGGCCAAGACTGTCTTACTCTTTGCTATATCTCTAGCACCAAGAAGATGCCTGCCACATAGGCAACACTCAACTACCTGTTGAACAGACCAATAAGCGAAATTCTACTCATAATTTGCAGACATTACCACACAGTGCTAAATAACTTCAAAATATTACACAGCTCATTTTTTAAAAATCACTAAATCTATACCTTCGTTCTCTTTTATCCCTGGTAAGAACGCTGTTTACAGGCCTCACATATAACCACAAACGTGTTTGTGGGGTTGTATTTCCAGGGTCAGATTAATAAGTGTGCCTCTGCAACATTTTGAACTCTTATCAATGCTTAGAACACCCCACCCTTGGTCAATTAATCATTCCTCTTCAAAGGTTCAATCTTCAGAAATTGTTTGATAAACAATCAATCACCGATAAGCTCATGCACAAGCAATGCATCCAACAGCCCTTTATGAAAGTACGTAAATATGTGTGGACTTTTTAATTTGTAGACACAAAGACAGCATGAGTTCTCTAATGGCTATTTGTGGAAATATGGTATGCTCATCTATAGAACAAGTATTTAGGTAGAAACTAGGTGTTAGAAGCACACATCAAGGGTCTCCTATTTTTATTATTTTTTATTTTTTTTATTTTTATTTTTTTAAGGGTCTCCTATTTTTAAAGGACACTGGAGATACGTAGTAGCAGCCACCATGAAGTTTACAGGCTAACAACTGTGGCTGACGATTCTTACTGTGTGCCATGTCCTTTAACTGCACTCTCATATACTCTTACACTGCCATGAGAAGTACCTTCGCTGTATCTACAATACATAGCAAACAGGCTCAGAGAGGTCAAATAACTATGCTAGGGTCATATGGTGCTGCAGTGAGTTATATATCGAACCCAGGATCTAAGCCTAGATTTGTCTCGGTCCAAAGCATACACTTTTAACCACTACTACCACCTCCTGAGCACTCAAGGAAAAGAGAAAGTAAACATACAATATCTTATACTAAAACTGGCCTTAGGAGAAAAGACTAGAAAAAGCATCCTGAAGGAAATAAACATTTGAATTATATTGAAGGATGACTAGGAGTTGAACACAGAAGAAAGAGGGTGAAGATAAAAACATGGTAGACTGCACACGTGTTTATTCCAACTCCATCCTGAAGTCCTATAAAATGACAGTGAAAGAACAAAAAAGGTATAAACCCATCTGTATTATCTTTTCTTTCTAAGAAATGAGTATTGAATGTATGTGTATACTTAAATTTCTTCTATTCCATGCATTCTCTTTCATGTTCTTTCATTTGAGGATTCACAAACAAACAAAAAAAACCTGTATCCATGAAATTAGATGCTCTTTAAAAAAAAGATAGCAAAGGGGCGCCTGGGTGGCTCAGTCATTGGGCATCTGCCTTCAGCTCAGGTCATGGTCTCCTAGGGTCCTGGGATCGGGCCCCACACTGGGCTCCCTGCTTGGCGAGGAGCCTGCTTCTCCCTCTCCCACTCCCCCTGCTTGTGTTCCCTCTCTGTCTCTCTCCCTCTGTCAGGTGAATAAATGAAATCTTTAAAAAAAAAAAAAAAAGAGAAGAGAGAGAGCAAAAATAAGAACAAATAAGAACTATGATAGGAAAAAGAGCTGAATGTCACCCAGAAAGCAGAACAAAAAGTCAAGAAAGAAAATGGAAGATCAAAAAATAAAATCAGAGGGTAAGTGCTAGATGACTTACATCTAATAGCAGGTACACCAGAAAGCAAGGAGAGAGAAAACTGAGGGAAGTATAAAAAAGAAAAAAAGAAAATTTTTTAGAACTTAAAGACATGAGTCACCAGATGGAGTCAGAGCACCTACAAAGGAATCAAAAAGGCATCAGACTTCAATAGACAGCAACACTGTAAGCTAGAAAAATGATACGATGTCTTGAACATTTTAAAGAAAAATTTATTCCCAAATGATAATTATATGATCTGCCAAACAAGCAAGAATAAAATAAAGGCATTTTTCAGATCTATAGGGTCTCAAGATTTTATCTACCAGAAGAGAATGTTGAAAACCAAGACTGTGGAGGATCTAAAATTCAAGCTCCTCAAATTCTGTGTCATGCATTTCATAAATGATCTACAGTATAAATAGTACCATACTAGATACTTAAAAACAAAAACAAAAACAAAACTATTCCTGAGAGAGCAATGGAAAAACACTGGCAAGTTAATGTAAATCAATTACTTAGCATTTGGAACATGACACAGACATATACATATTTGCATATAAATTCAACAACTGGGCATTCAATAATATAGATCAGTTACCCAAGCTCTACTTTTTCCGCAAATAACTAGGAAGTGGTGGCTGCTTAAAATAACACCTGCAAAAGATCTAAAGATGTCATTCAAATCTGTCATAATTTTGAAAAAAAAACTATCTTCCAACAATACTATCCCTAACAGAAAATCTTAATTATCTAGAAACTGCATTTTTAGAGTGACTGCTACAATTAGCAATAGCAATTTTTTAAAAAGATTTGAGAGAGCATGTGTGCAGACAGGCTTACACACCTGAGCAGGGTGAGGGGGGAAGAGGAAGGGCAGAGGACGAGGGAGAGGGACAAGTAGACTCTGCACTAAGCTAGAAGCCCAACATGGGGGCTCGATCCCACCACCCCACCCCAAGACCATGACCCAAGCCGAAATCAAGAGTCTGATGCCCAACTGAATGAGCCACCCAGGCACCCCAAGCAATTTTTTATTTTATTTATTTTTTATTTTTTATTTTTTTTAAAGATTTTATTTATTTATTCGACAGAGACAGCCAGCGAGAGAGGGAACACAAGCAGGGAGAGTGGGAGAGGAAGAAGCAGTCTCACAGCGGAGGAGCCTGATGTGGGGCTCGATCCCACAATGCTGGGATCACGCCCTGAGCCGAAGGCAGACGCTCAACCGCTGTGCCACCCAGGCGCCCCCCCAAGCAATTTTTTAATTAAAAAAAAAAAGAGAGAGAGAGAGAGAGAGAGATGGATGTTTTGAATATGGGTTACTAAGAAAATGATGCTATTAATAAAAATGTACATCAGAGAATGATGAACCAGTTTGTAAGAGAAGATTATGAACTTGCATCTGAAAGGCAAGTGGAAGAGTCAACAGAAAGCTGAAAATACAGATCTGAAATTTAGGAAACCGGCTAAGGAAAGAGATCCACATTTTGGGAAAATCTTAAAAGACGATAACTTATATTGATTATGGTACTTAGGAAATTGCTAAGAGAGAAAGTACATAAAGAAAAACAAGCTGACTTGAAAGAAAATACAATTTAAAGGTTGAAGGTCTTTATTAGTATTAATTTATGCAGTATGTTTTCTATTTTTTAGTAAATACTCGCCAGCCATCCCACTGCCGAGCACACAGAGAATGAAAACAGGATCTCCAAGAGAGCTGCATTCCCATCTTCATGGCAGCATCACTCACACTAGCCAAGATATGGAAACAACCTGAGTGTCCGTCAACAGATGAATGGAGAATATGCAGTGTACAATTACATGATGCAATACTATTCAGTCATGAGAAAAAAAGAAATCTCACTATTTATGACAACGTGGATGAACCTTGAGGATATTATGCTAGGTGAAATAGCGAGAACACAGAGAAATTGAAAACCTTATACACTACCCGTAGGAATGCAAAATGGTACAGCTATCATGGAAAAGTGTCTGGCAGTTCCTCAAAAGTTAAATATGGAGTTACCACGACTCAAAAACTCCACTCCTAGATATATACCCAAGAGAAATGAAAACCAGTATTCACACACAAGTTTGTACATAAATATTCATAGTAACTGTATTCCTTAGAGTCAGAAAGTCCATCAGCTGATAAATGGATAACAAAAAAATCCACAGAAGAGAATATTACTCAGCTATAAAATGGAATTAAGTATGGTAAATGCTACAATATGGATGAATCCTGAAAACATTATGGTAAGTAAAAACCAAATACAAAAGGCCGTTATTATAGGATTCCATTTATCCTTGTTCACAGATTGTGCAAATTCACCAACTCACTAAAATTTCTTTGTAATCCTCAACTCGGTAAGTTAGAAAAAAAGTTACGAATTCTTCCCTAAGAAGTTAAGACCACCATTGATGTTTTTTGGTGTACTTTTTCCAAATAATGGACTGATAACATGATGCAACACTATTCCCCAAGTCTCTCATAATCTTTTCACTACTCTTTCTGGAAATGCTTCTAGTATACTCATATCCTTGTATATTTTCTTTCCAACTTCTTTAATATCATTTTCACTGACTTTATGAAATCAATGCATTTTTATTTTGTAACAGGTCTACATTGTATTTGTATTGCATTGCCCAATTTTTAAAACAGTGAGACTTTAGCTAAGAAAGACAAAACCCTTTAGAAAGACAGATGCTAATGTTAACAGAGATGGGATGTTTAGATGACAATTTTTTAGTGTTCAGCTCATCAATTAATGTTTTTTGTCATAATGCCTGTTTCTCTAAGCAATCTTGAAACTGAAGATTAAGATACTGGGAACACCATTTATTTGTGTATCTGTGTGTATGTACATATGAATGTGGACTTACTTAATTACATGTGAGAGAGAAGCTTTTCCAAGGTAACTGAATGTTTGAAAGTGATTTCAAAAAACCCCACCACATCCCAGGATTTTTAGGTCTTTGTGAAGTTGTAGTGTCAAAAGCAAACATACCAAATATTTATCTGGATTTCCTGAATGCTGAAAATTTAGAAAAAGAGGTAAGAACTTAGAAAAACATACAACAGCTTTGGGTAAGATATGACCATGTCATGAAACCTGATTCACAATTCTGTATACTAAAGATTAAAAATCAGGGCTGGGTGGCTCAGTCAGTTGAGCACCTGACTCTTGGTTTTGGCTCAGGTCAAGATCTTGGAGCTGTGGGATAGTGCCCTGCGTCAGGCTCCGTGCTCAGTGAGCAGTCTGCTTGGGATTCTCTCTCCCTCTAACCTCCCCCTACATTGTGCAAACTCTCTCAAATAAATGAATAAACTGAAAATAAAGATTAAAAATCCATTTTCTCAATTAACAACAAAATCAAAAGATGAACATACAACATATAGCCTCAAAGTCTATGGTCCCTACACCACCCCAAGGCCCATTCAAAGAAAAAAATTACTGGACAAATACTGCTGTGTACCCTAGCTCCTTTCCCTAGGAAAATCAGCACAAATTCTGTGAAACACCTTCAGTGGTAATGGTTCTATAACCAAGATTTAACTTCCTTTAACAGAAGGAAGAATTGTTAACTCCTATCATCATGTCCTTGCACAGCCTAAGAGTCAGTGGTTTTACCTCACAAACTGTATTACAAATGGTGGGAGTAGAGGGATCTCCATTAGGTCACAGAGGTTTTGAGATCTGACTACAAAGAAAATTTAGAGGAGAGCATAAATGTCTGGAGATTTCATAAAATCACACACATAAGAGGGGCAGAGGAAGGGAGAGTGAAGAAAAAGCAGAGAATAATTTTATTTATTCTTTTAAACCCCTGAAGATACTCTTCTAACTTCAGACAACTGGGCTCCCATGAAATGGAAGGTAATAAGATTGAATTTCAGTTTTCAGCCACTCGGACAAATGGGCAAAACATATGGTCACAGTTCTTAAAATAGGAAATACAAATGTAAAGATACTCAATACTTCATACATAAGAGACATGCAAATTAAAACTACAATAATATTCTATTTTTGCCTATCAGTCCAACCAAGATAAAGTTAGATAATACTTGTGTTGGCCAGGGTGTAGTGAAATAGGCACCCTTATGCATATATATTGCTGATGAGAATTAAATTGGTATAACTATAAAGATCAATGTGGCAAGACCTATTAAAATTACAGATAACACAGACCAGGACTCATATATACTACTTTCAGTAATTTATCCAACATGTATATTCCAAACAAGTATATATGAATGTGTTTGAAATGACTTAGTTCCATGCTAAGCTAAAGAAAGGAATCAATCACAATGGCCAAAATAGAGGACTGGTTAATATGGTTAACAGGATACTGATTATGGCATATCTTTAAAATAAAACACCATACAGAGCTATGAAAACTAAATTCTTTAAAACTTGGTATAAAACAAGCTTCATAATGTATTAAACAAAAAACAAGGAGCTAAACAGTGCTGCCAGCTTTATTAAAAAAGACCAAATACATGCACACAGTATGCACAAATGATCTCTGGAAGGATACACAAGAAATTGGTTGTGCTGGCTGCCTTCAGGGAACAAGACAGGGGGCAGGGGTAGGAGCAAAACATTTCATTGTATGCCTTCTGAACCCTGTATCATGTACAGGAATGGCCTATTTAAAAATTAAAATGAAAAGAAGAGAAAAAGATAATATGCCTCAGAAGCCCTCAACAAAGTACCAAAAGACTTTTTGGGCATTATGGCTGTATTCATGGTAAAGAGCACCGCCTGAGGGTTGTGAGGTCTCAGGCAGAGAGGCCTAAGGAACTGGAGACTCTCAAAACAACTTCTAAATGCTCTTCAGCAAGCGCCATACCTTGAAAGCCCTTCCAGGTCACTGCTGTTCACTTTAAACTTGTCCCCCCGGCCCCTCCTTCTTCTCCAGCCTTACCCAGCTTAGCTCTAATTCAAAGAATCTATCTTAACAATGCTCACGTTTATTCAACACACACCTAAATGTGCTGGGTTTAAGCTAAGTACTAAAGCACAACAGTGGACACAAGTCCCTGCTTTCAAGGCCTCTCTAGCCCAATAGTAAATATGTGTGTAGAAAAATAAGTGTTTTCATGCCGATAAATATTACTGAAGAATAATCAAGGTCATGATGATTAAATGTTTCTCAACTTCAGAGTTTTGTTTTCTATGCAAAGTATTCCAAATCTAAGATTTCTCCTTAACAACTTTCAAATTTAACTACCTCTTATATAGTTTTTCTAATTAAAAATCATCACAGCCCTCCAAGTGATTACACTGAAGTTGTATGTTGCACTGGTCAATCCAATGCTGCAGTTAAGAGTAGGTGGTCATTATTTAACATGGTACTGAAGTCCTAGCCACAACAACCAGACAAGAGTAAAGAACGAAATGCATCCAAATTGGTAAGGAAGATATAAAACTTTCACTATTTATAGATGACATGGTACTATATATAGAAAACCTTGAAGACTCCACCAAAAAACTACTAGAATGATAAATGATTTCAGTAAGGTTGCAGGATACAAAATCAACATACAGAAACCCATGGCATTTTTATATGCCAATAATGAAGCAACAGAAAGAGAAATTAAGAAAGCAATTCCATTTATAATTGCACCAAAGATAATAAATACCCTGGAATAAAATTAATAACCAAGGAGGTAAAAGACCTGTACTCTGAAAACTATAAAACATCAATGAAAGATATTGAAGACAACACAAACAAGTAGGTATTTCATTCTCATGGACTGGAAGAACAAATATCCACACTACCAAAAGAAATCTATTGATTTGATGCAATCCTTATCAAAATGCTACCAACATTTTTCACAGAACTAGAACAAACAATCCTAAAATTTGTATGGAACCAGAGAAGACCCTGAATAGCCAAAACAATCTTGGGGAAAAAAAAAAAAAGCTGGAGGTATCACAATTCCAGATTTCAAGTTACATTACAAGGCTGTAGTAATCAAAACAGTATGGTACTGGCACAGAGATCAATGAAATAGAACAGAAATCCCAGAAATAAACCCACGTTTATATGGTCATTTAATCTTTGACAAAGGAGGAAAGAATATACAATGGGAAAAAGACAGCCTCTTCAACAAATGGTATTGAGAGAACTGGACAGCTAAATGCAGAATATTCAAACTGGACCACTGGCTACACCATATACAAACACAAATTCAAAATGGATTAAGGACCTAACTGTGAGACCTAAACCATTAAAAGCCTAGAAGAGAACACAGGCAGTAATTTCTCTGACACCAGCCATAGCAACATTTTTCTAAATATGTCTCCTGAGGCAAGGGAAACCAAAGCAAAAATAAACTATTGGGACTTCATCAAAATAAAAAGCTTCTGCACAGTGAAGGAAACAATCAACAAAACTAAAACGCAACCTACACAATGGAAGAAGATATCTACAGATGATATATCCATTAAAGGATTAGTATCCAAAATATATTAAGAACTTACACAACTTAACACTACAAAAACAAATAATCAAGTTTAAAAATGGGCAGGGGCACCTGAGTGGCTCAGCTGGTTAAGTGACTGTCTTTGGCTCAGTTCATGATCCCAGGGTCCTGGGATCAAGCCCCATGTCAGGCTCTCTGCTCAGCGGGGAGCCTGCTTCTCCCCCCCTCCCTCTGCCTGCCCCTCTGTCTGCTTGTGCTCTACCTCTCTGTCAAATAAATAAATAAAATCTTTAAAA
Organism: Ailuropoda melanoleuca; assembly: GCF_002007445.2. Taxonomy (NCBI): domain Eukaryota; kingdom Metazoa; phylum Chordata; class Mammalia; order Carnivora; family Ursidae; genus Ailuropoda; species Ailuropoda melanoleuca. Next base: position 16,151,212 of record NC_048221.1, read on the forward strand.
AGAAAAAAGTTTAAAAACGGGCAGAAGACATGAACAGACATTTCTCCAAAGATATCACTCATCATCAGGGAAATGCAAATCAAAACCACAATGAGATATCACCTCACACCTGTCAGAATGGCTAATAACAGGGGCACCTGGGTGGCTCAGTCGTTAAGCATCTGCCTTTGGCTCAGGGCGTGATCCTGGCATTCTGGGATTGAGCCCCCATCAGGCTCCCCCTGGGAGCCTGCTTCTCCGTCTCCCACTCCCCCTGCTTGTGTTCCCTCTCTCGCTGGCTGGCTGTCAAATAAATAAATAAAAATCTTAAAAAAAAAAAAAAAAACAAGAATGGCTAATATCAAAAACACAAGAAATGAGTTGGTGGGGCACCTGGGTGGTTCAGTGGGTTAGGTGTCTGCCTTCGGCTTGGGTCATGATCTTATGGTCCTGGGATCAAGCCCTACTTGGAGCTCTCTGCTCCCCAAGGAATCTGCTTCTCCCTCTCCCTCTGCCTCCCACTCACGCTAATAAATAATTTAATCTTAAAAAAAAAAAGAAATGACTGTTTATGAGGATATGGGAAAATAAGTACCCTCCAGCACTGCTGGTAGGAATGCAAACTGTTGCAGCCACTGTGGAGAAAGTACGGAGGTTCCTCAGAAAGTTAAAAATGGAACTAGCCTACAATCCAGCAATTGCACTATTGGATATTACTCAAAGAATACAAAAATACTAGTTTGAAGGGATACATGCACCAATATGTTTACTGTACCATTATTTATAATAGCCAAATTATGGAAGCAGCCCAACTGTCCATCAATAGATAGATGGATAAAGAAGATGTGGTATATAAACACAATAGAATATTATTCAGCCATAAAAAAAAAAATCTTGCCATTTGCAACAACATAGATGGAGCGAGAGCGTATAATGCAAGTGAAATAAGTGAGTCAGAGAAAGATAAATACCGTATGATTTCACTCATATGTGGAATTTAAGAAACAAAACAAATCAGCAAAGGAGAAATTTAAAAAAGGGAAAGAGAGAGACAAACCAAGAAACAGACTCTTAACCATAGAGGACAAACTGATGGATACCGGAAGGGAAGTAGGTAGGAGGATGGGTGAAAAAGGTCATGGGAATTAAGGAGTACATTTATCATGATGAGCCCTGAGTATGGAAGTGTTGAATCACCATATGTTACATATGAAACTAACATAACACTGTATGTTAACAATACTGGAGTTTAAATTAAAAACGCCAAAAAAATTTAAAAGAATAGGTTGTCAACCCAGCACTGCAGTTAAGAGTAGGAACCCCCAACCCCTCTGGTGTCCCAATCATCCAGAAAATAATTTTTGGACCACAGTTCATTCCTTTCCTAACTCACACATGTACACATCCCTGTTTGAAAAGCTGCTCTTATTCATGAACTCTCGCTCCACAAAACCCCAGTTTTGCGTATGATTTCAGGGCTTCTGAAAATTCCCTGAAGTTCAATCATAGATCACAGGTTGAAAATCTCCACAGCATTAAGGAAAAAAAGATACTTGAACAAAACACTAAAATGGTAGTTTGTATGATTTCAGAATGAATTTGGACTTATTACAGTTTCTAAATCAGAAGCAGAGTAAGAGAACATCTGAAGTATTCATCAAAAATCTATAATTATGTGAAATGCCTAGCAAGGATACAGAAATCACTATTTACTGAAACAGAAAAAAGAATGGAAAGAATATGGGATTTAAATCAGAAGACCTGAGTCAATTTTCAGTTCTGTCACTTAAAAGCTAAGTCACAACCTCATGGGCCTGTTTGTTTTCATCTACAGGGGATAAAAACACCACCACTTACTTCACAGGGTTGTAAAGATTATATGACACTCATTCAAATGTTTTCTGATCATCCATCAAATAAAATACATGCACCACAGATTCAATAAGCAGTGTGATACCACGGGAAAAGATGGACCTTCTTCACATCTTCATTCAAAGATCTCTGAAGTGCCGAAGGACATACAAGGCTCTCATAGTACCCTGGGGAGACTTGAGTGACCAAGACAGAAGTGTTCTCTGACCTCACACTCTGTACAAATATGAAATGTTATGTGCTATGGCTGGAAAGGATGTTATGAGAGCATATAGAAAGGGCAGAACACTCTTAGAGGAATGAGAATGGCTTTCCTGGGGAAAGGATGAAACTTTAACGAGAAGAGACATCTAAACAAAAGACAGTGTTTTCACAACCGAGTGAATGTGTGTTTGTGTGTGTATGAACATTAGTAGCACAGACCCACTGGTGGGCGAGAATGGCTTTGAGGTGATACGGCATAAATGAATAAGGACTAGACTATGCCACTGTATGCAAGCCTTGTAAGAAAAACGGATTTCACTGGAACAGTGTTAATGAGGAACCATTTAAAAGTTTTCAATAGGATAGTGATACGAACAGATCTGCAGTTCCAAAAGATCACTCTGGCTACTGATTGTAGGGGCACATAGTAGTCATTCACTATTATTAAGAGGTATTATTATAACCACTATTTAAAGATACCATAATAAAAGTAACCCTTAGTATAAAAATCAAGAAATGGTCCCTGCCCTGGAAGATGTCATGGTCCAGTGAGGGGAAATAAGCACCTAAACAACTAATTTTAGTAGTACAGAAATACAGAAAAGGACAAAGCATCACAAAGGATAAACCGCAACTTGTAACTCCAGATAAAGGACGATTTTAAAAAGGAAAGAAAAAAAGATGATATTCCAAGCAAAGAGAACAGCATGTACAAGGACATAGGAGGGTGAGTACGTATGAACAGCCTGATGTGACTCATGCACTGAATGTGTAAGAAACACTGCTGGGCAAGAAAGTTAGATAAATGTAGAAGTACCTCCCATGCAATATACTAAAGGCTCTATTCTTTAATGGAACTCTCTGTGATGCTATTAGAGGTTCCTATTGATCACATCTGTGTTTTTAAAAAGATAACATCATAGTGTAATAAAGGATAACATGAAGGGGGATGGAATGGGAGCAAGACGGACAAACAGGAGGTTCTTGCAACCATCCTAGCAAGAAATGACAGAACTGAAAATGGCAAAGAGGAGACAATGTGACCTATTTAACATGTAGGACAAAAGAAATCTCAGGTGCTCCAAGAAATACCACCTTTTAAGGGATAGACAGAAGAAGAACGATCAGTGAGAGTCACAGGGAAATTCAAATGATTCAGAAGAGGGTGTTGTCTCAGAGTAACAGAATGAAAGACAAGGAAATGATGGGCCAAGTACATTACATGTTCACACATTTACTCATATATAGGAAAACACATATACATATATACATGTAAACATATACATATGTATATTCATATATGTATATATATATATAAATACATGTGCGTATTTATATGCAAGTATGTATATAAATATGGATATAGTTACAGTCTGCTGACAGCTCCAATAAGCAATGCCCCAGTAGCAAAGACTTCATCTAAAGCCCAGATCTTGGTTTCTAAAGATCATTTTCCATCACAGGAACCAGAGCTTCTTGGACAAATGGCCAATTCCAGGGCTGGGTAAGGGAAAATACAAGATAAGCCTGGAACAGCATATTGTACCAGATTAAAAAAAGTAATGGCAACATGTCAAAATCACACAGAAGAGAATTTAAAGAGTCTCACACTGGCTACACAAGGGACAATTTAAGGAAATAAATAATGAAATTAATGGGTCATAATTCACTGTATAAAACAAGAATCCATGAGGCTCTGCAGCATAATTTAGGTATTGGAGGCGCTCTGGTTGTCACACGCTACAAGATGGGTTGCCCTGAAGCTGCCAGTTCTTTTAGAACTCATCAAATTGAGGCTGCTCCAACCGGATCTGCAGTTGCTAGATTTAAGGCAAATCTTGTCTTTGAGGAGACTGAGAAGAAGCTTGAAGAGGAAGGGGAAGAGTTTGTGAAGAATTTATTTGCCTTTAAGGCGAAGGATGGCCCTGGGGTAAAGAAGCTACCAGGGTGGTGGATGTGAAGAACAGTAAAGGATCAGTGCTTCCTAACTCACGTAAGAAGGCTGAATACACAATCACAATGGCTGACCCGAACTTGCTGGCTTTTTAATGACCAGGTAGAATGAATGATCAGTGGGACTTCTTTCAAGGCAAACTGAAAATCACTGGCAACATGGGTCTGGCTATGAAGTTACAAAGTCTTCAGCTTTAGCCAGGCAAAGCCAAGCTGTGAAAAACTCCCTTGGCCTACCTTTGAAAATTAAGATGAAATATACAGACATATATCCATATATTTCACTGTCAGAACTTAGAAACTACACACTGGCAAACAGTATGAGATTTCTTTTAATTTCCTTTTCTAAGTAGGCTCCACATCTAACATGGGGCTTGAATTCATGACCCTGAGACTGACAGTTGCATGCTCCACTGACTGAGCCAGCCAGGTGCCCTGAGATTTGTTTTTAAACGGCTGTGGCCAATTCTGTTCTTCCTAAACTCTGGGTGAACAGAGCCTAATGGTATACTACTGCTTTGCTGAATTGCATACAACAGTGCATTACAAAGCTAATACAGTAATTATGGTTTGGATTAAAACTGAGTTTCAGAAAAAAATTAGGAAAAGCAGAATCTAACAGCTATGTAAACAAAAGCTCTCATTTTGCTTATAAAGTATATTTAAGGATCACTCTGCTGAAGTTTCAATTTAAGTTTTCCTTGGGAGAATCAGGGAAGAAACAGAACACCAGTAGCTGGCCAGTAATTAGTGGGGTGCACTTAATGTTCTTCATCTACTTTCCATTAATTGTTTTAAAAATTCTGTATTAAGATGTTTAAAAGAAAACTTTGAAATTTTGCATTTCATTCCATCAAATGGTATTTTCTTCCCAAATCAAAATAAATCTGACAGGAGTTTTGGGGGAAAAAATCTATAGCTGAACACAGGCCTATTTTTGATGTAAAAATATTTTTTAAACGTGTTTCCTTCTTGAAAAATCAGTGTGTATTTTTGTTGTTAAAAATAAATGAACAGGGGCACCTGGGTGGCTCAGTTGGTTAAGCATCCAACTCTTGATCTCAGCTCAGGTCTTGACCTCAGGGTTGTGAGTTCAAGCCCCTCCCCCAAATTAATTGAACAAATAAAGTTTGCTCTGAGATGCACTTTTCAAATTACAATCTCATATTTATTTATTTTTATTTTATTTTTTTTTAAAGATTTTATTTATTTATTCGACAGAGATAGAGACAGCCAGTGAGAGAGGGAACACAAGTAGGGGGAGTGGGAGGGGAAGAAGCAGGCTCATAGTGGAGGAGCCTGATGTGGGGCTCGATCCCATAACGCCGGGATCACGCCCTGAGCCGAAGGCAGACGCTTAACCGCTGTGCCACCCAGGCGCCCCTACAATCTCATATTTAATTAAATGGGTAAAGCTCTCAATCCTTTGTTTTAATTTTCCTTCTTCATATAAGTTTAGTTTAATTATCCATATTTAGCTTTCTTCCTAGTTTTTCTAATGCTAATGTGAATTCTTATAACTCAGTAAGATACAGGGTAAAATAATGCTTTTGGAAGAATGTTTAATAAAAAATTAAAAGAGCAAAACACACACACACGCACACACAAACAAAAAACCAAGAATCCATGAGTCTAAACTTATATTAATCAATGAATACAGAACTACATGGGAGCGCAGGAAAAGCTCTTGCTTACAAGAGGGTCAACCAAAACACAGAAGTAAAAGGGATGATGGGTTAAAAAATCACCACTTGGCAACCATCATAGTTGTAAGTGTCAGGCAAATTCACCAGATGTTGAAACTAATGAATAAATCTGATAAAAAACGGAGTATTTACATACTTCCAAAGGTGATCCTCTATGACGCTTTTTAATTATAAGAAGAAAACAGTAACTTTACACTGGAAAAACCTGGCAGACACCACCTTAACCAAATGATCAAAGCTGATGATGCCAACAATGGGACAAATCAACACCATGTGAAGGATGCTATTTATTTTAATATTCCTGATAAAATGCAGGACCTGAATCCAAAAGAAAACTTCAGACAAGCCCAAACTGAGGAACAGACTAAAAAACTCAAAAATATTTTAAAAATTTGAAGTTTATAAAAGGCAAAGAAAGACGGAAGAACTATTCCAGATTAAAGGCTACTAAAGAGATACAACACACTGTAACACTTAAACTCAGATTCTGGATCAGAATTTTTTTCTTTTTTTCTTTCTTTTTTTTTTGCTATAGAGGACATTATGTATACAACTGGCAAAATCTGAATGAGATCTGCTGGTCAGATAACAGTATTAAGTCACCGTATTTTGCTGGTTTTGATAAATATACTGCAATCGTACAGAAGAATGTCCTTGTTTTTACAAAATATACACTAAAATATCTAGAGGCAATGGGCTTCACATCAGTAATTTATTCCTTAAAAGTTAAAAAAAAATTAAGAGAAAATGACTAAGCTAATTTGGTAAAATGTTAACATTAGGGAATTTGGGTGAAGGGATAAGAGGAATTTTTAGCAGATTTTTTTCTGCATTTGTCCCTAGAATGTGTATCATATGCAGAATACACAATAGTATTCTGTAAGTCTGAAATTATATCAGAAGTTAAAGTTAGCAATATTAAGAAGGAAAATTTATAAATTTTTATTATGGTTACATACAAGACTAGATTATACCAACTTATCTACACTCGGAAAATCCCTTAAGTTTCCAACTAACCTGATTATGGTCCTGAGGAAAAAACAACATTCCTTGAAGGTCTCTTGGCCCAGTAGTTCAATTATATATACCCTCTCCCACTTCTCAGTCTTACATCCAAATTATTCAAAGTAACTTTTCCTAAACAGACTCAAGATTACTTTTTTTTTTTTTTTTAAACTTCATGAGCTATAAATGACTTCACTCAAAATCAGAATGTTTCAGGGAGCCTGGGTGGCTCAGTCAGTTAAGATTTGCCTTTGGCTCAGGTCATGATTCCACGGTCCTGGGATCGAGCCCCCATCAGGCTCCCTGCTCAGTGGGGAGCCTGCTTCTCCCTCTCCCTCTGCCTGCCACTCCCCCTGCTTGTGTACTCTCACTCTCTCTGTCAAATACATAATTAAAATCTTTAAAAAAAAAAATTGGAATGTTTCAAGCAGTCAAGCTCTGAACTTTACCATTTAGATCACTTATCGGCAAACTTCTTCTGTAAAGGACAAGACAGTAAACATCTCAGGCTTTGTTGGCCATCCAGTCGCTGAAGCAATTGTTCCACTCTACCCCCGCAGTGCAAAAGCAGCCATAGACGATATGTAAATGAATGAGTATGGCTCTGTTTCCAAAAAAACTTTACAAAAACCAGCAGTGGGGCAGATGTGGCCAACCCCTGATTTAGATGAAAGGATTTATCTGGTAATAACAAAAGAGACTACTAATAAGTTTTAGACCGGGTTTATCTTTTACCAGGTCTGATACTTATATAAAAATTTCAACGCGGTAGTATCCAAAAACGTGTTCTTTAGGGGCAATTCTGAATTTTAAAGAAAAGGATAATAGTGATCCTTATGGATACAGAATAATCTCAATGAAGGATTTTGAAATTTATTACAGAAATCCAGGGCACATAATTTCATTTTGAAATGTTGCATAGCAGATTCCACATACAATATTTGTTACACACTGAAATTCCAAGTAGTGACTCTAAACTTTTCAGGTGGGTAACTCTATATTTTATTTAAACTTTCTACAAAGAGTTAAATGCTTAACTTTCCAGGCAAATAATATGTTGTTGAATTAAAGACAATGTCTTGAGATAAACACAAAAAAGATAAGAATATCATTAAGGGTGCCTGGGTGGCTCAGTCGGTTTTAAGCATCTGCCTTTAGCTCAGGTCATGATCCCAGGGTCCTGGAACCGAGTCCCATATCAGGCTTCCTGTTCAGCAGGGAGTCTGTTTCTCCCTCAACCCCCCTCCCCCGCTCATGACCTCTCTTGCTCACTCTCTCAAATAAATAAAATCTTTAAAAAAAAAAAAAAAGATCATTAAGAATAGTCCAACCTGGGGCAGCTGGGTGGCTTGGTCGGTTCAGTGTCTGCCTTCAGCTCAGGTCATGATCTCAGGGTCCTGGGATCAAGCCCCGAGTCAGACTCTCTGCTCAGCGGGCAGCCTGCTTCTCCCTCTCCCTCTGCCCACTGCTCCCCCTGCTTGTGCTCTCTCTCTGTCAAATAAATTTTTTAAAAAAATAGTCCAACTTATCACATATACAGAATGTTGCCCCTAAATCATCTAATCCAGGTGTAACTGTAACTATCCAGATCTCTTTATGAGGAGAGATGCACGTCCTATAATCTCAGTATTTACAAGAGAGGCTCTGGAATCACTAGCCATCATAATCTACTGGATGTTTAACTAAAACAAAAACTGCCAAATTCATGGGAACCTTACCTCTTCTCATGATCCAAATGAATGAAGACTTTTCCAGTCAAATTATAATTAATCACCACTTACAACCAGCTGTTTTGCCCTGTGAAGTCTAGGGTAGATTTTCAGCATGAGGGGCGATGTACAATATTTCTTTTTGCAAACAGAAATACATGCACATGTCCCTGCTGAAAATGTAGCCTGGTAAATTTGCATGTGAAAATGAATCCATGCTTATGTGTAGCAATGTGTTAGGTGATGTTTCTTGTTGAGGTCTACTTTAGGAGTCAAATGTATAAGCCCTGTGAAGCCAAGGCAGCAGTCCTGTGTATAGAGGTATAGAAAAAGTAGCTCACTTAATCCTTTCTCGCCAGGAGTCGGGATTTTCCCAGAACGACATCCATTGTCGGCAATGGACGTACCAAAATAACGCCGGCGCCAGTGAGTTAACCACCTCTGTCCTCTTTTCACCTATTATATTTTTCATGCATCATCCAACTTCCCAACCATCTTCCTGTTTCTTCACAGAATGCACGCTAGGTTCTTGTTTTTCTTCAGCACGAAGTTGAAAATGGAGTTGAGAAAAGGAGACACATGGTCAGCTGGTGATGTTAACAAGCTCCTTGCTGCCCTGAGAAGCTAGATGGAAATGGTTCAAGTTACAAGGGGGATCATCATCAGATCTGGGAGGACAAAGAGTAATTCATGAAGCTTCATTCCCTTCCCTCCCACCCTCTCTCATTTACTGATGATCCCTATGGTCTGCCTTCACAGCAAAATCAAGATTAAGGATCTGAAGCAACCTCTTTCAGTTCTTCACTCCATCCAGTGTGTAGAAAGGCCAAGTGGAACACATGTCCAACAATGTTACAGTGGCCCCAGAAGGTCAGGGAAGCTTGGAGTGGCTAGCCATAATCTTAGATCAATGCTTTTTAGTATGATCTTGGAATTAACATCAGCAACTAACACAGTGCGTAGCAACAGGTGCTTAACAAAGGTTGGTTGAGTAAGACATTTTCTTTTCTGCCAACGTCTACTTGAACACATAGGTGGAAATCAGACAGAAGTAGTTAACTCTTTCAATGCCGGGATAGTATGGGTATATAGTAATCACATCAAGTCCATGTGTTTATCTAAGACATGCTCATATCATGGGTTTCTGATTTCAATGTTCTGGTTAGATGCTAGCTAAAATATTTAAGGACAACCACAATCAGAGTTTTGGAATTAGAACCATGGTAAATGTTAATTAGAATGATAGATGAATTAAGAGCCCCAGCAACAATGTGTAACAAACATCACAGTTCAGTCAACTGACAACCTCTTTCAATAATGCAATTCTAGATGGGTAATGATTCCAGAGCAAACTAGAAGTCTGAAGAAGGAAAATCTTATTTAATGGCTTCCTTGATGCTAAGAATCAGGATAAATCCAAAGTATGAAGGTTAGGAAGGATATATTTTAAGTATGAATAAAATTTTAAACCTCAAGTCAAGAGGATCATCAAGCTAGTACTATGCAACTGCTTTATCTTTCAGATAGGAGGAGGAAGGACAATAAGCAGGGGAAGAAATAATTTTGTAGGACTCAAAAATGTCTACAGTGTGAGTTTAAATGACCAGTTATAGCTAATTGAGTTAAGGATAACCCAAAGAGTAATTCATACCACTACCATAACCAAAAAATCTACCATATAGAGAAAGTATTTACTTTTTCTAGATTTTAAGAGACAGGTTTTCAAGAAATGATGATTATGTCTCATTTTTAAAAATTATGTCAACCAGAGACCTAGCAGGCAAAAGTGAACTCCTCGGTCTGGCCCCCACTCTTGCTCTATAAAACCATGTCTGTAAGGCCTTTTTTATGTCCACTTGTGTACACGTTTCCATTCCCACCTTCCTTACAAAGCCAGTCATGCCAGAGGCTCTACTAGCCGTCTCCAAACATAAGAGGGACTTCTCCCAGACTCCTGAGCCCTCACAAAGCAGGCCTTAAATGAAGGTCCACCCAAGTGACTGTCCCAGCATCTCTTTCAATTTAACTGCAATTCTGGTTCCTGCAGTTCACATATCGTATCATAACCAGATTTACTATGAATCCTTCCTTTTACTAAAGTTATATAAAGGAAGGATTTCATAAGGTTATACGGTTGAATTAACGATAAACTGTAAGTAGTGAAAGAGTAGCATGAGTAGGAGCTCAAATAGGTCAATGAGAGCTGAAACCACACAATACTTAAAGGGTCTCAACACAGCAAACTACAAATGCCAAAAGTAAGCACAGTGCACAACCAACCAGCTACTCATTCTGCTCAGTGTAAGGCCAGTTCCGTATGGGTCAAATCGTAGATCTAATGGGGTGAGAGCTTTGCAGTCATAACTGGGGACAGAAAGGATTCAGATGTCCATCTTGCTGCAAATAAACCTGTACTGCTGGTTTATCTGGCTGCTCCACTTCTGGCAGAAGAGAGGAACAGAAAAATTGAAGCTAGCAAGTAACCTGTTCCCATAGGGTCCTCAAGACCTGAATCCCAGATCTAGATCACTTACAATCAAAATCTAACACCTCTCTCCTAGGCTCATCCTATTACTCACTTCTGTCTTTATCCAAGACCCAGCCTGGGTTTTCTGCAAAGCAAACCCTGCACATCTTGCATTCTTTAACAAGAGATTATGTATGTATTAAGCATAAGGGTTCCACACCCCTCTATTTTTCCTCTAGATAACATCTTTTGTCCAAAGAAATAGGCATTTAAAGGTAGGCCTATTTCAGAAACAATAAAGGAACTCCATATAAAGTTGTTTTACTGGAATAGAAATTTATGTTCATTTTTTATAAGAAGTTGCTAAATTACCTTGATTTTCCAATTAATTTTTTAATTTTAATTTCTAGTTAATCCAATGCATTAATTTCCAATTAATTTAAACATTCATTTCTTTACAAAGAATTTTCAAATGCAGGGGTGCCTGGGTGGCTCAGTCGTTAAGCGTCTGCCTTTGGCTCAGGGCGTGATCCCGGAGGTCTGGGATCGAGCCCCACATCGGGCTCCTCGGCTGGGAGCCTGTTTCTTCCTCTCCCACTCCCCCTGCTTGTGTTCCCTCTCTTGCTGGTTGTCTCTCTTTGTCAAATAAATAAATAAATAAAATATTTAAAAAAAAAAAAAAAAGAATTTTCAAATGTAGAATCATACGTTTGTTACTCAAAGGATTTCTGGTTTTGTTTTTAATGTAAAGAGCACATGAATAAAACTGAATTCACTGCTGTGCTGTGCTATGCTTTTCTAAATGAAGAAAAGGGCACATCTGTATATTAGTTTGGCTGCTATATCTCTTGCCAAGGCTTAAAAGGTGTTTGAGACATTTATAATCAGCTGTCAGTAAGAGAGATGGTATTCCATTTTTTCAAATATATGTATAGCTAGAAAAGTAGGTAATTCAACTTAAGATTTGTGGAACTCTAGACCTGAGTAATTCAGGTTAAAATAAACAAAAATGTTTTCTTACCTTTAGGTCTTTCCAACTATCCAGGAGCTTGGTGGCCAAATCACTTATATCTACTGTTTTATCTGGCTGTTCCTGGCTCCTCTCACTCTCCACATCAGATACACCCTCCTCTTCATCTTGGGACGGGGTTTCCTCAGCAATGGTTTCTTCCAGTTTTGTGCCATTGCCCTCTTTGGGCTCTATTTCAGTGTCAGCCTCTGGTTCAGATGTGGGTAGCTTACTGGCTTCCACAGTGATTTCACTCTCAACTTTAGATTCAGGTAGCTGCTGTGGGAGTAGCTGTTGTGACTGTAACTCTTCCTCTTCTTCTACAGGGACGTTTTCTAACTGGTCAAGGTCCTCTTTGCCGTCCTTGCCTTCCAGCTCACTGGTAGCATCAGAGATAGCACTGTCCATGCTATTTTCACTTATAATTTTAAGTCTGCGAAACATGAGCTTCTTGGGGGTGTCTGTGTCAGCTTCTATGCTCAGTTTGGTGGAAGGATCAGGTGTGTTGAGTGGCGTGTGAGCACGTGACGTATTCTCACTTGAATACCCATCTCCTTCACTCAACTGAGGAATGGCAGTTTTGGTCTGAGACCAGCGCTGAATAATTGGAAGTACTTTGCTTTCCTCCAACATATTTTTAGTAGGAATGGGTAAGTGTTCCAAAGTCTTTATAATCTGATTAAACACAATAAAAAAAATCACATCACTTTACATAGTTGACTTTTCAAATCTCTGGTTGGGACTCAGATCATTTCTGAAAGAGCTGTGGGTTTTCTTTACTGTCTTATTAAAACCTAAGTCTCTACAACTACAGAAGGATTAAATACCATAATATTATTTTCCTCTAGAAGGGAAGGAAAACTTTTTAAAGACCGACCAGCAAGAATAAAATGTGGAGCAGATAACTGCTCACAGTATCAAACAGGACCGATTAATATCCTCTACCAGTAGTTCTCAAACCTGTGTAGATTTTTAAAAAAATATCTATACTAGTGGACCTTATCCTGGCTATGTTTTTCCAGAAAGTTTTCCAAGTGACTGCAACATAGGCTTGAGAACTATGCAACAACATATATTTAAGTGATGTTTTACCCACAAAAAATGCAGCTATTACTTACCTCTTTTAGCCTCTGATAAACAGCTAACAAAGAAAAACTCTCTCTTCAGAGATAACCATCCCCTCCACTCTGAAATCCAAGAATGTCTTCCAAAGTACTCCCCAATGTAGTTCTACAGAAACCCCAAGGCAGGTTGTTCCCCTCTACTTTCTAGATGGGACGCTGAACTCATTTAATCATTAATCATACAATCATTTATTATCGTCAACTGGATCTTTACAAAAAGGAAGGGAGGGAGAGGGCGGGATGAAAGGAGGGAGGGAAGGAAGGAGGGAGGGAAGGAAGGAGGGAGACAGGGAGGGAGGGAGGGAGGAAGGAAGGAATTCCAATTCTTTCTCAACTTCTACTTATTGCCAAATCTCCTGGGAGAAGAAGAGAGGCAAGACGACCACTTATTTGCTCATTCCTGTTTTGTTTTTTAAAGTGCATTATTAAATGACTTTGGTATTACATCAGAAACTATGATTTAAAAATAACTACATTTACACTTGGTTAAAAATATTATTTCATGGGAAGGTATAAATATCACAACTCCACTAATGACACTGCCAAGGAACATTTATTTAGATCTTTAAAACACTAACTGACCCTCAAAATGTTCTTACTCTTGCCATTCCAGAATTTGGCTCTTCACTAATTTTTTAAAGCCCCAGAATTTAAGTTTCACATGGTTTCCAATCTGTTTAAAACTATGGCTTTAGCAACAAACTGGATCTTTCACTTAACTATGATTTATCTTGCTCTTGCAATTCCCAACTATGCAGTATCAACTATAGGGATACTATAAGAAAAACCATGGGGTAAACTCACTACTAGCAAGGTCTATGTAAAAGGTTATAGTTACAGGAATGATACTGAGATGATAATATTTATTTAATACAGTGGTAAATATAATGCTAAATTCATTATCACTGACATTATCACTTAACCTAAGCAGTCTACATAGCGGTTTTAAAAAATAAGCAAGTTGAATGTGAACTGACCTCTTCCTGAAGCTTCTGGTTACTTTCCCGGCCATCACCTAGTTCTGCCATCCAGATCCACAACAAAGACAGCCCATGACGTTCCAGGAAAGACTTCAGACAAGACTGTGAATGTGTGTTCTTCCATGGGGGAAGGGAAGCAGGATGCAGGGTATTGGGGTGGGGATGGGATGGGGTGGGCAATACCAGACAGAACATTAAAAAGGGTCCACAGAGAGGAATAAAAGGTTTGTTTATATTCACAAAACACCTAGAAACTCTATTGTGATTAATGCAACTAAAAGTGTACAAATAATAAATGCTTTGAAGAGATTATAATCCTTTTTGATACCTGAATTGTATCCAGTCAACTTGGACTTTATATAGACTTTACAGAAAACGGTAAATATCAATATGTCATTTACAATGAAATTCAATTCTGAAAGACTAAGAACCAAATTACATTCACGATTTTTATTGAAAAACCTAAAACTATAATAGTCTAAATCGTTTTCATTTCCCTCTTCCTTTCAGATGCTTGTTCAAAAGGCTGTTTTCTCTTAGTTTTCTTTTAAATCATCCATTTTTTATTGTTCAACTTCTTGTGGCATACTTAATAAACTGGAGTAAATGAGACTGCCGTTAAAATTCCTTGCTTCAAGATCCTGTGGTAGAAATGGCCTTGGCATACTAATAATCATGGGGTGGAGGAGCGGTATCAAATGTCCTGAATTGTTACAGAAAAAAATCCCACCATGTTCTTTGACTAGAGAGAGAATGCAAACAAATCTACTAAAAAACTAAATGATGCTGAACTCTTAAGCCATTTTTAAGAGTACAAACTTTCAAAGTCATATAGAATTCACAAAACATTTTAAAAATAAGAGTAACTCTTCTCAGAGTTATCCCTTCTCCTGTCATCATTCTAGATTGTAGCTTAGATGCCCCACCTCAAGTTCAGAAATAAAAACTAAATTAACATCAAAGACCTCACCTGTATTAGCTCAAGACAGGTAAGTTTCTGCTCCAAAGTTTCAATTCTAACCATCAGCCGGGATAAGCTGAGCACCTGGTTTTTATCAGAGAGACCCTCACCATTCTCCATCAGAGCTTCTAGCTCTCCATCCACCTGCCAAAGCAAAGAAAAATATCTGGTTATAAAAAACAACTACAAACACGCCACTAATCTAAGAATCAAACAACCTAAAAAGATGCTCAACCTTGCCAGTGATAAGGAAAACACAATTAGACCCACAGGGAGAAACCGTGTCATATTTACTAGATTAATCTAGGGGAAAAAATTAAGTCTGATAATATCAAGTCTAGGCAAAGATGCGGATCAAAAGGAATTTTATATACTGTTGATGAAAGTACAAACTGGTATGATCAATTTCATTCACTCATCAAATATTTACCAAGTACTTATTATATGTCAAGCATAATCCTAGGTGCTAAAGTCACTGCAATGAACCAAAACAAACAAAAATTTGCCCTTATAGGAGGCAAAGAACAAATTTATGTTAGGTGAAAAGTATACCAGAAAAAATAAACCACTGGCTTCAAAATTAAATATTTGTATCCCCTAGGCCTAGCATTGCACACCTAAGAATAAATCCTAGAGAAACTTCTACACATATGTATTCCCAGAGTTACACCAAAATCACTGAACGAGTAGCAAAAAACTACTAACCAACATCTGTGGCCAGGTTGTATAAATTAGCATTTTCATACAATGGATTATTATAGCACAGTGAAAGGAATCAAGTGCAGCCCAATGCAACAAGATTCATCAATCTTATGAAAAAAGTTGCAGAAGATTACATGCTGTATGACTCTGTTTTTGTAAACCTTAACAAAATTTTCATAGATGCATGTCTGAAAAATCGATTTTAAAAAGGCAATGGAGGTAAGACACAAAATTCAAAACAGTGGTATCCTTTAGGGGCTAAGCAGGGAGCAGGAAGGAGAGAAGTGCTCACAAGTGGTTCTTTTATAATTATGCCTTATGGGCGCCTGGGTGGCTCAGTTGGTTAAGCAACTGCCTTTGGCTCTCAGGTCATGACCCTGCCGTCCCAGGATCGAGTCATGACCCTGCCGTCCCAGGATCGAGTCCCACATTGGGCTCCCTGCTCAGCAGAGAGTCTGCTTCTCCCTCTGACCCTCCCCCCTCTCATGCTCTCTCTCTCTCTCAAATAAATAAATAAAATCTTTAAAAAAATAAAAAAAGTAATTATGCCTTATAACTTACATATATTCTCTGGATGTTTCAAATATTAAAATATTGTTTTTATTGTTTCAAATATTAAATAATGGGGAAACAACAACAAAAAAACCTACCAATGATTGTTTTCCAGCTGTGTTATAAAAGATACAAAGATGCCTTACAGAACTAACTATTGGGGAGATAAAATTAATTCATATGAAAACAAACAATGAAGCATTAACTGTAAATGTTAAAAAAATTCGAAGGAAGGGAGTGGTTAGAATGAGAGTTATCACAACTGAAGTCACAGAAGCAGGGTTAGCAATAGGTAAGATAAAGAAGGGAGTGAAGAGAGGGAAAAATTGAACACAGGGAAATAGAAAATTATGATAGTGCCTAGCTTGGCCGGAGCGGATAAGGTGTGGTGAGGAAGGGAGAAAAACCTCATCAAAATGAAGGTTGGTGTTAAATTAGGAGGTCTTGTAGGTGGTATGTAAAAGAATCTGTATTTGATGTGACTGAGTAAGAGAGCTCTATTACTGAATCCAAAAAAGGGAAATAATCTGATCAAAATGGAATTTGAGAATAATTCGTGTGGCAATAACAGAATAAAATCTACACAAGACAGCAACCAACACAGAAGAGATATAAAGACAGCATTAAACCAACATGGCCTGAAATAATAAAAGTCTAAAATGCTCTGAAAATAAATTAGAAAAAAGCAAATCTGAAAGACAAGAATCTTAAGGAAATTTTGTTTTTTAACTAATTTTTTATCATCTAAATATAACTTTAGGCAAGGCACTTAACATTTCTATTTTATATATCACAAAACTCACATAATTCTAAGGAACAAAAATAAGAAAACATGAAACGCTACCTGCAAGAAGCTGAAGAAATGTAAATTCATTTTTTCCTTCTAAAATGTACATTTAAGGCTCATTTCTTTTTCATTTCCAGTATCATTTTTTATGACTTGAAGCGATTAAGGACATATTCAGGAAAACCAATTTATGGTTAAATATTAATCCAAGACAATTTCCTCAAAGATGTTTTCTCCCCTGCATATCCTAAATGTAAAACTACCTGTGTCTCAAATTCTAGAGGATTAGAATAGGAAAGATCAGGGGCTTTAAAATTCCACTTTCCCCTCAAATGCAACAGCCAGAACCTCACTTTGGACGGTTTTGAGATGCAAATACTACTGGGCTAAGAGATGGGGTTCTTCTGGGGCGCCTGGGTAGCTCAGTTAAGCCTCAGACTCTTAATTTCAGTTTAGGTAATGACCTCAGGTCATGAGATTGAGCCCCGCATGGGGCTCTGCACTCAGGGCAGAGTCTGCTTGTCCCTGTTCACCCCCCGACTCCCGGCCCAAAAAATAAATAAATCTTTTAAAAAGAGAGAGAGGTAGGATTTTCTTTTCATAATTAGGCAGGAAAGGATTCTCTGACTCTGAACATTTAAGAGCTAAAACTGAGTTCTTACTTTTTCATTTAATAAACATTTATTGAATAGATACTATAGTATATAGAGCGCCACTGGTAAATAACAGTAGCACTCCTCTCTTAAAGAAATAAAAGGTAAAAATGTAGAAACTGAAGTAAAAGTAACAAAAAATACACAAGGTGAACAACCTTTGAACATTCTCACTACAATTACAAGCTTCATGGTTGTACTGACATACATAAAAGTTATCATGCCAATCCCACATGATACAGCTTCCATACTTTAGGGTACTCAAGTGGACAATCAATTGTGAATTGTGGGATTAATAACTTTTAGGATACCTGGGAGGAAGGGAGCCAGGAGACCAACTGATTGCTTTCATTAATTTACATTTACTACAAGTATTTATTTTTAATTTAAGGGTCACCACCTTCCAGAAAGGATTTGAAGTAACTAAAAATCAACATAAAGGTATAAAAATGATTAAGGTATATTTTAATAAATTACTGATAAGTGAACATCTATACATATATGCAAAATTCTATAGCACTTAAAAATTTACTGTTAGGTACTTAATCAGCCCAATAAATTATTTACTCTTTTTTTAAATAAAGATTTTATTTATTTGTCAGACAGAGAGAGAGAGACCATGAGCAGGGGGAGCAGCAGGCAGAAGGAGAGAGAGAATCAGGCTCCCCCCGAACAAGGAGCCCGATGAGGGGCTTGATCTCAGAACCCTGGGATCATGACCTAAGATGAAGGCAGATGCTTAATCGACTGAGCCACCCAGGTGCCCCTATATTTACTCTTTTTTAGTACTTTAGTATTTTGGCCATGAACTATCTTTACTGGCTCTAAGCAGTATTTTTAATACTTTCTGATGAAATACAGTATACATAAAGAA
Source organism: Ailuropoda melanoleuca (assembly GCF_002007445.2). Taxonomy (NCBI): domain Eukaryota; kingdom Metazoa; phylum Chordata; class Mammalia; order Carnivora; family Ursidae; genus Ailuropoda; species Ailuropoda melanoleuca. The sequence continues at coordinate 16,169,749 of NC_048221.1, forward strand.
ATGTACATGAACAATTTGTAAACAAGTAAGTTTAATAAACAGGTAAGCAATATCCATGCAATCAATATACAGGTGAAAAGAGGGCTGGGGGATGACAACATTGCCAGCATCCCTGAAGCGCTCCCTGTGCCCTCTCCTTGTTAGAATACCTCCTCTTTGCTCTTGAGATAACATCTCCTTAACTTTTTTAGAAAATCATTCTGATTTTTTTTAAATTTTGTACTTTTTTTTTAAAGATTTTATTTATTTATTTGACAGAGAGAGACAGCCAGCAAGAGAGGGAACACAATCAGGGGGAGTGGGAGAGGAAGAAGCAGGCTCCCAGCGGAGGAGCCTGATATGGGGCTTGATCCCAGAACGCTGAGATCACGCCCTGAGCCGAGGGCAGACGCTTAACGACTACACCACCCAAGCGCCCCTGAAAATCATTCGGATTTTTAAAATAGGTTTACCATCTGTGTATAAATTCCTAAATATTATAATTTAATTTTGTCTATTTTTTTAATCTTTCTGGAAATCACACTGGACAAAACTTCCGTGTCATGCTTGTGTTTCATTCATCCTTACATTTTACAAGTCTTCCACACTACTGCATGCAGCCACAGTCCTTCACTTTCATGACTAATTTTTCAGTCTAGGATTACATTATAATTTGTTTATGTTACTGTTAATGGATATTTGAGTTGTTCCTACTTTTTATGATATAAGCAATGCTGCTGTGACTCCAGATACATCCATTCACTTTCAGTAAATAATTCCGAAATGTTTTCAAAAGTGGTTGTACCCAGGGACACCTGGGTGGTTCAGTAGGCTAAGCGTCTGCCATAGGATCAGGTCATGATTCCCGGGCCCTGGGATCAAGTCGCTCAGCGGGGAGCCTGCTTCTCCCTCTGCCTGCTGCTCCCCCTGCTTGTGCGCTCCCTGGCCTCTGACAAATGAATAAATAAAATCTTCCAAAAAAAAAAAAAAAAAAAAAAAAAAAAAAGNAAGAAAAAAGTGGTTGTACCCATTTACACCCCCACCAGCAGTGCAGGAGATCCTGTTCTTACAAGTCATCAGACTTTTTACCAATCTGATAAGCATGTAAATGACATCTGATAGTTTTACTTGATACTCCCCTGATTACTAATGAGGTTGAACATCTTTATGTTTACTGGCTATTTGGAACAGTGAAGAATCTGGATGTTGTCTGTTTATTTTTCTTTTGTGTTGGCTTTTTTCTTATTATTAGTAGGAGCTCTCTATATATTCTGGATATTAATACTTGTTTCTTCTGTGTTGAAAGCAAGTACGTACCTTTTCACCCTCTTTATTGTGTAATTTAGTTCTCATTAGTTTCACAAACTCAAAAGAGACTAAGAGAAGTTTCAGACTATTTCCTGTATGTACTTTATAAACAACAAATATCATCAGATAATAGGGACTTAATACACCTCCATCAGCTAAGTATTTAGTTATCTAGTAATTACATCAGGTAATTAATTACCTGGTTTGTGACATCCCCAAAAAAGACAGCCACCTTCGATTGGAAGAGCTTATAGCTTTACGGAGATGACTATATATAGATGCAATCATAAGAGCAAGAAATAAAAAAATGTTTACCAATCAAGGGCTGATACGGGGGATGCAGGCTCTAGTACTATTAACATATTCTTCTTAATAGTTAAAATATGCAAAACTACATTTTAAACTGCACTATCTTGTCCTCTCCATGGCATCCTCTACCCAAAAGAATTCCCAAGATTCTCAACTACAGCTGACTAGAATTCAGAATGTAAGCATGCAGAAGGGAATTTCCGTAGGAGACAATCCAAGTAAAACTAAACTAGAGTTCAACTCTTCATTATAGTCAGGCCAAATAACCCTCCTAGGAACCTAGAATCATTCTGGGTCATTCCTCTATCTGGGCAAAGTTTTATCCAAAGCATTCTAATTCCAGAATAACTTCAAATTCATACCTGGGCAACCCATAATGACTGGATTCATGTTACACCTAATTCAGTCTATAATGCCAAAGCCTATACAGATAAGACACACCATTATCAGAATAAACACAAGCAAACAAAGAAAAGGAATGCCTACACTTTCGTGCCTTGGGATTGTTCTCGAATCTTATCAGATAGAAAGCCATCTGATAATGGTATGATGGAGGTATAACACTGCCTAAGAAACCATCATATTACAAGGATACTCCCTACCAATAATATAGTTTTAAAAAAATGTTTATTCTCTAAGTTTTGAGAACAGGAGATAGCCAAAGGGAAGTTTTTATGGCGATTTTAGCATAGGTCAACACATTTAATGATGATTTTGTGGCTGTTCTGATAAACTATCAATTATAAGAAAACAAAAGTTAAAAATAAAAGCAATCTAATGAAGTTTAGAGAAAAATTTCCTGCAACAGTCAAGTCAAGAAGGCTAACAGGCTATGACCCAGTGACTCCACTTCCATGAATACACCTTAAAGAAACATGTGCAGAAGAGAAATGTACAGATACTAACTGTGACATTAATAGAACAAGCTTAAAAACACTACTGTTCATTAGCAGGACTATATATAAACTTCTATGATGAAAAACATAGCAGTTAAAAATATGTTTACATATTTATCAATGTGGATCAAATTTTAAAATAAGAGTTAAAAAAACCCAAATTGCAGAAATAAACATACTATACCATTTCTAAAACTCTACACAAGACAACTTAATCAATTTTAAAATTTATTTTCTGGCACACAGCAACATTGGCTGTTATGACCACAACTGTCTGAGTTGGGAGAGGATGAAACTGCTCTCTACAACTGCTCTCTACAACTTGTTAAGAACAAACACAAGAGCTAGTTCATTTCCATTACCTGCTGGGTGATGCCTTAGTACTGCCATCTGTAAGAAAGGAAAAATCCTTGTACCCAATTTCAGGGCTTACTGTGAGAATTACATGAGTTAATGTGTCAAGTGCTTAGCTGAGTGCCTGGCAGACCATTACGGTATATATGCTCAGACAGCTGAAGCACACACAATACTCTACTCTAAAGAACATGTGTTCATCTTGGGTGGTCTGCCAACACCCGTATTTGTTGAAACTTTCCTTTTTGGCACTTTTTTTTTTTTTAAGATTTTATTTATTTATTCGACAGAGGCAGAGACAGCCAGCGAGAGAGGGAACACAAGCAGGGGGAGTGGGAGAGGAAGAAGCAGGCTCACAGCGGAGGAGCCTGATGTGAGGCTCGATCACATAACACCGGGATCACGCCCTGAGCTGAAGGCAGACGCCTAACCGCTGTGCCACCCAGGCGCCCCTCCTTTTTGGCACTTTTTAAATGGCCTTTTTTATTTCTCAACTGCCCTCTCCAATGTTTTTTGCTATCTATATCTTCTTACAGAATTCAGATGTTTCATAATTAATTCTCCCCAATTAATTTGGGCTTACTGACATCACCTTTTAACCATTACACTATTATCCCCTTGCCCCAATACATCTTCTATCTCCTCATCTAAGCAGTAACTTATACTTAATCTATGCAGCCATTTATAATTCTTACTGTACTGGTTCTTGAAAAGCCCAGGCATGAGCTAACTGCTAAAGAATCATAGGGGAATTTGCAGACTAATCCCCTTAGCCCCCTAGCCCCTGCTCCTAGCTCTCCACTAAGATTCATAGATCTGGGGATGGACCCAGAAATGTGCCCTGCCAGGTGGTTCTGACGCTGAGAAATACTGTTCTGGTGAAGGGATCCTCAGAAAAAGGGAGGAGGGATTTTAATAAAACAACACTTAGACCTTGTCCCAAGTAAAAGTCCCTTTATTAACAAGAGAGCTCCTTCCTCCAGTAGTAACTAAGGTGAGCTAGGGTCGAAAAAAGGCTATTGATTACTATGCTAATGTAGTAAATGAAAAGACCACTTTCATCATTCCATTCTCACTCTTGGGTTGCCTGTCACCTCTCAAAACTCACCTTATACTCCAAAGAGGTTTTTCAGAGTCTGTAAGAACACTTGCAAAACTTTTAAGAGTTGCAAACAAAAAACAAAGATTAGGAATGTAGATCAGCCTTAAGTAAGTTAGCAGATAAACATTTCATTTGTACTTAGGATTACGAGTTTTACAGGCTCCAAAAAAACTATTAGCTCATGTGTTTACAAGATGACTTTAATAGTTCTCAGTAACTAATTCTAATCTCTATGAACCTGAAATAAAAATAGCAACCATAATTCTTTTCCTGGTTATCTCATCTGATCCTGACTTTCTCTGGTTGTAGTTTGACTTTTCAAATTCCAATCAGAAAAGCTACCCCCCTTCTTAAAACATATATGGTAAAAGTTGAAAGAGAGGATAAAACACTTACTGTATCCTTCTTACGGGATCGCTCCTTCTTCATTTTTCCTCCTGCTGCTCTGATACTGACTCTGTTCTCTCCTCCCAGGTAACCTCGGCAATTAGCCGACCCACAGAAACATTTCTGAGCTTCTTTTCTGTTTTAAAGAGCGTAGGAAAGATGTCAGTTATGTGAAAGTAAACCATATAAAAATGTCAACAATATAACAATCACATACAAAAGAGAAGTCAATTCAGCCTAACACAAGTAATTACTTTAAGAGACTCCAACAAAACTGATACTAATTTAAAGGAAATGCCTGACAACTGCTAAATATTCATTCTTTTTCCAACCTTCCCTTATTAAAATCAGCCAAGAAGTTAATGAGTAATTTCTTCATTTTATGAGTACCCATTAATGTATAAAAATAAAAGATCATAACGTATTTGAGCTGAGAGCAAAACTGCTTAAATATTTCAATATCTCTTATATGTAAATATTTAACTGGCACACAGAACAAAATGTATTGTTATAAATACATATACACAGATACAAAATTCAATATGTACAGGATACATAAAAGGAAACACATGATTATTAAAAGTTACCACATAAGGATGAGATATTAGATAAGAAACATAGTAATACATAAGTATAACCATGGAGTCAAGGAAAAGTGGTGGAAAGAACACAGGCCTAAGTCTACAAGCCTGGGTACAAACCATCATGGCCATTTATTTATTCTGTGACCTGAGGAAAGCATGAAAAACTGTACCAAAAGTAAACTGATAGATTTAGTTTATGACATTACTAATCAAAGGCATAAAAATAAATTATTCAATCAATACAGCAGGACATCACAAATAGCACTTGATTTCTAGTACCCCTTCCTTCAAAAAGGACAGTGCAAATACATGTGGAAAAAATACAATGAAGGAGCCCTACATACAACCTGGTCAGCACTCATCCCCTGACTGCTACACCACTGACTGCCTAGATCCATTCGTTCACAAGGTGCCGCAAAACGTGATACCATTACCACTTCATTTATTAGCTGAAATGACCTCCAAAAGAAGAACTTCCTCGCATCAACTATTTGGTTTAACCTAAAGAAAAATTCACTTGGGGAAGGCAGGATAAATGCTTGACTTTTTTTTTTTCCTTTTTTAACTTTTAAACTACTTTTTAAAAATCATGAATTGATTTATTCACCAATATTCACTGTAGCATTATTCACAATAGCAAAAAAGTGGAAACAACCCAAATGTCCACTGACAAATGAATGGATAAACAAAATATGGTATATACATGCAGTGGAATATTACTTAGCCATAAAAAGGAATGAACTATTGGTACATGCTACAACATGAATGAACCTTGAAAACACTGAATGTTTTCTATTTTTTTTTTTAAGATTTTATTTATTTATTTGACAGAGATAGAGACAGCCAGTGAGAGAGGGAACACAAGCAGGGGGAGTGGGAGAGGAAGAAGCAGGCTCATAGCGGAGGAGCCTGATGTGGGGCTCGATCCCATAACGCCGGGATCACGCCCTGAGCCGAAGGCAGACGCTTAACCGCTGTGCCACCCAGGCGCCCCCACTGAATGTTTTCTAAATGAGGTCACAAAGGACATTTGTATGATTCCATTTAGGTGAAACATCCAGAAAAATCCACAGATATAGAAAGTAGATTAGTGTTTGCCAGGGGCTAGAAAAAGGGGGAAATGGGGCATGACAGCTTAACACAAATGGGGTCTGCTTTTGGGGTGATGAAAATGTTCTGGAACTAGAGAGTGGTGATAGTTGTACAAAATGTGACTGTATTACATGCCATTAAACTGTATACTTTAAACATGGTTAAAAAGGTGAACTTTATGTTATGTGACATTTTCCGCAATAAAAAATAGCTAAAACATGAAAAAATAAATAAAAATCATGCATTGGATCCCTTCTATTATGACTAATGTAGTTTTATTTTTAAAGTATCATTAAATCTCATGGGTTTTACATAATCGGTTTCAAACCACTGTAGTTATTACGCTTATTGATGCTTAAGTGTTAATAAGAACTCTCTCACTATTATGAGAGCCTATTCGAGCTAGGTCCAAGTTCCTTTGACATGACTCTCATCTTTTATAACAGGTTTTCTGATAAAACAAAATAATCTAATATCGCCTTCTTCAATTTCTGTCTTAACTTGAAATCAGACACTCAAGGAACCCTGTTCCTTTTAGTGGGGTTCTATGAAACCACAATATAGCTGCTAGGGGTATTCACTGCTACTGCATCAGTCATTATTTTGGTTAGAGAGAACAAGTAAATTATCTTTCACAGTACAATGTGGTATAGATCAGAAAAGATTAGTCATGAGTTGGTAACAGATAAATGATGGATACACAGGGATTTATTATACTATTCTCTTTACATTCACACACACACACACAGTAGACATTTCCATAATAAAAAGGGGTTTTTTTAATTACATATGAAACATAATTATATGAATAAAACAGCATGAAATTCAGAGGAAGATTATGTAGATCCCGTACAAATCCCTTAACGGCCACAAGTGTCATACAGTAGGAAAAACACACAAAACTGAAAGAGTAAAGACCTGGTGGTACATATAACTTTTCAGTAATTCACATCAAAGTTTTATATCTCTATATCTAAACAGCCCATTTCCCCATCAGAGGCAGCAAAACAAAATAAGTACAATACTCACCCATATCTTTGGAACTGATAGTCAAATGTTAACTCTGAGCCTGAAGGAACCAGTTTGGTGGTAAAAAACCCAACCCTCAGTTGTCCATTCACAGTCCACTGAGATGTTGTTTTTAAAAGAAAAGAAATTAATAGTAACTGATTAATCTGTGTTTTTCTTTAAAGATCATCATCTGCCTTAATTATTCATGTGCCTTTAGACAATAAAAGCTTTTCCAAATAGCAAATAGGGGACTTTTTTCTTCAAATAAACTATCATATTTAAGTGTTACTCTTATTTCATACCACCAGACTGAGTATCATCTATAATTTGTCTCTAATAAAAGTAACTACTACTTTAACTTGTCTAACATACATTTCCACACAGTAAATATTCACTTGTACTAAAAACAGACAAATAGGGAATGCTTGGTGTCATTGACTATTACAGGCAAATTGGTATTACTTTACGTTATGTTAAAAGTAACATCTTATTCTAAGATGGAACATGGAACTATATAAACAATGACGCCAAATGTTTAATTTCATGAAGCGGTGGTCATATGACTGAGTGTAGTGAAAGGGAAGGGAAGCATGAGAACAGCTGCCTGAAACTCAAGAATTAAAACGGGAGTAAATGCACAGGGGTTAGAACTTGTAGCTCCAAAACATGTAAGATGTAAGTCAACTGTAGAGCTCCTATCCAGACCATGTGAACATGTGACTGATGAAAAAACCCAGACTTAAAGAGATGAAGGGACACAGTACAACTGAAGTATCACAGTTAGACACATGGCCACCAGCTGCAGGCAAAGCTAGAGCCAGAACTTAGGTTAAATGATTACAGACTGGGTTCTCCTATTTATTATATGGCTTGGCTCTTAGAAGGGCCATATCTGAGATCTATTAGTACATAGATCAAAGGACAAAAAATATCCAGGAGTGAAAAACACTATTTTAATATGAGAGGGAACCATGATACTTCTCTAGGGAGTGGGTCTATAGCCTTCTTAGTCTAAAAAAAGAACCAATGTTCTAACATATATATATTGTTTCATCTAAGCTCAAAACACAAATTAGAGAGTACTAAAATCATTATTTCAAAATGTTTTATCAAATTCAATAAACAAATGTATCAAGTGTCAACTATGTGCCAGGCACAGGGACAGAGAGATAAGCAAGACCCAGAGCCCAGCCTTGCTGAGGAGAAGCAGTATAACCACATGCACATCACATATAATCCTTCTCATCTATGGCCATTCAGCCCCTTATGTTATTAAAACCACCTAATTTGGCACCTGGATAAGAACTGATAAAAATCTCAATATAATAGTACACGCTGGACTTCAAAATTAAATTTGTTTTGTATTTTGGTACCTTTGAAATAATAGCTAAAATTTATGGGCAAAGAGAGGTGACAATTAAATGCAATGGGAGTTCCTGGATTGGATCCTAGTCCAGAAAAATGACAGATGGCAAAATCTAAATAAAGACTTTAGAACAGTCAACAGTTAATAGTATTTCTTGGACTGGGTAATTGTATAATAGCTATGTAAATGTGAACATTTGGGGAAGCTAGGTGAAGTATATGGAACTCGGTACTGTTTCTTCACTATTTTATAAATCTAAACTTATTTCAAAATAAGATTTTTAACAGCAGAGTAGGAAAAAACAATTAAAATGATTAAAAAATAAAATCCATGGGTACCCTTGATGTAGAATCTAAAATTAAAAGACGAGCAATCTTAACAAATATCCCAAACTTACTTTTTGAGTTTCACAGTTTGGTTCACAGCTGTGATTCATGAAACGAGAGCAGTTTCCTTTCTGAGTGGCATCTATTATCTAGGGAAAGGGATCATTTAAGAGTTAGAAATGAGACCTTAAAATACATGTATGTCTTGCAAAGGAAAGACATTAGGCAAATGTACGAGCTGCATTCCAACCCCTCTTCCTCTTTCATGTATAGACACATCTAAGTGACAAATATCCAACTGCTTCCTCGGGGAGATCTGCTAACTATAAACATCTTACTTACAAGCAAAATTATCTCCACATCTATCAATATCTCTTCCATTTACTTTTAGCTACTTCTTACATCCTCTTATATTCCAATTTCACTTCAAGGGTATAAAACGCCATTTTAAAGTGCACAGTGCAGTAGCTCTCAAACTACAGTGCATATCTGAAGTCCCTGGAGAGCTCGTTAAAACTCCTGTTGGACCCACCCCCGGAATTAGATTCAGCAGGTCCTGGGGTAGGACCTAAAATTAGGTTTTCCAGGACTGAATATAGAGACAGATATGAGAATCTAGTTGAATTTTATTACACCAGACATTAAAGAGATTTGTAAAAATGTAAAACAATGGCACTCCTCGTGTTTAAAACAAAAATTATTTGAAAATGCTTTATTTTCATAAAAACATTTATGTCAACATATAATGGTCTTGTTACTCTTCAGTGGTTTAATAAATATTTTTCAATTTCTCAGCTTTAATTTTTATGTAAGTATTGACAAATATAACTCACATCAAAAAAACTCTTTTGGGGGTATCGGTAATTTTTAAGAGTTGTAATATGAAGCATGTATGTTTACATTTACATATATATGTAAATATTACCCTCTCCCACTCTTTTTATAAACAAAAACTATATATACTATCTGCCCCTCTTTTCTGTCACTTAATGTCTTTTAAAGATCTGTCCGTATCAATGACCCTTTCAAACTCAACAATTTCCAGATCTGTTTCAAAGCAAACACATTCATGCTGCTCACCTCATCGTTCTTCAGGGCCATGAAATAGTAGTGGATGTTTTTGTTTCGTGCATATTCCTTTACCCGGGCTTTAAACTCTTTATGATCAAGTACTTCTCCACAATATTCTAGGACGAAGGTGTTCCTGGCAAAACAAAAGGGAAACGATAGCACTTCCTGCCTAGGAGCTATATGGAAAACATACAACCATGTAAAAAATAATGGATTTAATGAAATACTGCTAAGTGAATAAATGTGGTATTATACAGGATACAATTAAAATATATGTAAAGTACCTAGCATCTGAGTTTTTCTAATACTTTTCCAAAAATGTTGATTCTAAGACACTTCTACATTTATACATACTACCAAAATATGTATCCCTGATCTAACTAGATAAACATTCAAATCTGGTTTATTATCATGAAAACAGTGATTTACAGCTGAGAAGCAGCTCTGAAGAAATCAGGAGGCACTGAAATATTAGAGGCTTTATGTCCTAAGAGAAAAGACGGCAATTTAAATATAGCAGCCCTTCTACTGCCTTTCCTCAGAGGTCTCTGATGATGTTAAAGGTCAAACAGACCTTTTCTCTCACTGCATTCTCTGTGAGTTTTCCCCAGTATTTATCAGTAATTATGATTAATCTCTCTCCTTGGCGTCTTTCAGTTACCTTCCACCCGATTGGTCTTTCCTTGCTTATTTAGTATCTTCGATAGAGAAGAAATAGGTATAATAATACAGAGAATGTTATGGTATGTATGTATGTATGTATTTATTTATTTTTAAGATTTTATTTATTTATTCATTCGACAGAGATAGAGACAGCCAGCGAGAGAGGGAACACAAGCAGGGGGAGTGGGAGAGGAAGAAGCAGGCTCATAGCAGAGGAGCCTGATGTGGGGCTCGATCCCGGAACGCCGGGATCATGCCCTGAGCCAAAGGCAGACGCCTAACCGCTGTGCCACCCAGGCGCCCCTATGGTATTTAACACTAAGTAGCAGATTAGCTCCAAAGCCCTCCTCATCCTTCGCATATCTGACAATATGTCCTGTTCAGTGGAAATGCTCTACCAGTGAACACCTAAATAGTTTGGAACTAAAACATGAAACTGACACTCCCATCAGCATATGGAAATTATACGAGTAGGAAAATGTGGGAAACCTGGAAATATTCTTTCCTAGTGTATTTTACCAAAGCAGCATTCTTTGAAAAAAGCTTAGAAAAGCTAGAGGGCTTTGGGAAACAATTTAAAATACATATATTTTTAATTTTATTTATTTACTTGTCAGAGAGAGAGAGTACACAGGCACAAGCAGGGGAAGTGGCAGGCAGAGGGAGAAGCAGGCTCCCCACTGAGCAAGGAACCGATTCAGGACTCAATCCCAGGACCTAGGGATCATCACCTGAGCCGAAGGCAGACGCTTAACCAACTGAGCCACCCAGGCGCCCCTACAATAATCATTAAACCTCAGTGTAACAGACACATTATTTTCCTACAAAGTAGCTAACCAACTTCAATAACACAAAAATGAAGTGAAAGAGGATTAAAACATAACTTACGAAGGAAGGTCTTTGGCAGCTCTCAAGCCCCAGCCTTTCTTCTCTGTGAGTATGACTTCCACATCTGCATGCTGCTTTCTCTGAAACCGTCTATTGGAACAATAATCCCCATTTGGACACCGAGAAGAACTGAAATGAGAAGTGTAGAAAATTAATTCTTCAAAGCAGAATCTCTAATGACACATAGGATGTGGAAAAAAACAAACAAGTAACAACAACAACAAGAAACAAGAGATACAACAACAGCGCCTGCCTGGGTGCAGATATAGGAAACAAGGCCCACTTGAGGAAAGGAGAACAAACAGCAGAACATGACTGGTAAGAAAAGTGGGCTGCTAGAAGATGGAAGGTTACTGATCTACTATGAAGAGCTCTGAACACCAGCTTAAATTTGAACCTGATCCTGACAACTACTCTAAGTTTGACTGTGGGAAACACATGAAGAAACGTATCCTGTACTGCCCATCTCTTTAGCAAGGTTGGAAGGAAAAGTCCGAAAAACGCAGAGGCCAGAGCAACAATGTCAAGTTAGGAGAATAATGCTAACTCTTGTGTCTCCTCTTCCTACATGTGTACTGTCATCTCTACTTTTTTTAGATAAAGTAATACCAAAGTGCTTTCTCTTTATTTTTCTGAGGTATAGGTTTTATTCTCATAACACTAGAACATGAGCAAAAACAAAAACTGAGTTTGAAAGAAAACACTTTATTAACGCTAAAAACAAGGTATCTACATTATAAATCATCTCCATGTTCTCTCTATGTTAAAAATGATACAATTTTTCATTAAAGCGGTAAAAAAAAAAATAATCACACATTTTTAAATGTAAAGATGTTTATGGTTTATAAAAAAAATATAAAAGCAAATGTCTCTCAATAGAAGATGAATAATTTTGAGTTAACTATAAACAGACTATATAAAGCAGCTGAGGGAAGATTCAGCTAGGTCTGTATGTGTAGTTCTGAACAGGTCTCCAAAACTATTTAATTGTGTGTTCGTGTGTGTGTGGGCCAGAGTGAGGGGGTAAAATTTTAAAAAGTACATATGGTAAAGATTTCATTTCTATACATAAAAAGTGGAAATAGCTATGAATGTTGATATAGGCATAAAAAGTATCTGGAAAGACCAGAAATAGAGGGATTGAGGTTTGGAAGACATTTTACTCTATGCACTTTTGAAACGCTAGGGTTTTATCTCATTTTATAGTAAAAGCTAAAAAGTACCAACTCTTACCTCTCAGGACACGAACGGCGTAAGAGCTAAAAGGTTACTACGTTAGTATGAGGGCTACTTTACAGAGCACTGACAATGTACACTATAACGTACAACGCAAGGGAAATCTGTCTCCTTATAAACACTATTATACATCAGAGATTTCATTGCTTATAAATACTCGACAACAGGTAGAAGAGAAAGGTTAAATCTGACTCATTATTAATTCTTTTTACTATTTTGAGACATTTAATAGAATGAGCAAAATCAGAGCATTTTAATTTACTTACCATTCAATCATGAGGAGACGATTAAGACAGTCTTCTCCACATGCTATTTCACCTTGAGCTCTTTCATCTTTAGAAAGCGGTGTACACTCACACTGCATCCGCTTAATATCCCGATGAGATTTATTCTTCTTTCTATTAGGTAAAAGTTCGTAAGAATTGATTTAAGAAATCTCCTGGCAATGATACAACATACACAATCAAATATGTGCTAAATCTCATTAGTTTCACATTTAATGATTCTGGTTAAGTCAAACATTCAAAAGGAAGAAAACACATCCTCACTAGCATCTGTGAGACTGAAAACACTAACACTTATGTTGCAAAGAGAATGAGAGGCAACCTTTTAGCCCTGGCAAATGGGAGGATAGGGTAAGTTCAAGTCTATCACTTTGGACTCAGCCCTCATTTCCTAGTCCATTTCAGCTAAGCCTCAAATTCTGAGCAATTTCAAGTGTTAATTGTCATATTTGACTCAGGAAAAAAATAGGAAAACTTGTGAGAATCAAAAAGTGACACAGCTGATTAAAGTGAAGTTTAAGAATCAGTCCTCCTGGATGAGCAAATAATGGTTGAGGAAGAAAAGATTATTTAATTTATAAAATATAAATAGAGGCTGAGGAAGAAAAGTTGAAAAAAATAAATTAAAAAATAAGAGTTTTTTTTCTTTTAGAGCGAGCAAGCATGTGCACACACACAAGCAGTGGGGGAGAAGCAGAGGGAGAGGGGGAGGGGGAGAAAGAGAGAGAGAGAGAGAGAATCAAGCAGGCTCCATGCCCAGCTCAGAGCTCCAGGCAGGGCTCAATCTCAAGACCCTGAGATCACTACCTAAGGTGATACCAAAAGTCAGACGCTTAACAGACTGAGCCACCCAGGCACTCCTAAAAGATAAGACTTTTTAATTACGAGTCTGACTCAATAAATGTTTTGGAGAATCTTTCAGTAACACTGCATAAATCTTGTTTAAAAGAAAACTGAATGATTAAAAAAAAAAGAATGAAGTATAATTTACAGAACTGTATTACAGAATAACCATGTATTACAGAATAATCAGAAGACTAAATTTTCTCAACACAGACTAACTTATTTGGGGGTAAAAAGGGAAACTTTTCAAACAGATTGGGTTTTAAATCCCTATGCCAGAGTTTGCAAAGAAAAAGTGAAAATGTGATTATTTCCTGGCCTTTATGTTGAATTCTCTTTCTGACCCTTGTCAAAAAGGAAAAAAAAAAAAAATCAAAGCTGGCTGAAGATGATCTCCTTAAGATAAGGGCAGTCTGACTCTCCAACTATCAGTGAAGAGTACAGCTGCTCTATGTGGCTATCTTAATCTCCTAACTAATCTGCTTTCATCTTCAACATATGTTCTATTACAGTCCCAATTTATAAAGTACCTGAAGAGTGTCCTGATAGCTTCAACTAAGTTTAAGTGACAAGAATGACTCATCTGGATCAATTCAAGGTATCATTCACTAATGAGCGTATGAATATTCTTAGCCTGAAGAAACAGAACAAAAGATAAACCAAGTACCTATTTACAAGTACTTTAAGAACTGTAATTTTGAAAAATCAGCAGTAGCTTTATTTTGTATTGCTCTATAAGGACTAATGGGCACAGATTCCGGTAACCCTATTTTCATCAGACAGAAGAAAATTTTTTCACTATCCTCAATACCATTTTATAATAATAATTTGTGTTCTTGGTGGCTCCTAAAGGCCCAGCAACAACAGGCACTTTAAAAATGTTGAGTACATATAAATGCTTCCCAATCCAAAATGGCTCTCTAATGTTCCCACCAACCGGATTTATATGCATGGTCTTATATGTACCTGATCTCACTGCTCAGTAAATCCCAGAGGGCTGGGTTGATTAGTTTTACTTCTAGTCTTTTACAAAGACCCTGGAGATTTCATCAATGTACTCACACAACTCCTAAAAACTACTACTTTAAATATTCAATATTTTAAATTTAAACCTAAGTTACTGGATGTAAATGATTATAACTGTAAGAGGCTCCCTATATTATAAAAAGGGTTTTATTTTATTTTTTAAAGATTTATTTATGTATTCAGAGAGAGAGAAAACATGTGTGCAGAGGGAGGGGAAGAGGAGAGAGAGAATCTCAGACAGACTCCATGCCCACCACGGAGCCTGACACGGGGCTCGATCTCACAAACCTGACGTCATGATCTGAGTCAAAACCAAGAGTTGGATACTAAATCAACTGAATCCAGGCACCCCAAAAAAGTTTTTTTTATGAAAAACTGTTCAAGAGACCTAATTTTAACTCTAACCACAGTGAAAAATTTCATTATAAAAAAAAAATTTTAACACTTAAAGGGATGATGGCTAGGTAGATTCTTAAATAGAGGAGAAATTTCCAAAAGGAGGAGGTGAAGGGTTGGAAGACCACAGATTTTTTTAAAAAGGCACATTCAACACATACTTATATTGGGAAAACAAGAAGACTGTTGAGGAAGGGTGAAAGAAAGCAGGCTTCAAAGCTCTGCTCTAGAGGAATATGGAGAAATTTCATTACTCCTGTTCTCATTATACCTGTTTCATGTTAGGGATCTGTATGTAGTAAACCATTTTACCACTTAATTCTAAAATAATTCTTATGCTACTGCCAAATTTAATCTATTAGCAATAGGCTAAAAAACCGACAGAAAATGGTGTTCTAGTCAAGTTCCAGCTTCATAAAGTATCTTTCAAAGACACTTCACTCTGAGCATTTTTGAAAAGGAAAAAAAATCCAGGCAACTACCTTCTTCTTCTCTAAGCGCAGACTATTTTGCTGAAATTTTGTTTCATTTTTCACCAGTTACACAGGTAAAAGGAATTTAAGAAAAATAGGGCTGGCCTAAATCATACTTTCAGAACGAAAGAGGTAATGAGACCCCCCCCCCCCCCCCANCCCCCCCGCCAAATAAAAAATAATTTAGACATCCCCTTCCTGGGGGGGTGGGGGAAGGGATACTGAGGGAAGGACCCTATGACATCAAATCTAAATAGGTAAATACTTTTTCGACTTTTTAATGTATATCACGAAACTATATTTCATACAATTGACCTCATATATTCTGAACTGTTGAGAAAGCTAACTTTTTTTTTTTTTTTAACAAAAAGAGGTTAAAATTTGTTGGACAAGTATTAAGCAAGCTTACCTTTCTGTTAAATAAACATTTTCTTCAATTAGATCAAAGTAACAGGGCATCTTCCCTTGCTTGGCATATTCTTTCCATCGCTGTGGGTCCCTGAAGTCCTCCATGACACAAGAAGGTCCAACCAGTGCTGAGCCTGGGGGTACTGCTATTTCCCCCGGCTCTACCGCCACTCGAACTTTCTTTCTGTCCTGAAGTTCACCATCACTTTCAGAATCACTCTCCAATTCCTGTCTCCTTTTTTTAGGAGGCCCTCTGTCTTTCATATCATTTTTTTCTAAGTTTTTTGGAAGATCTTTCTTTTCGTTCACAGCTAGAGTGTCCTTAATGGAATTGCTGCTTATTTCAGGTGCTTGTACTGACCCTTTGTCCTTCTGAAGGGATAGAAAAAACTTATTGGACTGGCTTGAAAAATGAGATCCTCCACGTTGATCCCAAATCTCCTCCTCTTCACGATCATCCGTTAAGGAATCTGGTACCTGCCCTTGAATTCGATCATACACAACCCCAGTTCCAGGAGGTCTACCTGCTGATCTGGGATCCCAGTAGCCATTGCCTTGCCAGTAATTACGTGTCCCACCATAATGTTCTGCACTTTGCTGATACTTGTGTCCACCACAGGCTCCATAGCTGCTGTCTGGTTGTTGGTATGTGGTAGTAGGCTTTTCTTGTTGAGAGAACTCCCACCCTAGGCTTCGGAGCTCTTCTGATGAGCGGAAACCATCCACTCGGGAGATCTCACAAGAGGGAGAAAAACTCAACTCTGTTTTTCCCAGTCTACTATCTGGCCTGTTAGGGAAAGTGATCTGTTGCCGAGACTTACTTGGGACATCTTCAAAATCATCAGAAGAATAAACTGGCAGCTCTTCTTGCTGCCTAGAAGCTATTTTGGTTTTTGCAGTTTCCTCAGAATTTGGATGACCTAGAAAGTCAGATTTCACATCTGTATGACTTGTACTATCAACCCCATCACTCTGAGGATGAGCCGTTTCAGACAGGTGGTTATCTATTTGTTTTCTGCTGGGCTGTGTGAAAGAAATTTCCAGATTCTTCTCTGTCCCTTTATGATGGAAGAACTTCTCAGTTTGAGAATAGGGTTTGCTTGCTACACTCTCAAATTTTTCCTCATATGAATGTCTCCTTGACTCCAATCTCTCATCTTCCCAGTGGTCAGAATAGTGTCTGTAACTTTGACTGCTCCGAGAAGAACAAGGACTTGTTTCTTCCATGGGCAAAGTAGAATTCTTTGGCACTACCACAACAGACTGAAGACGGTTTCTTGGAATACTGCTATCATCAGAATCTGTATCTTCAGAGTCACTTTCATCACTTGAACTTTCAGAAGAACCAGAATAATCTTCATGGACAGTAGATACAATCTCTGAGGCATGCCCACTACTGTCACATTTTAAGGTATATGTTACACCATCACTGTCTTCCATGGTTAAATTCAAGTCACAAGAAGAAAATACAACTTCTGAGTCATCAGAAGTATGCGCATGTTCTCTTCCTCCTTCTTCATCTAAAGAGATTTCTGCTCTTCCTCTTCTATCAGGCAATATGGAATTCCCTTCTTCTTGAGCCTCTTGCACGCATTTCCCAGATAACCCATTATTATGCCTATTTTCCCAAGAAGCAAATCCCTTTCCTGAATCAGGCAGGCCGCTACCTACTTCTACTGTTTCTTTCTCTGCATGCTTTAAAAACTCTGTGCTTTTACTCTTCAGCACAGCATCCAAAACTGGAGATGTGTTCTCTCCACATTGCAAGAGAGTTAAACTGTCCACTTTTATTCCTGGTGGAAGACTTGGAAGAGATGAAGCAATGCCTGAACTCTCTATAGGCTGATATAAATCATCAAAATGATTAACAGAAGCTGAACTAGTGCTACCAACACTCTGCTTATATTCTTCACATGCAAATTTTGAGCGCTGATCTGTCAGATTTCTATTATCATATGTAACTGTTTTTGATTTCAAATGCACATTCATAAAGCTATTTGGAGAAATCTGCGTAGCTGAAGGCTCAATCTTTTCAGCTTCAGAATGATGCAAAGAAGGGCTGTTGTCATTTGAAGTACAGTATATATCTGAATCTTTGGTTTTACAGCAAGAAACTGTCATATCAACTGGTTCTTTAACTATAGTTTTAGAATAATCTATCTTCATAACTGGCAAAGACATGAGTTTATCTTGGTGTGGCGACACTGGAGGTTCTGCTTCCCTAAATGGGCTTCCTGACTTACTATGCAGCATGCAAGTATCATCCGAGTCTTTCTCTTTACATCTATTAATATTCTGAAATCCATTTGATGGAAGCATGCATGCTTTGACCAAAGGGGATACCTCCGATCCAGTCACACTATCATCAGAAGACATCAAAACAGTGTCAGTTTTAGAAGTGCAAAATGTTGCCAAATCAGATTCTGCCCCAGGAGATCCATTTATATTTAATTCTATGGGACAATAACTTCTTAATTGATCATTCTTCACTTTAGATAAAGAGTCTAATTCCTTAATACTATCATGGCTATCATGTCCTATAAATTCAGATTTAAAAATAAGTGATTCATCTAGCTTTTTAAAAGTAGGTGAATCATTTAATCGATTTGATGGAGATGGAGACCCAGTCTTTTCTCTTTCAGGAATTTTACTAATCATTCTTAATTCACTACCTTTTGAACAAGGAGCCTGTAAATTAAAAGAATGAGACGTTTTGATTTCCTCATTTAATTCTGTACAACAGAAAGAATTTTTAAATTTATCAGACTTGGATATAGATTTTGAAAGGGCAGATTTATAACGGGAAGCACTGCTATCATGCTTGGAATAGGATGACCCCCGTCGGAATCCCAGTTCGTTAGGGGGAGAACAACATCTTTTCATGCCTTCATTTTCTGAAGTCCTTTTGGATTCTCTTTCTAGTTTTGAAGAATACTTTCCTCTCTTCTCCATCTCTAAGTAAGAGGACTCAGTTTTGCAGTCCCGATCAGATTTAGAATAGGATGATGATGTCCTTAGGTCTCTGTAAGAGAAGGAATGAGAGGAGGTGCGCCTTGAGTAGGTTTTCTTATACTCCTCTTCTGAGTCAGAGCTCTCTCGAGCTCTGTTATCTGTATATGGCCGAGAATAGCGTGCCCTCTCTCGATAAGGGGAACTCCGATGGTAGCGACGATCAGAGTCATAATAATGGGATCGTTCGGACCGGGAATAGGATAAACTAGTTCTAGAGCCTCTGTCAGATCTAGAACGAGATCTGCTCCGCCTTCGCTCTCTCTCTGATCTACATCGAGAAGATATATACCGAGTATCTCTTTCAAGTTTTGAATAGCTAAAATATTTATCATCTCTCTCTGTTTTAGATCGTGACGATTTCCCTACGTCCTCATTTTTTAAAGGTGCTAAGCTCTTTTTTGAATCTCTTTCCTTTTCAATGTTTGCTGAAAATTTTAAATCATGTGATCTTTGACTTGAGGAAGTCCGTACAGAATCTTCATCAGATTCTGAAGCAAGAAAGGTGCCTTCAGATTGTGAGGATTTCTTCTTAGAACCTGTTTTTTTGGAGCCCAGATTACTCTTAGAACTATCTGGAATTTCTTCTTCCTTCCCAATATGGGAATCTTCTTTTTGTGAGGGAGTATCTACTTGCTCATTCAAATTTTGAGTTATGTGTTCTTCTGAACTATTAGATACAGCAGCATCCTGCTTAGTGTCCACTTCTGAAGATTCTGGTACAGTCGTAACTGGTGGTTCCTTCAGTGCTCGAACTGCTACATCTACTGGTGCTGTCATTAGAACTGGGATTGGCATGTGCGGCAAGGCCACTGGCTCTGTTACTGGTGCTGGTGGTGAGGGTGCTGTGGCCTGGGGAGGTGGAGGTGGTGGAGGTGGAGATGAGGGTGGCGAGTCTACAGTTGTTGATTCTGCTATGACTGCTGGTAATGGTACTATGGGAGGAGGTGGGGAGGCCACTGCTGTGGCAGTAGTCAGCAGTGGCCTGGAGGTCACATGAAGTAGATGTTTCTTAAAATGAATTTTGCCCAATTCTACCCTCGATTTTGGTGGAGAAGATTCTTCTGTAGTAGATAAGGTATCTCCCATGTCCATTTTAATTTTAGGGGTCAAGTCTACTTGAAGAGGTCCAGCTGGGGAGTTTGGAGTATCATTTTGCTTTTCATTGCCAAGTGCAGTCAGAAACCTGTTCTGCAAAGTTTTCTTTGTAAGGCTGAAGCTGAAAGACACCTTCTGTCGTCCCTGTTCCTCCAAATTAACTTTTGTCTTGGTGCCTTTGGGTAAAAATCGACTAGAAGCAACACCTTTGAACATTGGTCCTTTGATGAAACCTGTTTTCTGCACATTTTCAATCTTTGCCTATAAATGAACAAAACAAGCAGTTACTACAACATAAAGTTACTTTCAAATGACTAGCATCACAGTTTAAAACGTCAGGAAAATGAAAAGTTCTTTTTAAGAACAGTATGAATTTCGGGGCGCCTGGGTGGCAGAGCGGTTAAGCGTCTGCCTTCGGCTCAGGGCGTGATCCCGGCGTTATGGGATCGAGCCCCACGTCAGGCTCCTCTGCTGTGAGCCTGCTTCTTCCTCTCCCACTCCCCATGCTTGTGTTCCCTCTCTCGCTGGCTGTCTCTATCTCTGTCAAATAAATAAATAAAATCTTTAAAAAAAAAAAAAAAAAAAAAAAAAAAAGAACAGTATGAATTTCACTAAGGTAGATAAGCACTTCTTTATTATAGAAAATTTCAAATGTACTCAAAAGTATAGAGGATAGTATAATAAATCCCTAAGTACCCACCCCCAGTTTCAACAATTACCCATATTTTTCTATTCTTGTCTGTTAAAGAATTTATCCATTTTTATAATTTTTTCCAGGCAGAATTTTTAACAAGAATTAAAAAAAAAATCCTATGTACTTCAAGATACAACACAAAAAGACAAATACAGAGCAATAGCTAACAACTCAATGAGGAGAATAGTTTGTTCCTGGGTTCTATCTGAGAAGAAACAGCAGAAGTCATTATAACCAGTGGTCTCCTGGCATCACATAGAATCACTTAGATGCTTGGTAAAATATGGATCGGTGACAAAACTCCAAGGAACAGCAATTCACTAGATCTAAGGTAAGGCAAAGTATGCTCTGTTTGGTTCTGTTTTTGGGAAATAAGCATGTGAGGCAATTCCAATGGACTTTCAAGATGTGAAAACCACTGGTATAGAGCAGTTTCCCATCTTATTTTATAGATAAGGTAAGCAAACGAGGACCAGACTTTTCTGCCTTCCTGTAAATTACTCCACCCTAGCATACTACCACTGTCTCTGCCTGGGCCCCACATACTCAGGCCATGCTAATTTATCGTCCAATCCTACTGTATGAGTATGAACTACAAGTTTACATCTAAGAAGATTTCTCCCTCCATTATTTGCCAAACCACCAAAGGCAATAGAGGGCTTTAGAAGTTAAAGGTATAACCTAGGTGGTAGAGAGAACATCAGAAAAATTACAGCAACACACTCAAGCCTAAATTAAAGATGGTACACTGGCCATCCGCAACATTTTTCTAATTGATGTTCTTTAATCAATTCTGGCTGTTTAAGAGAACAGTTTTCCCTTTCAATATGGTAAAATCTGAAATCAGTTTTCCATTATACAGTAACAATTCAAGTGGGAAAGTAAATGTTTTCTCACGCATTATCATAGAGCAGTGGTCTTCAAATACTTTTAAGAAACAGAATCCACTTGTCAAATGAAATCTTACATGGTGGCTCAAAACATAAAAACAGGTAAAATGCTGTCTCCAGAGCTGCCAGTTTCCTCTACCTTGCCTAAAGCTTTTGAAGCTCCAAAGTTTAAAAAGCATTTTCCCAAGATATAAAACGTTCCTCACTGGAATGAGTTACTATAAATCTAAAAATACAGCAAAAACTATTACTTCATTTCACATTCAAAATGATAGTTAGGGGTGCTGCTGGCTGGCGCAGTTGGTGGAGTGTGCACTCTTGGTCTCAGGGCTGTTGAATTTGAGCCCACGTTGGGTTTAGAGATTACTTAAAAAATAAAAGCTATTAAAAAAAAAAGACACCTAAATTTTGAGTTATTGTGGGGGTTTTTTGTTTTTTGTTTGAGAGAGACACAGAATGCACACATGAAAGCAGGGAGTGGGAGAGAGAATCTTAAGCAGGGTCTATGCCCAGCTTGGAGCCTGACGCGGGGCTCGACCTCACAACCCTGAGATCATGACCCGAGCCAAAATCAAGAGTCAGATATTTAACCAACTAAGCCACCCAGGCGCCCCATCAATTTTGAGTTTTTAATCCAATAATTACTGAATAACTCGTTAAATTATACTTACCTCATTTTCTTCTTCTCTATTGCCATCCAGCCAAGAAAGCATGCAAAAGAATAAACAGAAATCATAAATACTTAAAACCAATTGAAATCAAAGTTGTTTTTTATTAAAACCTAGGATACCTACAACCTATTCAATATGGTATTCAATTATGGGCTGTCCATTACTTCAAAGTTTCAATTATATTAGTATAGCAAATATTTATTGACTATAGCACCATGTACTGTGAAAAAAAACGTGAATAAAGCAGAGTCCCTGTCCTTAAGAAGCTTACAGTGTCCTGTTAATACAAAATGTAATTTTGTTACAGAAGTTAATTCCAACATAATAAAATACATACAAGGATAGAAATACACACAGTGTAACAGCAGAGAGGGAGATAACTCAGTTTAATAACCCAGTTTAGTAGAAAAATAGGAAAGCAAAGAATCCTTCCTAAAAGAAGAGTAGTTTCTGAAGAATATACCTGTAGGAAGATCCTAGGCAGTGGGAGATTCTCCACAAAGGCACAGAGATTAAAACATAGAACATGTGCAAGAAAACTATAAACAGTTCAACATTACCTGAGTATAAAGTACAAGGCAGAAAGAAGTCAATAATTAGGTGAAGTACGGGGCAGTAGCCAGGTCCAAAGGCCAGTTTCTCATGAGGAGAAATATATTTTATCTTACGGATTAGGTGTTCTCAATCCTTCATGGTATCCATTAACAGTCCTTTTGCTGATTACAAGGTAGACACTCTGTTCCATGTCACAGCATGTGGCTCTCTCAGCGCAAAGTTATGTCCTAACAAAGCCAACCACACTGTGTCCTGAGACTAAGGACTCAAAAGCCAGAAAGTCTGGTGTACACTGGTGCACCAAGGCATACTGGGGAAAGGGAAGCTACAAAAGGGCTTTAGGTTATGACAGCCAGATTAGCATTTTAAGCAGACCACTCTACAGGCTATATGGCAAGACTGGAATACAGTAATGTTTTAAATTCCCCTTAAAAGAAATGTACAAAAACCCTGTCTCCAAATGTAGGCCTGACTCCATCATAATTCAGTCCATTCACCAATGCCTATGTAGCCATACAAAAACCAAGTAACAAAGGGAAAAAAGTTGGCAACATATGGAGGAGATGTGATTCAGGGTCAACGTTAAACACTTTGTTCTACTCCAAAACCACTAAAAATTTCGCAGATGCAATCTTAGAACTGTATTTCATCCCCACATACAACACCTCTACAACACACCATCAATAACATCATAGTTTGGCAGCATTTTTTCCTTTCTCAGTGGTTCATAAGATAGTTGTGTCTTACAACCTATGACATACTAGGTTTGATTTCAATTAGTACCACGTGGAATTTTTTCAAGAACATAAAAGGAACCTGGACACACCCAAGCATTTGGAATGTCATTCATATTTGTACTCTCCTTTCCAGGGTACATTTAAATAACGTTCATGCTTGTCTGCATGGTATCCATCTATATCCACACAGAAGTGCTGGAAATACTGAGGTGACCGGAACTCTTTCCTAAGCCTCAGCAGTTCTACTTTGGACAAGCAAATAAACAGGATAATCCTGACAAACTATAATCAAAGTCATCACATGGTCAAAAAGCTGATGAAATATTATAAATGTGGGATTCAGGGGTGGGGAAGAAATAATGGTCCATTTCAGAAATCAGAGAACTGCTCGACAGAGATGGCAAGACATTTCCCAGAATGTGATAATAAAATGTTTATAATAGGAAGAATATAGGCATGTACAGAAAATATGAGGGACAATATAAAATGTTCTCATTGTAAAGGCATGTCATATTAATAGAGAAAGATCAACTTACAAACAAGCAAAAGGAAAAGTCCACAATCCATGTCCAGAGATAACTGTTATTAAAACCTTGGTATAAAGAGCCTTCCAGTGCTGCTTCTGTGTACATGGTGGTGGTGGGGAGGAGAGGGATAAACACAGATCTTCCTTTTTAAGTATAGCAATCACACTATACAAGCCATTCTGTATCTTGCTTCCTTCCCTCATCATAAATAGAGCAGGTGAGCAAACAAGGTGCTTAGATCAGAGAAAAAATATGGAATCACTACAACAGATTGAAGGGAATGATCTTGAAAGAAGGGGATACAGATGAGTGAAGACATAGTTAAATTTTAAAACAAGGCAAGCATGTCCTTTTGGCTTCTATTTCTCTCTCACATCCTCATTTGAACATTGAGAGAAGGAACAGGGCAAAATACTTAAACAAAATTCAAGTTTTAGGAACAGAAATGGAAGCGGGCTATAATCCTCAATGATGCTGCCCAAAGTTGGACATTACTAATTTATAATACAGCTTGTCAGCACACTTACTCTACTTTTGCTGGCAGCATTAAACTATCTAGAAGCAACTGAAGGAAACAACTGGTGAGTTACTCCACCAAGTTGGGTGGGACAAGAGGGGTAGAAGGCAAGGAGATGAGAACTAAAGGTATTCCCCAGAATATGTAAATGACTGACCTAGTAATCCACAGATAACAAAGAGTGAAATCTGAAAGGTGATAAACTGAAAGAAGGGTAGGGACAAGATACTAGAAGCTTCGAAAAGTCGATCTGCTGAAAACCAGAAAGAGAGGCAGAAGGGTGAGGTGAAAGAATTGGAAATTATGGTCAGAGCACCAGAGTTGGGGTACATTTCCAGGAAATGACAACACCCAGCTGTGGGCATGGAAGCAGACTGCCACTGCAATAAGAGGACAAGACTTTTTTGAAGAAACAAAATTGTGAGGCCACAATTAACAGCAAGAATCAGCCACAAATGTTTTTTAATAAAAGAATACCTTGTTTTGGTAAATAATGTAAAATAATGTTGAAGGAAGGTTGACGGAACAAGGATATGGAAGCCAGAGCTAGGAGTACAGAGTCCCCAGCATCTCTGCCATGAAAAATAATGAGGCATGCAAAAACAGCCATTTAATTCTCTAGCATAAGATCGTGCTAGAATGGCCTTATTTCTTTTGAAAAGCTAATCCAGAAGAAAAAACAGGAAGACTGTAGCCAGTTGTCTGTCAAAAACGTATAGTATAAGTATCTGCAGCTTGCTGAAGAACTATATTTAAAGAATGTTGATTAATCCACGTCAGCATGGTGACAAATCTCCACTAGGTCACAGGGCACATGTGGAAAATGACTTAACTAAGAGATAAAGTCATAGCAAGTTCAAAGAACCAATGAATGACATGACTATTAAAATCAACCAACTACCCAATCTCTCCGATTAGGACACAAAAACTAAAGTTTCCAAAGGGAAACCTGGTATGAGAGATTTGGCCATATCAAGAATATTCACAAATATAAACAGCAGGATAGTAAGGAAATCTAGTCTAGATACCATGTCACACAAGAAATGATACAGTTAAACAGAAGTATTTTTTTTTTTAAGATTTTATCTGTCAGAGAGAGAGACAGACTGCACAAGCAGGGGTACTGCAGGCAGAGGGAAAAGAAGGCTCCCCACTGAGCAAGGAGCCCGACTTAGGACTCGACCCCAGGACCCAGGGATCATGACCCGAGCCGAAGGCAGACACTCAACTGACTGAGCCACCCAGGAGTCCCAAACAGAAGTATTTTTATTTACACTGGAAAAAAGATCACTTACAAAACCATAGTGATTTATTTTAAAATACCAGAAAACTTAGAAGATAAAATAGTCTTATTTTGCACAACTCCAGAAGTTTGACCTGTGACCAACAGAAGTACAGAATGATAGATTTTAGCTCATTTTAAGTTTGAACATTTTAAATTCATTTTCTTTATTTGAAAAATACACGCACTCAGGGGGAAAATTTAATATAAAGAGATATACAACTCAAATTAGACCTCTTTCTCTGGTGGCAACTACTGTTAAGTTCTGTACATCCCTCCAGAAACTGTGTGCATATATGAGCATATGAATCTCTTCTTAGGGAAAAAACACATACACGAAAGGAAACATACCTTTCTATACCTCCATTTAAAGTCTTATATATCATTATCTATCTATATATCTATCTATACACGGAGCTTCATTTTTAGTTCTACCATAACAGCTTTTCATATTTATAAAGTCATTGGTATTTTCTTTTTGCTGGAAAGTGCTTTTCAGGTCCTCTGCCAATCAACTAAGTTGTTGGTCTTTCTTACTGATTTATAAAAGTCAGATGTGAGGCAACTGCAACTGCAATGTGTCACTGTATGGGGCACTGAAGTTTCCTTGTCATCAGAAATGTTTAAGAAGAATCTGGATGAGAACTTACCTCAAATGAGAGAGAATTCCTATCCTAGATGTAAAGCTAAAAGTGAGGTCCTAGAAGGTCTCATTCCAGGCCTTCAGTTCACTGAATCTCCTGAACCACAAATCAGATGCAGCATTTATTACTTTAATTTGATTTTAATAAGACTTTAAAGATGAGGTGGGAGAATCTTTATAAAGATTTCTTATTAAAACTCATAGATTCCTCAAATGCTAAAGGTCAGTGTTCCTCACATTTCAGTGATATATGGGCCTTTTTTAAAGAGACAAAAAATTGTCAGATATCGAAGCTAGATCTCAATTTAAGAATACTGACTTAAGAATCTAAAATTAGTATATTAAAATTTATTTTACTTGAAAATTAATACTGAAATATGGTAGTTTTCAAGTGAAATCAATTTTAAAACTTCAAACTGGTCAAAATAATTTTTAAGGTGTGTGGGTTAGAAAGCAGTATTTTATCAATGTTAATTTCTCAAAATTGGTTAACTACACAGTGATTATATAAGAGAATGCCTTTGTTTTTAGAAAAACACATTGGAGGATATGGGGATAAAAAGGCATCATGACTGTAACTATCAAACATTTCAGAAAAATAAGTAATGTGCGTATGTACATGTGTGCATAGAAGTATGACAAATGTTAAAATGCTCACATTGGCGTGAAGTAGGTATACAGAAAATCTCTGTATTATTTTTGACCATTCTGTAAGTCTAAAATTATTTCAAAGCTAAAAATTGTTTTTTTCAACTTAAGATAATCAAATGTGAAAAACTTTTAAATACCCTCACAAAATCTCCACCCCTTACGAATTTGTTAAGAAAAAGGCTATGTGGACTCAGAGATCCTAGAGCCTCAGCTAGAGAGAAACACTACCTCTCAATTTTCCAAATTCATATTCTGAAAGGCAGGGATGAGAATAAGTTACATAAAAACTAGACCCTATACTAGACTGAAATTGTGGACACAGGGTATTGTGAAGAGCTGAAAACTCAAGAGATAAGACAAGAGAACTGTTGATAACAAAAGGAAGCCACCAATGATAACCTAAACAGTATTTCCCAACACTGCTTATTAACATATCCTTGCCCAGAGGTACACTCAAGTAGTAGTCTGAGCTCTCTGGAAGAAAGCTAAATTGCTGTGTGTACCCAGTCCCAAGGAAGGGTCACAGAGAAATACTGGCAGAGAGCCCTTCTCAAGTACTTAAGTGATTATGTTTATCATTAGGAAAGAAATGGAATTTCGTAGCTTTAGTCACTCTCCTCCTACTCCCCTCCATTTCTTTCCACTTTAGGTTTCTACATCTGTGACCTGCTCCTCAACAAGTACAAACAAAAACATCTGTTGTGGAAAAAAGTCAGAATGAATGCACTGAAGTCATGCATGTTTTGACACTTTTAGGCACTTACAGTGTCATACACTTAAAACTTTAAATGCCTCAGATATTCAATGATATGGAAAAGTAGTACATCAGGGAAAAAGTCTACATAAGTAAAACTTTTATTATAAAAGATCAAAACTACCTAGTTCACAGCTTGACCTACGGTCATACACATTTGCAAACTGTGTTAATCCTTCTGTAGGCCAAGGTTTTTGTAGGAAATAGATGTCCTCACTAACTACCATAAGTTAGGTAAGCATAAATCAAATCATGGCACATACGTGCTTACTCTCTCTTTCTGACCTTACCTCTTTTCACAATCCTCCTCATTCTCTAGGTTCTAGCCACATAACCCCTCTCTCTGTTACCTCAAACATTCCAAACTAATTTCTGACCTCTTCACCTGAAGATGCTTTCTTAGAATACCATTCCCCTAGATCGTCAATGGATTGGTCCATCTCAATAACAGGATGACAGCTCAAATGTTATCTGCAAGATTCTCCCATCACTCTACCGTATTTTATTTCTTATTTTATTCCTAGTATTTATCAATATGGGATTTTTTTCTTTTAAGATTTTATTTATCTGTCATAGAAGAGAGCACAAGCAGGGGGAGCAGTAGGCAGAGCAGGCAGAGGGAGAAGTAGGCTCCCCGTGGAGCAAGGAGCCCGATGTGGGACTCAATCCCAGAATCCTGGGATCATGAACTGAGTTGAGGGCAGTGCTTAACCGACTGAGCCACCCAAGGGTTCCTCTTCTCTTTTAATGTAGTGCCTGCTTCCTTCCACCAGAAACAAGCTCCTTTGGGGCAGGAGCTTGGTTTATCTTACTGACAGCAGCATTTATTTTATTTATTTATTTAAAGATTTTATTTATTTGAGAGAGAGCGCATGAGAGAGAGCATGAGTCGGGGAGGGGGGGAGGCAGAGGCAGAGGGAGAAGGAGGAACAGACTCCCAGCTGAGCAGGGAGCCCGATGCAGGGCTCAATCACAGGACCCTGGGATCATGACCTGAGCCAAAGGCAGAAACTTAACTGAATGAGCCACCCAGGCACCCCGACAATGGCATTTAAATGCCAAAAACCCTACTCAGAACATAGGAAGTACTCAGTAAATATCTGACAACATCATTCCCACTTTTCTATCTAGCTAAGCTTGCTTTACACCAATCCCCAGAAGGAATTTTAATGGTTAAGATGGTCTCCTCCAAATTCGAACATAGATCAATCTCGACTTCAAGTAATTTTTCATACTGCTCTTTCACTCTACCATCCTTTTCCCTCTCTCCCAGCCTCCATACACATATATCACTCACCACAAACCCATCTTAATCCCCTCAGCCACTTTGGTCTCACTTTCATTTACTACGCAATTACCTAGTATGTACTCAGTATTGAACTGCCTGTTGCCATCCCTCCTTACCACGCCAGACACTACTACTAAACTCAACCCCTACACCATGTACTTTGCAGAGCGACAATCACATACAACTTTGACTTCTATTTACTGTTTCTGCCTTCCCAACTAGGGTTTAAATTACAAAGATACGAAGGCAACATCTTGCCCTTATTGTGTAATCTCCCTGGGTTGACCATTCCCATTCCTGGCATAAATTCTCATTACTTTTCGAATCAAAAATATTCCTTAGCAATAGTACCATGTTTTGACTTTCTCATTTCAAGCAATTCTCAAAGGAAAAGAAGGAAACACCTAAAAAGTGACCTGTAGGAAAAAACAAGCCATACAGGCCATAAATAAATTTATAACATCTGCCATACTCTCTCATCCAAAACATAGGACCCAAGAGGACAAGTGAATTAAAACATCCACAAGAAATGTATGTGATTTATGTAGACAGTAAAGCTATGAATACCACCCTGCTTTTTATGAAAGGCCTGGAAACTTTAGGCTAGGCAAAGCACTTTGGTATGAATACGCTAACCTGAACCAGTGCCAATGGACTTGATAAACAGAAGCACTATTTCGCACTTCCTTTAAGTCCACATCTTCAACTAGCATAGTATCTCAAACATACAGAGAGCTCCTGACAGAGGCTCATATATACAGATTAAATCTAGAGAAAAAAATAATGAAATGTTATTAAAAGTACAGGCAAGAATATTTTCAGAGGAAATAATCTGATCCAAACACTATCTCTGATATATGTAGATCAAAATAACCGCTGTCTCCCCCAGTGTCATACCCATCAACCATTCTCATACCCAAGATGAAACTTTAATATAGTGTCTACATATGATTTTCTTTAAACAAGCAATCACTTTGTAAACAAACACAGATGATCTCAAATGTATCCTTGTAGAGTTCCACAGTGAGGAAAGGTAAGAATTATCATCCAAATGTTAAAACAGTTACATATTTACCTGAAATGTTTCTAAATTTGTCTTCCAAACTGGTTTGCAGAACACCTGCATAATGTGAATTATGTTCTCCCCTTCAAGCAATCTGCTTTTTCCAAAACCCATAAATTAGGATGTGTGGTGATCTAATTTGACATTTTAGGGCCTATTATATACAAATGAGTTTCACTATTTTTAAAATCTCTTAAATTACTTGTTTTATTCTCCTCATTGGGTAGATGTGGGAGGGGGATAACCATTACCAAATAATCTTCAAAAGACAGAAATGTGTAAATGCTGAAATTCAATTTTAGTACCAGCCAATGAATCACAACAGAAAGAGCTGAGGATAAGTTCTTAATGAGCTGGTCACATTGTACTACTTACTGTCTTATAGCTCCCATTACTAGGCCACCATCACCACTATCAGCAGCTAACAGAATATTTTGGGGATACTAGGTTAAATGCTTTACATACATCTAGTTCATCTGCAACCCTTAAACCTATGAAAGGTATACTATTTGTATTCCCATTTTGCAAATGAAGAAACTTAACATCATAGCTAGATCATAGCTAGCAAAGTGACAAAGCCAAG
The DNA here is from genome assembly GCF_002007445.2 of Ailuropoda melanoleuca. Lineage (NCBI taxonomy): Eukaryota > Metazoa > Chordata > Mammalia > Carnivora > Ursidae > Ailuropoda > Ailuropoda melanoleuca. The sequence continues at coordinate 16,200,713 of NC_048221.1, forward strand.
TATCCAGGCTTTTTGATTGCAGAGCCCTTGCTCTTTAAATCAAATATTTATTAGCTATTACACAGAACTGGGAGCAAAGGGCAAAAGGTTTCAGAGAAACATATTTTGACTCAGTGTACTAGGAAATTATCTGCCTAGCAACAGAAGGGGCTGTATCATGAAATAAAAAGTAACGGTCCTGATGATCATGTGTCTAAAGAAACTCCCAAACTGTATGCAAGAAATCACTAGGTTTTGGGGGTTCCCCCCCAACTTCAGACTAGATTCTTCTATGAAGAAATACTCTACTGTAAGCAGTGTGGAATACCAAGAGTCTGAGGGAGATGGCTTACTATAAACAGACTATAGGATATAAAGTAGTGAATGTTTAAAAAGCTGTACCTATCCTGTATTTTACCAGACTGAATACTTATGCCAGTCTTCTAGTCCTACTTTTGCTTAACCACATTAAACAGAAATGTGAAAACAGATGGTGGTCAGTTCCACAGATGGTGGTCAGTTCCTTCATGTGGTTATGGACTCTGATGCAAATTAGCTCTTTAAAACCCACCTTCAAAATTAAAACAATGAAAGTAAAACATACAATGTGATTAAACCTACACACATGAGACAGAAGACGTTTCTCTTTTTATACACAAAGATAATAATTCAGGATCTTTCTCTTCCATAAATACCTGCTTTCTTTGGTGTTAATATTAAAAATGCTTCTGAAAAGAATTTCATGTTTCACAAGCAAGTTTTTTTCTGTTGTAACTATTACAAAAATCTACATGGGCTGGATTTTATTTTGATAACACAATGAATACAGCAACTCAGAAAGATCCTAGAATAAATTACCTCCAGACCAAAATCAAAACACACAAAAGGAGTGAAACTCTGTTTAAAAAAAAGTTAGAGAGAAACTCAGTTTTCTTCAGGAACAACAGCTTAAACACAATAAAACAGCCATCATTTATTTTCTGATTGTTATGAAGTTTAAGCATTTTCCCAAAAATAGCAAATTAATGTTCGAGGTGTGAAAGAGAAAGGTTTCAAGTCAACTAATACAAGCACAAGTATGACAAAGATACCCATGTCTCAAAACAAATCCCAAAACACTTATTCTTACAAGGCAAAGCCAATGCTAATGTAAGATCATTGTCAATTACAAAGCACTGAATACACCACCCCTCACCATTTGAGGCATGGAAAATGAAGATTAAAATAAAATGCAAAGGTTATCCATGCGATAGCAAAAGACTGGAACTAGCCTAAATGTTCATCAAAAGAGTGGCTGAATAACTCTCGTACACCCATTCAATGAAGCAGTATATAGCAGGACAAAGCAATGATGAAGGGCTCTGTATACTGCTCTGGTATGATATTCAGAATATATTGTTAAATGAAACAGCAAAACACAAACAGTATGTTTTATATGCTTCTATTTTCAAAATGGAAAATCAAAGACTCAACAAAATAAAACATAATGATTACGTATTAAAGGAAATGGTGAAAGGAGAACAGGGATGAAAGTTATTCCTCTTTGAACATTATTCTTTTATTGTAGTAACTTTGGAAATATATAAAACCTTGCATTTTTTAAAAACGAGAAAGTAAAAAAAAAAAAATTTCTAGGGGCGCCTGGGTGGCACAGCGGTTAAGCGTCTGCCTTCGGCTCAGGGCGTGATCCCGGCGTTATGGGATCAAGCCCCACATCATGCTCCTCCGCTATGAGCCTGCTTCTTCCTCTCCCACTCCCCTGCTTGTGTTCCCTCTCTCGCTGGCTGTCTCTATCTCTGTCGAATAAATAATAAATTAAAAAAAATCTTTAAAAAAACACTTCTAGAAACTCAAATTATAAAAAACTATACCAAACTGGTGATTGTCATAAACACAAAGAAAAGCTAAACTAAACTATTTTGACTACAAACACCTTACTGAAATATATCCTGAGGGTAAAAAACAAATCTTAAACTGTTAGCAGTCCTTTTTTTTTTTTTTAAAAGATTTTATTTATTTGACAGAGAGAGACAGCGAGAGACAGTGAGAGAGAAAGAGAGAGAGAGAGAGAGAGAACACACAGCAGGGGAAGCGGGAGAGGGAGAAGACGACTCCCTGCCGAGCAGGGAGCCCAACATGGGGCTCGATCCCAGGACCCTGGGATCATGACCTGGGTCAAAGGCAGACACTTAATGGCTGAGCCACCGAGGTGCCCCTAAACTGTTAGTAGTCTCACTGTTATAATAATACTGCTAATACTACCAAAACTATCATATATAAATAGATACAGCAAATAAGTTATTCCATTAATGTCATTAGAAACTAAGATTTCCAACATAAAAGTGATAGAAGTTTTAAATTAAAAACTCTTAAATATGACTTGGAAAAATCCGTATGGACTTGTTTGTTTTTTTTTTCTTCTAAAAAATACATGTATCTTAACTGTCCAATGAAAAGACCTAAGCACTGACAGCCCAGTAGCCAAAAGTAACATGACTAGTATCTAGACTATGGTCTCTAAATACCATTTTCACTAAAAGGAACCAAGGCTCACAAAAGATATGGCTGACTCTGGGACTGAGGTAAAAAGTGTACAAATGAGCTAAGGCCAAAGAAGTTATCAAAGATTACCAGGATCATGCAAAAGGTGAGAGAAGCCAATCTGAAAAGACTTCCACTGGACAAAAATGAGGCAATCTGAGCAACACTAAGAACAAAAAATGAGTGCAATGTATTGAAGTACAACAAATATATAAAGATAAACTCATAAAAAAAAGTAAGTCCCCACTGATCAACTTTGAAGGTTAGACTGCCAACAGGACACACACTAGTTATCTGAAAATTAACAAAGGAAAAGAACTCAGTATTTTTCCTATCTTTCTCATAGAACTGTATTTCAGCACAATCAGTAGCATTCTATCTAATAAATTCAACAATCATCAATGGCAGCTAAAACAAGTAGGTGAAAGGTTGATAGAGAACTTTGTAACAGATGGATCAGGATGACTACATCATAATCCACTGGCTAATTTTGCTTTCACTAAAATAAGACTACCTGATATGTACCCCCTGACACAATGCAATAGGTAATCGATAAAAAGCTGGAGTGGGAATCTGATATAATCGTATGATGAAAAAGATGTAGGAATGCCTGGGCGGCTCAGTCCATTGAGCATCCGACTCTTGGTTTTGGCTCAGGTCATGATCTCAGGGTACTGTCATGGAAACCCGCATGGGCTCTATGGTCAGCGCAGAGTCCACTTGTCCTTCTCTCTCCCCCTCTGCAACTCTACCCGCTTTCTTGCTCACTCTCTTTCAAATAAATAAATAAAATCTTAAAAAAAAAAAAAATCAGAGCGGAGGGGGTGGGGGATTGGGATAGGCCAGTGATGGGTATTAAGGAGGGCACATATTGCATGGTGTACTGGGTGTTATACGCAAATAATGAATCGTGGAACACTGCATCAAAAACTGGAGATGTACTATATGGTGACTAATATAACAAAATAAAAATTATTAAAAAAAAAAAAAAGAAGAAGAAAAGAAAAGAAAAAGACCTATATAGTTCAGCATCAGTTTTCCACTTTAGGGCCTTTCTAGTGCCTTCCTACCAGAAGGTATGTCCCAATTCTTTTTCTCCTTCATTATGTGTTTTCAAAATACCAGATGGGGAGGCATTAACAGTCTAAGAGGTTAAAGCAAAACTCTGAAAGTCAGTCAACCCAGATTTGAATACCAACTCCAGTACTTTTTAACACTTACTAAGAGAAATGGTGGCCAAAGAGTTTATCTATAAAACTGAAATAGTAGTACTATATTTACTTAAAAGAGAGGCTCAAAGGAGAACATCTATTTAAAATTCTCCATATAGTACCTGGCACATAGTTAGTACTCAATAAATGGAAACTGTTAGCAATTTGAATTACATATTTGTAAGATTCTTTCATTAGCAACAGTCTTTACTCATAATGTATAAAAATATGAATCACTATGAAATACACCTGAAACCAATAAGATATTGCATATCAATTATACCTCAATTTTAAAAAGTCTCCACTTTTAGAAAATAAGCATAAATAGTAAGGACCTTGCTCATTTTCATATCCCTGGGTCTTAGCACTAAAAAGGTGCAAAGTAATCTTGAACAAATGAGCAGAGAAGTAGAGGTAGGAGATGAAAGATAGAGATTGAAGAGCATGGTAAAAATACAGAATAGCTGCAGAAGGAAAAGGGAGTTAACACTTAACTGTAGTCTTTTGGCCAGTGCCAGCTGGCTAAGTTTGTTACCAAGTACAGAAATTGAGACTAGAGTTTGCAAACTTTTATAGCAATCTGACCTTGACCAGTGATCAGTAGGCTTATACTTTTTTAAGCTTTTTATTTTGAAATAATTACAAATTGACAGGAAGTTGCAAAAATAGTACAAAGAGTCTCTGTACACTTCACCGCCCCCCCGTGACATCTTATGTAGCTGGAGTCCAATATCAAAACCAGGAAATTCACATTGATACATTACTGTTAACCAGACTAAACCTAATTCACTTTTCACCATTCTTCTCAAACTGCATACATATTTCATTTGTGTGTGCAAGTAGTTCTATGCAAAATTATTCCATACATAGATTCACGTAACCACCACCACAATGAAGATACGTAACTGTCCAACCAGTGGTGCTGGATTCTGAATGTCTTAATTTTTCACTTCAGGGGTGCCTGGGTGGCTCAGTTGGTTAAGTGTCTGCCTTCAGCTCAGGTCATGACCCCAGAGTCCTGGGACTGAGCCCCACACTGGGCTCCCAGCTCAGTGGGAAGCCTGCTTCTCCCTCTGCCGGCTGCTCCCCTGCTTGTATTCGCTCTCTCTCTCTTTCAAATAAGCAAAAAAATAAAATCTTTAAAAATACGTTTTTTCACTTCATTTTTCTAGGACTTCATTTTTAGTGTATGGTTTTTAGTGTAAGATTTTATTTATTTGAGAGAGAGAGAGAGCACACAAGCAGTGGGAACAGCAGGCAAAGGGGGAGGCAGAAGCAGGCTCCCTACGGAGCAAGACCTGGGGCTCAATCCCAGACCTGAGCCGAAGGCAGATGCTTAACTGACTGAGCTATCCAGGTGCCCTTTAATATATATTTAAAATATACCAATCCATGACGCACTAACAGTTAGTTTGAGAAACACTAACAAGAAGATGTACAAATTGGTTTTATACTATTTTGGAACCCCGTATTTCCTAAATAATTGATAACTAGATTTATTTTATTTTTCTCCTGTTAGATAGCAGACAATCCAAAATTGAAACATATACAGAAAGTCCCCACTTTTTATATTTTGGGTTTTTTTTTTTTAAGATTTTATTTATTTGACAGAGAGAGAGACAGCCAGCGAGAGGGAACACAAGCAGGGGGAGTGGGAGAGGAAGAAGCAGGCTCTTAGTGGAGGAGCCTGATGTGGGGCTTGATCCCAGAACGCCAGGATCACGCCCTGAGCCAAAGGCAGACGCTTACCGACTGCGCCACCCAGGCACCCCAATATATTTTGGGGTTTTACTGCTATCTAACAAAGTTCAGATATTCTTCATTCTTCATTCCTCAGTCTTTTACTCCTATAGACCAAGGTAAACAAAAAGCCAGGATTTCACCTTAAAACAATTCCTCCAAAAGAATGCAATGTTTGGGGCGCCTGGGTGGCTCAGTCTGTTAAGCATCTGCCTTCGGCTCAGCTCATGATCCCAGAGTTCCAGGATCAAGTCCCTCGTCAGGCTCCCTGTTCAGCAAGGAATCTGCTTCTCCCTGTCCCTCGGCTCCTACCCCCACTCATGCTTTCTCCTGCTCACTTCTTTCTCTCAAATTAAAAAAAAATACAAAAAAAACCACCTGTTTAAAAAAAAAAAGAATGCAACGTGTGGGGAATAAATAGACATCATGACCTAAAAAAAAAAAAAAAAAAAAGCGCTCCAGATAACAGCACAATGCTCATCCAAAATTCTTCCCTTTGGATTTCTTTTATACCTTCCCAGATTCCTGAAAATACACTAGAATCGTATCTTACCTGGAGCCTGGAGAAATGTTTCTTCCTTTTTTTTTTTTTAAAGATTTTATTTATTCATTTGAGACAGAGAGATACAGAGAGAGAGAGAGGAGGAGCAGAGGGAGAGGGAGAAGCAGACTCCCTGCAGAGCAGGGAGCCTAATGTGGGGCTCGATCCCAGGACCTGGAGATTATGACCTGAATCGAAGGCAGACGCTTAACCATCTGAGCCACCCAGGTGCCCCTTGCAGAAATGTTTTGATATGTTTAAATCACCTGTCCTTTATTAAGATATCTTCTTTGAGCTCCTAGCACACACTTGCTACACACTTGTTTGTGACAGTATGATTAGGACCCTGTAAACTACATTTTTCCTCTGGCACAAACAGCATGTGCTAGAAGAAGACTGCAAGGCTGGAAGAGTAAGAGGGGAATATGCTCCTTCCTATTGGTCATAGTTCCTACACATACTGACCCACCAATACATTTCACCCTGGCGTTGATTCCAGTTTCTACCTTTCTCCTCACAGTCCCAGACCAGCCTGACTGCAACCCCTCCGATGCCAGCACCAGTGGTACCCCTTCCTCAGAGGTCTCAGCTCCTGGTGCCCTACCTACTCCAACCTTCTGGGTTCTGAGAACCACACCTTCTTCCCTTTTCCCTCCAGCCTTAGGATAGGCAGCTACTTCCTGCCTTTCTGTTGTTGTTACCTTCAGCATTCCCTTTTCATTTTCTCAGTTCTCCAGCAGCCCTTTCAACCAATTCCTTACATTAAATTCTACCTTCTGACTGACAAACAGCCTGAAAGCGTAAGCTCCTTTCTTAAAAGTTTATAATAAAATAGAAGTAATTAATCTAACATAGCTGTGAGATTCATCACTAATGCTATATTGGGGTACAGTGAGCTTCTTACCAAGCCACTCTAAAAGGCATGAAATGAGGATGGGCCATCCCTTCCTGAAAATTTAACATATTTTAAAACTGTACATAAGTAATCTTGCAAATTAGACACTCAATATATTTTTCATCAGTGTTCTAGAGCAAGCATAGGCAAATTTTCTATAAAGACCCAGAAAGTAAATATTTCAGGCTTCACAGGCATGTAATCTCTGTCAGAACTACTCAACTCCAACATTTTTGTGGGAAAGCAGCCATATACAATAAATGAATGAGCATGGCTGTGCTCTGATAACTATTTACTGACACAAAACCTTCAGTGTCATATCATTTTCACATGTCACAAAATACTGTTCTTTCAATTTTTTTTAACCATTTAAAAGATATAAAATCATTCTTAATTCATAGGCTATACTAAAACATCCAGGCAGGCTGGATCTGGCCCACTCAACAGTCTGCCAACCCCTGTTCTAGACTGAACCTATTATAAAAATCAAAGTAGGGGTGCCTGGGTGGCACAGCGGTTAAAGCGTCTGCCTTTGGCTCAGGGCGTGATCCCGGCGTTATGGGATCGAGCCCCACATCAGGCTCCTCCACTATGAGCCTGCTTCTTCCTCTCCCACTCCCCCTGCTTGTGTTCCCTCTCTCGCTGGCTGTCTCTATCTCTGTCAAATAAATAAATAAAATCTTTAAAAAAAAAAATCAAAGTATGATATTCATTGATGGGCTAAAAAAATTTTTAGTTTAAACCTATGCTCAGGGGCGCCTGGGTGGCTCAGTTGTTAAGCATCTGCCTTCAGCTCAGGGGAGCCTGCTTCTTCCTCTCCCACTCCCCCTGCTTGTGTTCCCTCTCTCGCTGGCTGTCTTTCTCTCTGTAAGATAAATAAAATCTTAAAAAAATAATAATTATAAAAACAAACAAAAACCTATGCTTAAGCTATAACTAACCTGAAACTTCACTGAGACAAAACAATATATAAGTAACATTCCAACTTTCTTTCTTTTTAAAAAATATTTATTTGAGGGAGAGAGAAAGCATGAACAGGGGGAGGGGTAGAGAGAGAAGCAGACTCCCCACTGAGCAGGGAGCCTGATGCGGGACTTGATCCCAGGAACCCAGCATCATGACCTGAGCCTAAGGTAGATGCTTAACCAACTGAGCCAATCCGGTGCCCCAAACTTTCTTTTGATGAAAACAAAAGATTAGAAACTTTACTAACCAGGAAATTTCAAAGTATGACCTAGGCTCAATTTAAGCATTCACCAATCTTTTATACCTTCTTTCTCCCTCTATAATACCATAAAAATAAGCACTGGTTTTTTTTCTTTTTTTTTTAAAGATTTTATTTATTTATTCGACAGAGATAGAGACAGCCAGAGAGAGAGGGAACACAAGCAGGGGGAGTGAGAGGAAGAAGCAGGCTCACAGCGGAGGAGCCTGATGTGGGGCTCGATCCCACAATGCTGGGATCACTACCTGAGCCGAAGGCAGACGCTTAACCGCTGTGCTACTACCCAGGCGCCCCTAAGCACTGGTTTTTATTTTGATTGTTTGGTGTGTGTATCTGTGTGGCTGTGTTCCAATAAAACTTCGCTTATGAGTAGTGAAATTTGAACTTCATATAATTTTCATACATCATGAAGTATTCTTCTTCTTTTAATTTTATCCCCACCATTAAAAAATGTAAAAACCATTCTTAGCTCATAGGTACAGAACAGGTGGTCAACCAGATTTGGCCTGTGGGCCATGGTTTACCAACCCCTGTTTTAGTTTCATTTTATTTTATTTTATTTATTTATTTCTATTCAGCTCCATGATGTAAGCATTGTTTTTTGTTGTGGTGGTTGTTGTTTTTTGAGGGGAGGGGGCAGAGGTAGAAGGAGAGGGAAAATCTTAAGCAGGCTCCATGCTCAGTGTGGGGCCCCAACACAGGGCTCGATATCATGACACTGAGATCACGACCTGCGCTGAATTCAAGAGTCAGACCCTCAAGCAACTGAGCGACCAAGGCACCCCCAGGCATTGGTTTTTAAATTAACCTTGAATAATGCAAATTTCTGAATCAGAGAATCATTAAGTTAGGGTTTTGATGTTCAACTTAGAACAAGTTAAGTTAGAGCAATATGGTCTCATTTCCCAAACAATTCAAATAGAAAAAAATATCTACAGACATCCAAGCAAGTTAGGTACAAGTTTATTTCAAAGTAACCATGATTACACAGCCTCTCCTACTAGTCTACAACTACTCTGATCAGCTTCGAGGAATGATGTCTCTGACATCTTATGCTCTCACAAATATGTTCATTATTGCTACTTGTGAGCTCTGTCCATTTGTCCAAAAACCGTGAGTTAAAGTCCTAAGAGAACCCTTGAATTAGAACTACCTCATCATGTGGACAGGGCATGAACTGGTAAGATAAAAAGAGCACAAGCAAAGGTGCAGTGTTATGCAGGACATGAAGAAAGGCAAAAATAAACATTAGCCCTCCTAACAAAAGGCAAGTTATCTACCTACCTACTTCTCCTGTTTTTCCTTAATATATGGAATGACAACAAACCAAGGCTGGAGTTTCACTTGAGTACAAGTTCCTAGAAGCTCATTTCCAATGAAGATTTCAGACTATTTAAGGCCCTTGGCCAAAGGAGCAGATCTGGATGGTCCACATACCCAGGGTAGCTTTTGCTGCAATGATGGTCAGCCATCTAATCCTCTAGCATATACATATGCAAAGTCAAAGAAAAGAAATAACTCAAGGAGGGAATCCCCTGCACCCTCCAAATTGAACTGCTATAAGCACCTCAAGACTAACCCAGAAACAAGTTAACTCAAAATACAGGAATCCGGCTAATTATAAATGGCAGCTATTATATTATTTCTTAATATCATTAAAAAGTTAGTCTTGGGGCAGCCGGGTGGCTCAGTTGGTTAAGCAACTGACTCTTGATTTCGGCTCAGGTCACGATCTCAGGGTCATGGGATCGAGCCCCTTCTAGGGCTCCAAGCTGGGCATGGAGCCTGCTTGAGATTTTCTCTCTCCCTCTGCCCCCCCCCCCCCCCTTTAAAAAAAAAAAAAAAAAAAAAAAAAAAAAAAGGCACTTTTAGACAAATTGGTAAATGAAAAGACCCTTGCTCAAGTTGTGGTACAGTCACTAGCTAGTGAGCATAGCTTGAACTTCTTTGGGCCTGCTTTTCCTACCTTATTCATAAAAATCAGAGTCACATCTTCCATGCCCTTTAAAATCACAGCCATGGTAAACCATGGTAATGAGTTAAAGGGAAAAGTGGGAAGCCACAGTAATGACAAGTCATTAGGTAAGGTAATAAAGCCTCCCTCCATGAGATACCACTTATGCTGCTCAGCAATTTAAAATGGGGCAAATGCAGAGAAGTCCAACTGGAAATGGACATAGGGACAATTTTCCCTATGTACCCTACCCTTCAGCATGGCCCTTGAGCATCCTCCATCCACCCTTTGGCCTAACTCCCATTCTTTCAGGCTAAGTATACATCCTCTGGGCAGCCCTCCCTGACTACCCACCCCTCTACTCCACCAGCCTGGGTTAGGCGTCCCTGCTATAGCTTACTATACTCTGTATCCTTATCACGAGGTAGAATTCAACAAATGTTTGCTGAATAGTCAAGAGTTCAATTCAGCTAGTTTTTTTTTTTACATCAATCAGGTTTAAAAGGTTCAATTATAATGAAAAAAACTTTGAATATAACTTTATAATTGCTTCATAGAGTTTAAGGCTTAGCATATAAATTTTTTTCAGTTTTCTAGATATAAAAAGCACCAGCTATCCTAGAGAACAAAAGCCTCAATTTCAGAGTATCAAGTTTTCGAACATTTTTCAGTGTCACAACCTTATGGTATACCCGCAAACACCCCTTGATTTATCACTGCGACCGTAGTTGCCTCACTTCCTTTTGGCCCCTAATATTCATAAAGAGATAAATGAGACTATTAATCGAAGGATTTGAACAGAAAGACAACTAAGCAAGCATAAAGGGGTATAGTTTAAATAGATTATCAATCCTGGAAAAAACACAAATACAAAACAACTAAAAAGGCTGGGGGGGAAAAACTAGTCTAGCACAAAACACAACAGACTATCCTACCTTAGGAAGCACTCACGTTCCTTCTCAGACCACCATCATGAGAGCTCCAATTTTCATCAGTTTGTCTCCACAAGGACCAACAGAAGCAGCATAAAAACTTCTCTTATCACCAATCACACTCATTAGCCCAACTCATACCACTCAATTCCCTTTCTCTGTCCTAATGTAATAGTTATTTAAGGATGTCTTATGACAGATGCCAGTGATTATTAATGCTGCTATTCACTCTATCAGAAAATTAGAATGACAGTTATGAAGAATAAGGTCAACTCAAACATTTATTAAGCACATACTACTATGTACCCAAATGCTAGTTACTGGGATTCCTCCATCTAAAAGAGTAAGTCTCTATAACATATTTGTCATGTTCCTTGGATTTGCTAGTACATGGGACAAAATCCCTTAGGTCCTAGCAACAGATAGAACCAAACAAGTCTGTATGATGCAAGAGAATGGATGAATGCTTATATAGGCAGGTTCCAATGAAGGTTAGCCTTTCTTGATGCTTCATATTAGTAACCACCTAAAGGATCTTAAAAGTTGGAGAATTATAAAAACACACATGGATGCAAATATATCTTTTAAAATATTAATGTGGAAAACAGTAATGATGGAAATAAAAGTACTTATGCAACAGGTACATTTCACAAAAAGCACAGAGCTAACAAATTTTGCAGCTATCATATGCACAGCTGAAAAAATGCCAGGTTCCAACTCCTGCCCCAATTTTGTATCTTCTAACACTATCATTATCTTCTCTAATAAGTAAGAAAGGTAGTCAAAAAAGGATAGATGGACATCAAGTATTTCTTGGCAGTCTGTCTCTCTAATGAACACAAGCAATATTATAATTGGGGAAACATTGGTTTAATATTTAACTACCACTGTTTCAATGTGTTAATATTCAGCTATTAACATTACTTTCTTATACAAACTAATATTAATCTGCCAGAAAGACTACATTGTACTTTTCATGATTGCAACAATTGGTTTCCTGAATAATTACAATAAACAATTTTCTAATGGACATGCTAAACTTAAGCTAAAGAGCATGCCTATTAAGGTTATCTTGGGAGAAACTTCAGTAGTACATTTTCACCTAACAAAATGTTTTACTGTACCTCAACAAAATTAATCTCTTTACTACAGATAATTTTCAGCACAGAAGCAGTACCATAAAACATGCAGCTTATGTTTTAGACTTGATATAGATACTCCGGTCTAGAACTGATAAAATAATGGAAGAGGTATATTTTTAACCAAGTAATTTTAGAAAGTCTGTGTGTGCTCCAGATTAGAATAAGTGGATTTCCATAGAAAAGGTCTGCAGCCATCTATGTAATTTATGAAAAATAACGGTAGCTCTACTTTACATTCACACAAAATTCATATAAAAATTTTAACCCTGGCATCATCTGCCTACTAAAGTAGAGAGTATGTAATTAAAAACTATTCACTAAGAGGCCAAATATCAGACAAAAGACTCGAAGTACAAGTTAGTCCATAGGTCTCCACAACGAGCTAATCATGAAACAAATATTGGTGATTACTATACAACCAACCCTCCCCCAAAGAGAGGATCTAATTGCACATGGCAGGAAGCGGGCAGCAGGAAGAGCTACAGTCAGAAACCACCAATTGCTCCAGGTTCTTGCAAGCCCATAAGCAGTGCTCCCAGTAAACAGACCTCCCAGCAGCCTGCCAGCATGATCACACTCCTGTCAACACCCACACCATCCCAAGGATATTTTCACTTGTGAGATGTTAGCATCTGACAAAAAAAGCACTCTAAAATAAAAAGCATCTATAAAAATTTAAACCAACTTTAAACTTCCATCTCAATGACCAATATATTTGCTTAGCTGGAAAAGACACTGAAGTAACCACTAGTTTGATTTAAAAAAAAAAAAAAGACTATCAAATTAAAATACATTATACTTGAATTCCAAACCTAAGGGACTCAAATACAACATTTCACTAGAGATAACCAAAAATCACACAAGGTAAACTGCCTCTTGTTTGAATCCACGAAAGTAGACTTCCAAATATAGATTATGAAAAACAACTAACCTGTTGAATTTTCAGCTGGCAAGCTTGTTGGCCAGCTTCAAACCAACTATTTTCAAAAAACTCTACTTAAACGCCTTGAGTTTTCTTTTGAAATAACCAAGCAACTAATCAAAGTAGGGCACGAATAAAAACTACTTAATCCGGGTGCCTGGCTGGCTCAGTCGATGGAGCATGTGACTCTTGATCTCTGGGTTATAAATTCAAGCCCCACGTTGGGCGTAGAAATTACTTAAAAATAAAATCTTTAAAAAAAAACAAAAACTACTTAATCCATCAGCACCAGACAGGGCAAATAGAAATAAATATATATACAATATGTTTTTAAAAAGAAAGAAAAGTATAGAAGTCTAAACAAAGTCATGAAAACACTATCATAAATTACCAGATATACTCACCCAGTGGGGAAACATATGTGCAAGGAGAGACCTTCCACGCAGCACAACATGTCCTAAGGTCTTTTTAAACTGCTTAACATGACAACCAGACACCGTAATAAAGCAACTCAATACTACCTGTTAAAAATGAGTACATCTTATATGTAAATGCAAATATGCAGAAGATACAGTACACAGAAAAAAGACAGAATGATATATGTAGTATGACTCCGCTTATATAAAAACAAAAAACAAAACGAAAAGGTCTGGAAAGGTATACACTAAATTGTTAGTAGTGGTTACCCACTTGGATGTGGGATTTGGAGAGGTGGAGCAATGAAAAGATGTAAAGGGTGGATTTTTACTTTTTCCTCTATTAATATCTATATTATCTTACCTTTCTGCAATAAGCATTTATTATTTTGGTAATTAAAAAAAGGAACCATTTATATACAATGGAATATTACTCAGCTATCAGAAAGAATGAATTCTCAACATCTGCTGCAACATGGACGGCACTGGAGGAGATTAATGCTAAGTGAAATAAGTCAAGCAGAGAAAGACAACTATCATATGATTTCTCTCATCTATGGAACATAAGAACTAGGATGATCGGTAGGGGAAGAAAGGGATAAAGAAAGGGGGGGTAATCAGAAGGGGGAATGAAACTGAGAGACTATGGACTATGAGAAACAAACTGGGGGCCTCAGAGGGGAGGGGGGTGGGGGAATGGGACAGACCGGTGATGGGTAGTAAGGAGGGCACGTATTGCATGGTGCACTGGGTGTTACACGCAACTAATGAATCATCGAGCTTTACATCAGAAGCCGGGGATGTACTGTATGGTGACTAACGTAATATAATAAAAAATCATAAAAAAAAAAGGAACCATTTAAAACATACTACCAGACACTGTTATTGTTCTTAAAATATCACAATTATGGTAAATCCAAAGACAACAGTAAAGTACCTCCAAATCTTGAATTTTAAAGCTCTATCTTCAGAGATTAAAGAGGACTAAGAGACCTCACAATTAAATGCAATGTGTAACCTTAGACTGAAAAGAGAGGACAACTGGTAAAATTTAAATATGAACAGTCTAAGAGTTAACAGTATCATTATAAATATTAAATTGTCTGGTTATTGGTTATCCAAGAGAATGCTTTTTCTTAGGTAATATTATGAAATATTTAGGGGTGAAGGTTCGGGAGGTCTGCAACTTGATTCAGCCAAAAATAAAAACATGTATATTCTTTTATATAGAAAGATAAACCAAATGTGACAAAATTTCAATTACTGGTTAATGCAGATTAACAGTATATGGAAATTCATTATGCTATTCCTGCAACTTCTCTGTAAGTTTGATATTTTTTCAAAGTAAAATGCCTCCCCAGACCCCGCTCTGGCTCCCGCCCCCCTCCCACCCCTACCCCTTGCCCTGGATCTCTCTCAAAAAGGAAGGTTTCTAAACTTGATGTTTGGTGACTCCAGATGTAATGGTTCAGTTTCTAATATGAATGGTCTCTCAGGGCCTTACAATAATAGCTCTTAGTGTATTACAAAATAAGGTACTCTACAGTACTCTGGAAGAATTAACAGAAACGAAGGTAGTCAACTTTTGATTCTGTAACCCAGGCTAGTCATTCTTTGCCATCCAGCAGATGACTATCCTAGCTTCTCTGCAAAAAGTGACAATACTCACAGAACACCACCAATTATCAAGTCAAGAAAAATTATAAATATCTGTTAAAAAGTAAATTATAAATTATAATACATTTCAGTCTTTTTAAAGGGAACAGATTAAATCAGTACAGTGAAAAGTGGCAGAAAGATATGGGAATATAAAAGTTCCAGTGAGGAAACTAGGAAAGTATGACAGACTAACAGGTATAAAGTATGTCTTGGCAGTTTGAACATTTCTTAGTAAAACACAACTGTATCAACAGTTGCTTGATACCTTTCTAAAGACATAATGTGTCAGTATAAGAATGGTCAGCCTGAAATTTAGAAAAAAGCAAAGAGGAACAGGAATACTGAAAAGGTATACTCTCTCCCAAGTACTAGGACAGTTCATCAGGCTTTTTCACCAGGAAACCCTCCCAGTAGTATTTTCTCTTAGTTAGCTTCCTATGGCATCTCCATTCCCACGGTAACTAAGGTGAATTATGAGAATTCTTTGAGAACTTGACTAACCTCACTGCTTTATATTTTATTAGTACATGTAGAAATATTTTTCCCAGTTAATAAACTTTATTTTGGCCAAATTCATCATGCTTTTCCTATCATGATGCCTTGTACTCTTCTTTCTAACTGCATCTTTCCATCCAATACTAATAATAAAGTTAACACTGTCCTAATTCTTAAATCCTCATAAAATACTATTTGCAGAAAATACTATTATGATCCCCACTTTATAAATAATGACACCAAAGCACAGAGTAATTATGAAACCTGCTCAGGTTCATAAAGCTATTAAGTAACAAAGAGGTGATATTCTAAGACCTAGCTCCAAAGCCCAGGGTTTAACTTTTTTTTTTTTTTTGCTTTGGACAAAAAAATTTGGCAGTCAGATGAATCCTGTGGATTTCTTCTCAGCATAATATTTTTAAATGCATAAAATAAAATACAAGGATTACAAATGAGACGAATTATGTTGAGGACAAAAACCCCAAGTTTGTGATACAGTAATACATACGCTTCTTAACAATGTAGTGGTAGATCTCTACTATAATATAGTAGATATAATGATGTACATAATGTAATGTTTATGTCACATCAATGTTTTAATGTAATGATAAACATAAATAATATTTTGAGATATCTACAACCACAGCATATTATTAAAAATATTTGACTTGTACTAGTAGTAAAATCACAAGTACTGGTGGTAGTACTGTAGTTTGCTGTTTATACTGGCAATTAAAAGAAATGCTAACTTCTAGAGGTTAGTGAAGGGGTAATTTTTCCTCCTAAGTTTAAGGATGCCATCCATGTTAAGACCCCTACACTGTACACTATAATAAAACCCTCTTAATACTCCAATTGAAAGGGACCACTCCCAGGTCCTTGTCTCTTTCTTCACAGGCTGCCTTGGTGATCTCTTCCAGTGTTGTGGTTCTAATACTAAGTTGATGACCACAAAATATATCTCTAGTCCAGACCTTTCCTCTAAACTTCACGGAATTGAATTGGTTATCAATTCAACCCAAATGTCTAACAGGCATCTCAAACTTAACCATGTCTAAAACTGAACTCCTAATCCGTTTCCCAAACTTGCTCTTGTCACAGTCATACATACATACTACCTTGGTTGATGGCAACTCCATCTTTCTAACTACTCAGACAAAAAAAACTTGGAATCATCCTGGGCTCCTCTCTCACATGCCATATCTGATCTATCAACAAATCGTATTGGTTTATTCTTCAATGTATATCCAGAATTCAATCATTTCTCACCATCTCCTGGTTACCACCTTTACAAGTCACCAGCAGCTCTCTTCCAGATTGCTAACTTCATTACAAGTTTCCTGCTTCTTCTGTTCTCCCCTGCAAAGGGGGTGATCCTTCTGAAGCTGAAAGCAGACCATGTCACACTTTTGTTGAAAACTCTGGGCAAAGTCCTTACAGTGACTCTACAAAGCACTGTGAAATCTGCATCCCACCCTGACCCAAGTTACTATTCATTGCTCTTTTTTCATTCCATTTTAGCCATACCAGGGAGAATTCACTAGGTCAGCCTCGGCACCTTGGAACTATTCCCTCTACTTCAAATGCTTTCACCCCAGATATTAACATGGCTAACTCCCTCCCTTTTAAGCCTTTGCCTAAATATTATTCTTAAGAAGATACACCAGTCTACCTCATTTTAAAGTGTCACATCTTCCCCAGAAATTCTCGATTCCCCCTTATCCTGCTCCATTTTTCAAAGCACTTACCTTTGAATATTCTGTATTATTCACTACTACCCATCACTAGAAGGGGTGCCCACAAGGGCAAAATTTTGTTTTGTACGCCACTCACTTCTAATGCGCCTGTGTTTGGCCTCAAATAGACATGCCTATGTTCAAAGAACAGCACTTCTATGGCTGTTAAGTACTTGTCTCTCTCATTAGAAGAGTTCCTTAAAGACTTTAACTGGTTCTAATTTGCAGTGTCCTTAACACCTGGCCCCAACAGCGGACACCTAATGCACACTCAGATGATTACAGCCATTTTCACCTGAAACACAATCCTATGTGCCACAGGAAAAAAGCCAGGTCTCACAGCTGTGACTGATTAAAGAGTGGGTACAAGACAAACAGAGAACATCAGGTTCCAACAGTTACTTCAATCAAACTGAATTTATGTTTCGTGCCTCAATTTCTTCATATGCCTAAGAACCATTCCAAACTACCTGAAGTCAAAAAGGGACACTTGGTCATTCCTTCCCCCAGCCACATCACCCCCTCAAGACCACCTGATCTTTCCAAACTAGACTTAAAATCCTACCTCTTAAGTTTTCCCTGATGACCCCAGCTAGAAGCATTTATACATGCCACACTCTGTGCCAAAGGCTTTTCATACATTATTCTCATCCAATTCTCCCCAAAGCCCTATGAGGTTGCTACCATCACAATCCCTATTTTGAAGATGGGAAAACCCAAGCTGAGAGATGAAGGCACTTGTCCAAGGTTCAACTAGTGTTCAAAACCAGGGATGTTTGACTCTGAAATCCAAGTTCTTTAACCCTACGCTGTACCGCTTTTTCCCCTCCAGTGGTATAATGACTAACTAGCTTCTACATACTACCTCAGAGGGTCTCCTGTCACTTCATTTCTCTAGGTTTCAGTTTCTGCATCTGAAAAACAGGTGATGTTGTTCAGGATGCCTACTAAGATCCCTTCTAGCTCTTACAGTATTAGAATACATTTTAGGGGCGCCTGGGTGGCATAGCGGTTAAGCGTCTGACTTCGGCTCAGGGCGTGATCCCGGCGTTATGGGATCGAGCCCCACATCAGGCTCCTCCGCTATGAGCCTGCTTCTTCCTCTCCCACTCCCTCTGCTTTGTGTTCCCTCTCCCACTGGCTGTCTCTATCTCTGTTGAATAAATTTAAAAAAAAAAATCTTAAAGAATACATTTTATAATTCTTTGTATACTCCATGCAGGTTAATACACACACACACACACTTTGGAACTTAGTCACTTAAAAATGCAAAGCAGTGGCAACATGAAAGCAGTGGAAACAACTCCAAGACTTTGTGTCAAACAATAAACGTTCTTGATTCCTCCCCACTCAGGTCCAAAGATGCACTTCTGAGTCCATTTTCCCACATTATGAAAAACTATGTTTTTCCCAAGAAGTGTAAGGATGTGATCCTTAAGGCTTCTAGACTTCACCACACAACCTGGTAAAAAGAACGGTAAGCAGGCACTCAGTCCAATGGGGGGGGGGGGGCTAGAATGTTATTTTGTACAGGACAACTGTTCAATAAGCGTTTATTGGGTCATGATACAGAATGGTTTGAGGTCCTCCAAGTCTCACACCAAAAGCCCATATATACAACGTGAGCTTTGTAACTGGACTGATTGTGCAGTAAATTAGAACAATCTAATCAAGGTAATGTTAACCTAAAAGCAAAGAACCCATGAAAGGATAAAGCCATGCTGAGACAATTTACTATCAAAAATAAGAGTTGGGTTTGTCTAGAAAGGTAGTATAATTATTTCTCTTTGTGTGCAGAAACAACCATCAATATCCCAACATAATCCTTCTGTGTTGAAAGTGAACCTAAGAACTATCAAGTAAGATCCAGGCATTACTGGACCAAGTTGAAAAGCTTTGGCAAAGGGTTCAAAAAAAAAAAAAAAAAGCGATAGCAGAGCTAAGGTAAAATGTGTTAAAAAAGCAAATCTCTTGGAATCCTTCTGCTTATAAAAGTGACAGTTTCATCTGAAATCCCTACCAACCGCTAAGTTTGAAATGAGTCGTATATTCGTAGGTCCAGACTTCAACCAACACCAGCAAATGGAGTTTTAGATAGCTTTTTAAAACAATAGTCTTGTCAGGGCGTAGGGAAAGAAGCGAATCCAGGCTCTGGAGTGGAAGCTCCCGGAGGTATCAGATACAGTAGCAGATACAGACTTCACGCAAATGTAAAAAAAAAAAAAAAAAAAAATGTCCAAAGCTGAAAAAAACTTTCGGGCCAAACTGTATTTCAGTTTTCTAGAATGCTGTCTCTTTAGAGAATCCTCAAATGATCCTTGGTTTTTAAGTAAGTCTTTCTGAGAAGTAGAAAGTCATCCATTTAGGGTAAAAGGGTCCTGTTACCAAGGAAGTAGTGTCCGAAAGTGTGCAAATCCCACAATCTGGAAGAGAACGTCTGCCCCTCCGAAGGCTTTCATTTTCAGGCGGAAAAACAAACCCGGTGTCACCTCAACATCGGGGCCACACAATCCTCGCCACCATTACAAAACCGAAGTGCCAAAGGTGCAGAATCTGAAGCCGGAAGCACTACGAGGCCAGGATCGAGTTCCAGGAGAAAAAAAATCAAACCCAAGAGTGCAGCGCAGACCCTCCGCGGCCCCGGGCCGAGGGAGGCACGCTAGGCCCTTCCGGTCCGAGCCGCCGTCGCCGGGAGGCCGGGCGACAAGCCGGGCGACGGGCCGGGCTTCCACCCGAGCCCGGGGATTCGCGGC
Source organism: Ailuropoda melanoleuca (assembly GCF_002007445.2). NCBI lineage: Eukaryota > Metazoa > Chordata > Mammalia > Carnivora > Ursidae > Ailuropoda > Ailuropoda melanoleuca. The sequence goes on from NC_048221.1 coordinate 16,220,854, forward strand.
CTACCCTCGCCGGTGCCCTCTCGCTGACTCCGACACCGGCAGTTCCTCGCCTCGGCCCCTTCGCCTGAGGTGAGGCCTGCGCGGGCCGCGGGGAGCCGGAGGAGAGCGCCGAGCCTCGGGCCAGCCGGGTCGGTGCGGACGCCGCGGCGGCGGAGGCCGTGGCCGCCCCTCCCCCACCGGCCCGGCCCAACCGCCGCTACGACGCGAGCAG
>NC_048221.1:16221368-16375137 GCF_002007445.2 Ailuropoda melanoleuca
CCTCCCTCCCTCCCTCCGGCGCCCGCCCGCCTGCCCGCCGCTCTCTCCCCCACACACTCACACGGGGAGCGACGCGCACCCCGCCGCCAGCCCCTCCGCCTCAGAGGCCCGGCCTCTTAAAGGGACACGCACGGGCCGCGCGTCCGCCGCCAGTCGGCGCTCCGGCAACTGCCGGGCGACCCCAGGCGGGGGCGGGTTGGCCGGCCCGATCCTGCCGGCGGCTTCCCGGAACAATAAGCGCCGTACCCCGAGTGGCGGCGCCGCCGGGACCCCTCGCTCGGGCCCACCGAGGCGGTCGGGGGCTGAGGCGTGACCCGCCCCGGCCCCGGCCTGTTGGCTGGCGACGTCGGGGGAAAGACCCGAGCCTGCCGGGACTCTACCGTTCCTGCCCCGCCGCCCGGGAAGACCTGCCCGCCCGAAGCGGCGGAGTCCGCGGCGGCGGCGCTGAGGGCACCTCCCGCGGGCCTCCGAGCTCTGAGGTACTGCGGTCGCCGCGCCTCCCGAGCCTCTGGCCCTTCTCGTTATGTCTCCTCCTCGCTTTCTCTCCCCCTTGCCTCTTCATCTCACCCCTCGGCAGGTTACGGAAACGGAGCCTGGCAGGGGATTCGCCCGGAGGCCGAGCTCCCGGGACTCCCCCTCCTCCTTCCCGCCTCCCTCTGGGTCTTCTGCCCCCACCCCAACTCTGCAAGGCCACAGCGCCGGTCTTCCGCGGGGTTCTTAAGGCCTCGGAGCAGACGGCCTTTGTCAGAGGCTGTTGATCACTTTCCTGCGAAAATGACGAGGTGAGAGTAAATAGGACAGCCTGAAAGGGCTACGGTTTTTAGTTATTTTTGGAAGAAGAAACCAGAATGCATAAAGCCTTTATCTAAACGCTCAGGACGTTTAAGAGTTTATGGCAATTGATCATTTTGTAATTGGGAGTTCATAGGATCGACCAGCTTTGGGGGGGGGTCACTATAATTTTAAATAGGAGGCATGGAAGTATGTATTGTGGACTGTTTGTGTGCCTCCTGCCCACCCAGTTTATATGTTAAAAATCCTAACCTCCCAGGTTTAGGAGGTGGGGCCTTAGGGTGATTAAGCCACAAGGGTGGAGCCCTCCTGAATGGGATTAGTGCCCTTATAAAAGAGACCCCGTTGAGCTCTCTCCCTGTCTGCCCTGTGAGGGAAGATACTAGGAGAAAAGGGCAGGCTGCAGCCCAGAAGAATTCTCCCACCAGCTCTCAGCCATGCCTGCGCCCTGCTGTCGCATTTCCAGCCTCCAGAACTGTCAGAAATAAATTTCGGTTGTTTATAGCACCAGTCTATATGATATTCTGTTACAGCAGCCTAAATCAAGACAGTATGTGTCCTAATTACTGAAATGTGATCTAAGTGAATAGACACCCTTTACAAACTCTTTTTTTATATCCTGTGTGTGTGCTTGCGCATATGCATACGCCGGCAGTGTCTACTAGCGTTTTATCATCGTTTCTCACTTGGGGATTATTTTAACATTTTTTCTGTTGCCTTTAGGCATAGGGTCCAGGTACAGGGCCCATCTGATTCCCTAGGTTCAACTCTCTCATGACCACTTCTTTACAGACCATGAATGTTACATAATTTCTCTGTGCTTTTTTTTCTCATTGTAAGATGAGAATATTAACATGGACAGATCCTGTCACTGTTGCAAGTATTAAAGGAGAAAATATCTGTAAAGCTCTAAACTTCCAGTACATGTCAACAGTTAATCAGACATTTTATTTTAGTGCAATGGTTAAGCGGTGACTCTACTTTGCATGTATACCAGCTCTGCCATTTTCCAGTATATGACACTGGGCATGGTTACTTTTCTTGTAAGATCGTTGGAAGATTGAATACTATTAAATGCCCTCATCCGTTATTGTACCAGGGTTTTTTGTGCATGTATTTTAAATTCAAAGAGAATGCATCCTCAGAACATATTCTTGGGCCTGGCCTCTTGATCAAAGCTGTGGAATAACTTGGTCTTTAGTATTATTAGATATTGACTGTCTCCTATTTTTTTACATAAAGCCTTCTGCAAATGTGTTTGAAGGAAAAATGTTAAAAAGTCTTAAGGTGAAACATAAGAGGCATTCATTCCTAGAGTGCTAAAAACCATAAAAACCTTCATAATTGTTCCTGTCATTACTGCTTCCTGATGACCCAGACCACCCCATCCCAGGGACCCTAGGGTAGCCTTTAATGACCCTGAAACAAAGTTGACTCAGACATTTCTTGCCTTAGGGAAGCCTTTTGGCCCAAAGTTAGACAGTTGATCTCTTGAGCACAGTCTCCAAACTACTATTTGTAAAAATTTTTAAGGTAATATATTGGCAAGACAGTTCTTAGAACTGACACACATAAAAGCCATACAATCAAGATAGCGAGGTACTCTAAGGTGCCACCAGGTGGTACCCCTTTTTTTTTTGCCAATGTACCCAGGCCAAAGCTCTACTACCTCACACGGGAATGTGGCCAAAGCTCTAAAAGAGAGAGAAATGGTCATTCCCCCTTAAACCCACAGCTGGAGCTGAATGGGGAAGCCACTCCTACCCACTTACTCTTGCCTCTTCCCATCCCACTCTTCCCAGATGAGGATTATCAGGGGACTGGTTATGTTGTGCTCCTTAAAAGATGCCAATTTGGAAGAGACAAGCAAGCCCTAGGCCTTCAGTCCTAGGACTCCTCAAAGTTCTTTGCTTTGCCAAGAAGGGGCAGGGTTGGCAGTGGCAACAAGGCTAACATTGGGAGTGTGAGCAGAGCAGTGTGGGAAACTGTATCTCTACCTACATGCTCCCACAAAAACTCTCACCTTGGCAGAGTCAGGCCTATTACTGGCAGCCATAGACTGGAGTTAATAGTCATCTGCTGATACATGAAAGGTTGAATATAGTGTTAGAGAGGCAGTTTGGGAGTATACATGAATAATAGACACAAGGCTGGGTTATATCAAGATCAAATGTTTGAGCTCAGGCTTGCTGGTACAAGACTCATGTAAATCACAACAATTTGTGAGATAATAACTTGATTTCCTTAGTTATTTAAATAGTATCTTGAATCTGTTCCCAGCTGTCAATGATCCTTATCATCTATTTGTTCTCTTTTCCCCCAGTGTACTTTTGAATAGAGGAATGGTCTGTATTACATATTCCAAAATGTATTTTTCTTGTTTTGTCCCTAGGAACCCAAAATTGCCTGTTACTATAATTATATATTAACCATAAAATCATAAATACATACAGGTCCATCCTAGCATTAGAATAGAAACATGATTGGTTGTGGAGCCCGATTAAGGTTGTCTCTCTCCACCTCTCTGCCCTTTCCCACCCTTGCACATGTGCGTGCTCTGAAAAAACAAAACAAAACAAAAAACATGATGTGGGTATTTAGAAGCTGTTATATACAGCTTTTAATGGTGATTTACTGTTTGGTTTTAGTAGATCAAAAAATTATTCTGTTATAACTGAAATGAATTCGTTTCCATTAATTAAAAATATAATGAGATAGTTTTTAGAACAGTGTGTGTTATTCTACAGATGAAAAACTTGGATCAAGTGGTTTAAATATGTATTTACTTCTCTGTAGGATAGAGCTTCTCTGTAGATACAACCAACATCTTAGCATTTAGGGAACATGAATGTGATAATGTCTGAGAAAGTACCTAGTACATGTAAACTACTAGCCATGCACTAAAAAATTAGCTACCTTACAAATTTATGTATTTACATAAGGCTCAATATATTTGAATTTCATTTTATATTTAATCAATATACAAAATAACGGTAGTATTATTTAGAATAATGGTTATTCTGACTGTTCTGCACAAATCTATGGCTCTGGAATTCCTTGGAGAAAAAGGTATAATTACAATTGATTTTTAATCATGTTCAGTCTGCAGATCTCAACACAAGAGGAATCTAGAAAACAATATGCAACCTATATTGAACCCTACCACATACATTATTTGTATCAAGTTAGCACCTTCCTATATGGTAGTATTGTAGTCTGTAGTTGTCTTTTTCTCTTCCGTACTTCTTTGTTAACTGACTTTCATTCTCTTTCTAACTCCTATAAGTTCATTGTAGGCAGAAGCTTTATTGTCTTTAATATTTTATAGTGTTTGGCCCTGTATATGCCAGGTGTTTAATGAATACTTACTTTGCTACTCTTTTGAAAGCCTTAATTTTTTTTTTTTTTTACTCTTTTTCTTTTAGAAACTCTGAAGTATTCACATTGGATTTGCCTGTCGAGACTAGATGGTTGAGCAGCTAATAAGCTACTGACATCCAGGTAAGCACTGTCTTCTGCTAAGTCTCCTTCATAAGCTCTTAGGAGCCAACCATTTCGTTGGCCTTGAAAGCGCTGACTTGAAAGAGCCATACACTTAACCCTCAAGTACACAGGAATATTATTAATTTCTTTTCAATATGTGTTAATCTTGTCTTCCCTATGAGAGTATCAAACACTCAGGAAGGTGATTATAGTGTTTGTTTTGTTGTGTTTTGGATCTTGGCACCCTTTCAGAGAATTCATCTCAGGAGCTGCTTATTGCATCTTCCTTCTGAGCCTTGTCTCTCCCAGCAAAGGAAGAAACTCAGTTTTACAAATTAGTAAACCAAAGATCCCGGCGGTTAAGGTACTTATCTAGGGTCACGTGACTAAGGAAAGGTAGAGCTAGGATCTGAACCTGGCTATCTGATTCAAGACATTTTCAGACAAAAAAAATCTGGAGTTTACCACCAACAGAAAATACTCCCTGATACAAGAAGGAACGATGAGCAAAGAAATTGGCAAATAAGTGGTTAAAACTAAAAAAGTAACAAAGTAATAATAAAAATACATAATTTGTGTGGTTAATAAAGTAAAGCAAGATAGAAATAATATCCAGGACAACAAAATCATAATTTGGAAGTGGGAAGGGTGGGGCGATGATTGGAGTGAAAGTTTTCCAACGTCCTTGTATTGTTTGCTAAAAGGGTAAAAATATGGATTAAGCTTATTTCTTTTAAGTACTCAAGTTAAAACATCTCAAATAACTACTAAGAGAGTTTTAATTTCTAAGTTAATAGAGAAATAGAATAAAATTAGAAAAAAAGCATCATATGAAAATACAGAAAAGAAAGCAATAATGAAACAAATAGAAATCACAAATAATATGGTAAAAAATAAATGTAAATATTTCAGTAACTACAATAAATGTAAATTGAATAAAGTCTCCAGTTTTAAAAAACAATGTAATATAGACAAGGAAACAAAATCCAACCATATGCTATTTTTGAGACATTCTTAAAACCAAGAGCATAGAAAAATGTAAAAGGATGGAAAAACATGTCAGGCTAATATATCAGGAGAAAGCTGGTAACATCAGACTAAGAGTAAATGAAGGTTACTAAATAATGATAAATTCAGGACCCTAAGACTTCAGAATTCCTTTTTTTTTTTTTTTTTTTTTAAAGATTTTTTTTATTTATTTGACAGGAGATAGAGACAGCCAGAGAGAGAGGGAACACAAGCAGGGGGAGTGGGAGAGGAAGAAGCAGGCTCATAGCGGAGGAGCCTGATGTGGGGCTCGATCCCATAACGCCAGGATCATGCCCTGAGCCGAAGGCAGACGCCCAACCGCTGTGCCACCCAGGCGCCCCCCTTTTTTTTTTTTTTCCTAAGATTTTATTTATTTGAGAAAGAGAGTGAGTGAGAGAGAGAAAAGGAACAGAGGGAGGCAGAAGGAGAAACAGGCTCCAAGCTGAGCAGGGAGCCTGACGTGGGACTCGATCCCAGGACTCTGGGATCATGACCTGAGCTGAAGGCAGATGCTTAACCGACTGAGCCACCAGGATCCCCTGGACTTTATAATTCTAAACATGCATGGACATCATTACACGTCCTTAAGATACAAAAAGCAAAATTCAACAGAACTACAAGAAAAATGAATTTCCCAGTGTAGTGGAGATTTTAACACACCTCAAAATAATGGATAGATCTTATAGACAAGAATCAGAAGATATGAACAACATAATTAAAAAGATTGAATTAATAGACATATAAAGTGTTGCACTCAACAGAGCACTCATATCCTTCTAATGTGCCTGTGTGGAATGTTTATAAAAATTGACCTGGGTGCCTGGGTAGCTCAGTTGGTTAAGCGTCTGCCTTCAGCTCAGGTCATGATCCCAAGGTCCTGGGATTGAGTTGCATGTCAGGCTCCCTGCTTGCTGCTTCTCCCTCTCCCCACCTGCTTGTGTGCTCCCTCTCTCTCAAAAAAAAAAAAAAAAACCTTTAAAAATAAGAAAAATTGACCACATACATGTAAGTCCATGTAGTAATTCTCAACAAATTTCAGATGACTGATGTATAACCCATGTTCTCTGACAAAAATGCAGTTGAGTTAGAAATCACTAACTAAGGGGGCTCCCAATGGTTGGTTGAATGTCTGCCTTTGGCTTAGGGCACGATCCCAGGGTTCTGGGATCAAGTCCTGCATCCAGCTCCCTGCTCGGTGGGGAGCCTGCTTCTCCCTCTCCCTCTCCCTCTGCCATTCCCCCAGCTTGTGCTCTCTGGCTCATTCTCTCTCTCTCTCTGTCAAATAAATAAAATCTTAAAAAAAAAAAATCACTAAGGGGGGGAAGAGCACATCTGAATATTCAAAAGCATGCTTGTAAATAACTCATTGGTCAGAAAAAAAAAACATAATGGGAATCACAAAGTAATTGGAACTAAAGAACAATGAAATGTAAATCCTGGATTCTCATCACTAGGAAAAAAATTTTTCTTTTTTCTTGTTCTCTCTTTGGTATCTATATGAGAAGATGAATGTTAGGAGAACCTACTGTAGTAATCACAAAATATGTGAGTCCATCAGATTTATAGCAGTTATTTCTCAATTACACTAGAGAAAAATAGTGAAATGACTAGCAAAATGGTAGAATATAGCTAAAGCAGTAAGTAGAGGGAAATTAGGATTTAAATGCTTATGTCACAGGGGGAAAAAGACAAAATTGACAAATGACATGTCAAACTTAAGAACTAAAGTAGAATGAAAAAAAAAGATGAGAGTACAAAATCAAAGAAAAAGCATACAATTGAGAAGATGCACAAAGCCAACAATTATTTCTTTTAAAAGACTATAGACCAACTTCTGACAAATTGGGGGAAAAAATAGAAGATACAAATAATGTAAAGAACATGCAAATAAATACGGAAAAGAGGGACAGAATTATGGAAACTATAGAGATTATAAAATTAATTTTAAAAAATGAAAATTGAGACCAATAAATTTGAAAACTTAGATCAACTTGAACAACTTTCTAAGATAATGCAAATTAGCAAAACTGACTCAATGAGAAATGGAAAATCTATCTGGTCCTAAAACCATTAAAAATGAATTAGTAGTCAGGGCGCCTGGGTGGCACAGCAGTTAAGCGTCTGCCTTCGGCTCAGGGCGTGATCCCGGCGTTGTGGGATCGAGCCCCACATCAGACTCTTCTGCTATGAGTCTGCTTCTTCCTCTCCCACTCCCCCTGCTTGTGTTCCCTCTCTCGCTGGCTGTCTCTCTGTCGAATAAATAAATAAAATCTTTAAAAAAATGAATTAATAGTCAATTTTCTCTCAAAAAGAAAGGAAGGGATGGATGAACAGATGGGCAGACCCAGACAGGCAACGATAGGACAAGAAAGGAAAAGTTACAAGCTATTCTAATTCTTGAACACAGATGGAATAATCCTGAACAAAATATTAAAGCAAATCCAGCAATTTGTTAAAAAGATAAAAATCAAGATCAAGTTGAATTTATTTGAGGAATGAAAGTTAGGGTTCAATATTGCAAACGTTTTAAAGTAATTCACCATATAACAAATTATAATGGTGTGGTAGACAGAATAGCTCCCCAGAGATGTCCACTTCCTAATCCCTGGTAGCTGTGAATGTGTTTCTTTGTGTGGCAAAAGGGACTTTGATGTGATGGAGTTCCAGACCTTGGGATAGAGAGGTTATCTTGGATTATCTGGGTCTAATCTAATCACAGATCCTTAAAAATGGGAGAGGAAGGCAAAAGTGTTGGTCAGAGAGATGAAAAAGACAAGGACTCAACGTGCCTGTTGCTGGCTTTGAAAATGGAGGAAAAGGGCCATGAGCCAAGAAATGTGGCAGCCTCTGCAAGATGAGAATGACCTTCACTCATTTTACAGGCAGAAAGAAAACAGGGACTGTGGTCCTACCACCTCTAGAAACTGAATTCTGCCAGTAACCCAAATGAGCAGGAAATAGATTTTCTCCCAGAACCTCCAGAATGGAATATAGCCTGCCAACACTGTTTTTAGTTCAGTTAGACCCATACTGGACTTCTGGTGTGCAGAACTAAAAAATAAACTTGTTCTGTCTTAAGCTTCTAAGGTTGTAATAATTTGTTACAGCTGCAATTGAAAGCTAATAAAGGTACAACCAAACACTTTTAGATGCTGGCAAAAATATTTGTTAAAATTCAGTAACNGGCCTTTATCAGGTTAAGGAAGTTTTCTTCTAGGGGCGCCTGGGTGGCACAGCGGTTAAGCGTCTGCCTTCGGCTCAGGGCGTGATCCTGGCGTTATGGGATCGAGCCCCGCATCAGGCTCCTCTGCTGTGAGCCTGCTTCTTCCTCTCCCACTCCCCTGCCTGAGTTCCCTCTCTCGCTGGCTGTCTCTATCTCTGTCGAATAAATAAATAAATAAAATCTTTAAAAAAAAAAATTCAGTAACCTTTATTTTATTTTATTTTTTTAAAGATTTTATGTTTTTGAGAGAGAGCACAAACAGGGGGAGCGGCAGGCAAAGGGAGAGGAAGAAGCAGGCTCTCCACTAATCAAGGATTCCCCCACCCCTGCCCCGATGCAGGACTCGATCCCAGGACCCAGGGATCATGACCTGAGCCAAAGGCAGATGCTCAACTGACTGAGCCACCCTGGAGCCCCCATTCTTAATTTAAAAAAAAGAAAGAGGAACCAAAAAAACCTTTAACAAATCAGGAATAGAAGAAAACTTCCTTAACCTGATAAAGGCCTAGAACAAACATTATACATAATTGTGAAATAAAGCATTTCTTTTGAAATTAAAAATAAAATGTTTGCTGTCACCATTTCTATTCAACATTGTATTTGAGTCCTAGCCAGCAAAATAAAACAATGAAAGAAATAAAACATGTAAGGGGATCCTGGGTTCAGTTGGTTAAGCCTGCAACTCTTGGTTTGTTCAGATCACGACCTCAGGGTCATGGGATCGAGCCCCACATAGGGCTCTGCACTCAGTGCGGAGTCTGCTGGAGATTATTTCCCTCTCCCTCTCCCTCCTCCTTCACTTCTCCCTCTCCCTCTCTCTCTTTCAAATAAATAAATAAATAATAAAATCTTTTTTTAAAGGAAATACAGCATGTAAGGAATGAAAAAAGACAGTTGTTATTTACAGGTGGTATGATTGTCTGCTTAGAAAACCCAAAATAATTTTCAGAATAATACTTGGAACTAATGACAATTCTTCAAGTTTTTCAGATAAAAAAAATCAACTGCATTTCCATAATCCAGCAGATAGAAAGCACAAGCAAATAAAACATACCATTTACAAAAACAGCATCAACACCAAACTATTAGAGCTGGGTTATCTTATTGGTTATCCATCTGGAGAGAAAGTAAAAATGGATCCTTATTTCGTATTTAACCCAAAAGTCAATTCCAGGTGGATTGAAGACTTCAATATAAAAGGCGAAACATGAAAAGATTTAGAATAAAATATAGAATAATACAATATCTTTGGGACATGCCCATGTGATAGAAAAAAACGTTCTTAAAATTCAAAGTACAAACCAAAGAAGTCAAAATTCAGCTCCCTTGAAACTTTGTCATCAAAAGACAAAAAAGTGAAAGAAAAAAATCACAAGCTGGAAAGAAAAATCTGCAACACACATAACAGAAACAATGAAAGTATCCAGAGCTATACCCCAGTACAGTAGGTTTTAACAACAGTAGGCTGTTGAGTATTTAAAATGTAGGCAGGCCAAATTAAGAGGTGCTGTTAAGTATGAAATAGATTCCAGATTTCAAAGAGTTAGTACAAAACAACAATTTTATGTATTGCATCTTGAAATGATAATTTTTTGGTAAGTAGATTATATTATTAAGTAAAAAAAACTATTAAAATTAGTTTTGCCCAGGGACGCCTGGCTGGCTCAGTCAGTTAAGCGGCGGACTCTTGATTTCAGCTCTGGTGATGATCCTCAGGGCCGTGGTTTCGAGCCTCACATCGGGCTCCCCACTCAGCGGGGAGACTGCTTCAGCACTGTCTCTCTCCCTCTGCCTCTGTCCCACTCTCTAAAATAAATAAATCTTTAAAAAATTAAATTAATTTTGCCTGTTACCACTTTTTTTAAACGTGGCTACTAGAACATTTTAAATTACATCTGTGACTTGCACTTTACTTCTGTTGGACAGCATTGATCTAGAATATACAAAGAACTCGTGCCAATCAGAAAAAGGCAACCCAGTTTCTTAAATTGGCAAATACCGCCAAAGAGGAAAAATTAATAGGTAAGAAACACTTGAAAAGATGTTTCAGGGAAATCAGGCACAATGCAGTGTTAGTGGGAATGTTAATTGGTATAATGGCTTTGGAAAACAATTTAGCATTACTTTGTAAAGTTGAGTATGGGCATACCCTACAACCAACAATTACCTTCTTAGATATACAGATTATAGAAACTTGCACATGTACACCAAAGGCCATGTTCAGGAACGTCTATAGCAGTATTGGCAAATGTCCATACAACATAGAGTATTTATATAATGAATGATCAAACAGCATTGAATATGAATGAACTTTTCAGCTCCACCTATCGAAATGGCTAAATCTCAGGAACATAATGACAAGGGAAAAAAAGACATAAAAGAATATATAATTTTTTTCATTTATATGAAGTTTTACAAGCCGAAATTAAAGAAAGATTATGCAGGGAATTAAGCATAACAGAACTCAAAGGGAAAACTTAAGGGATAAGTAAAAAAACTCAGGATCTTTTTATTCTAAAGGGGGAAAAGGAATTGTGGGAGCATCAAGGAGGCTTCAGAGAATCACTAAAGCTCTATTCCTTAAATGAGGCGGTAAGTGCACAGATATTTGTTTTACTGTTATTTTTTCTACCCCCTGCTTGATTAATAACTATCTATTTATTATTTAATAAAAACTTGTGTGTATCCTTTGACCAGCAAATTCTATTTCTGAAGTTCTAGTTTACAGAAATAAAAGTACTAGTACAAAGAATAAATGTACAAAGATATTAATTGTATCATTGTGTTGGGGGAAATAAATGGTCATAAATAAGGAAATGGAGGAATACATTTTACAATATCCATACTAAGGAGTATTATTACACTGTCATTTAAAAGAATGAATTTTCACTGTACTAGAGATTCTGGAGGAGTTTCCATGAGGTTTTGGGGTTTGGTGGATGGGAAAAGCAAGACACTTAAACTTATATATACATGCATATATTTGTTTGATTTTATGAGTATGGGGAAGGCTACGAGTGGATATATGCCATTTAGTTGAGTTATCTTGATTTGAGAGTGGGGAGAAATGAAGGAAGGAGGAAGTGACAGAAAAAAAGAAAAGGGAGGGGGCGTGCCTGGGTGGCTTATTTGGTTAAGCATCTAACTTTGGCTCAGGTCATGATCTCAGCGTCCTGGGATTGAGCCCCATGTCAGGATCCAGGATCAGCACTCAGTGGGGAGTCTGCTTCTCACCCTCTACCTCTCCCTCTGCCCACCCCCACTCCCCCACTCATGCATGCTTGCTCTCTCTCAAATAAATAAAATCTTAAAAAAAAAAAAAAGAAAAAAAAGAAAAAGGGAAAATTACCACCATACTCCAGTAAATATATTGTGTTCCCATGTATATGTATAAACTATAGATGTTTGTGTATATCTAGAGATCCATTAAGAAATTGGGAGGAAAAAAACAGTTGAATCTGTATTTACTGATATAGGGATATCAACTGAAAAAAGTAAGTTCCAGAGTAATGTGTGCTTGGAGTCTATTTCAGTAAAGCCAAAAGCCATATATATGCATATTATGTAAGTGCTTGTATATCTGAACAGTGAATATGCAGAAGATTATACACCAGTCTTAATATTGCTGATGGTTTGAATGCAGAGAGCGAGAGAAAGAAAGCAAAGATAAATCTTAAATTTTTTACCTCAGCAACTGGGTGATTGGTGGAGACTAATGGAAATCGGAGGACAAATAGGTCAGGGGATATGGGATTAATAATTCTGCTTTGAGGGGCACCTGGGTGGCTCAGTTGGTTCAGCGTCCAACTCTCGATTCTGGCTCAGTTCAAGATCTCAGGATTGTGCAATGGAGCCCCACATTGGCCTCTGTGCTCAGTGGGGAGTCTGCTCCAGATTCTCTCTCCCTCTCCCTCTGCTCCGTCCCTCCCCCTCATGTGTGCACTCTTTCTCTCCCTCTCTCTCAAAATAAATAACTCTCTTTAAAAAATGATTCTGGTTTGAACATATAAACTTAAAGAATGCTGCTAAACATTCAAATGGAGATATGAAGTGACCAGTTCAAAATACCAGTTAGGAATTTAAAGGAATGCTATAGATACAGAAACATAGATTTTGGAGTCACCAGGATATAAGTCTGTATGAGATCTCGTAGGGAGAAAGTACAGCTAGAGAAAAGGGCAGATAAAAGGACAGGGCCCAGGATTAAGCATTTAGGAACATTAGAATTTACAGGTCATAAAGAATGATAAGCCAGCAAAGGGACAAAGGTGAAGTTGAAAACAAGCAGAAGAGTGTGGTCTTGTGGAAGCCATGAGAAGAAAGCTTTTAAATGAATGGATAGAAATTCAGAAGCAATATGCTTCCCACTCTCAACTACTTCTCAGATTTATCTTTGTATCAGTTTTTAATTGCTGCATAACAAAACAGTGACAAACTGCGGGCTTCAGAGGGGAGGGGGGTGGGGGATTGGGATAGGCCTATGATGGGTATTAAGGAGGGCACATATTGCATGGTGCACTGGGTGTTACATGCAAATAATGAATCATGGAACATTACATCAAAAACTAAGGATATACTATATGGTGACAAACATTACATAATAAAAAATTATTTAAAAAAAACAAATCCAAAAAAATAAAAAATAAAACAAAAATAGTGGGGTGCCTGGGTGGCTTAGTCAATTAAGGGGCTGCCTTTGGTTCAGGTCATGATCCTGGGGTCCTGGGATCGAGCCCTGCATCAGGCTCTCTGCTCAGTGGGGAGTCAGCTTCTCCCTCTCCCTCTGCCCTTCCCCCACCCCCGCTCATGCTCACTCTCTCTCTCTTCTCTCAAATAAATAATATCTTTTAAAAAAAACAAAAATAGTCATTGATTGTGCTCACAAATTTTCAGCCTGGTCAGGACTCAGGCAGGGAAGGTTCGTCTCTGTTCCACATGGGATCAGCTGGGACAGCTCTACTGAGAACTAGCACATTTGTTTCCAAGGTGGCTCACACATGTTGCTGACAAGTTGGTACAGGCTATTGGCTGGCAGCTCAGCTAGGGCTGAGGACTAAGGTCCTTAGTTCTTCCAGTTACACCTCCTCATGTGGCCTGGGCTTTTTCATTAGTATAGTGGCTCTCTCTAACAGTGAACCTCCTAAGAAGAGCCAAGTGAAAACTGCATTGCCTTTTATGACCTAGCCTTAGGAATCACATAGCATTTACTTCCACTGTACTCTATTAGTTGAAGCAATCAGAAGGCCCACCCAAGTTCAAGGGGAAGGATCATAATTCTACCTCTTAATGGGGGGAGTGGCAAGGTTTTGGAAGAGCACTTTGGAAGGGAAATACTGTTGTTACCATTTGGGCAAAATATCTACCCAAACCTGGTCAGACATGATAGCTAAAAAGTAAAGCCTAAAAATGTCTGCACAGTTGGGTACCAAATTTATTGACAGAGTATGTTAGAAAGAAATATTGCAACCAAGTGTATAAGAATCACATTTAGGGGCGCCTGGGTGGCACAGTGGTTAAGCGTCTGCCTTCGGCTCAGGGCGTGATCCCAGCGTTATGGGATCGAGCCCCACATCAGGCTCCTCCACTATGAGCCTGCTTCTTCCTCTCCCACTCCCGCTGCTTGTGTTCCCTCTCTCGCTGGCTGTCTCTATCTCTGTAGAACAAATAAATTTTTAAAAATCTTAAAAAAAAAAAAAGAATCACATTTAATGCAGTACCTCAAAGAGTTCTGTGCAATATGTATTTCATAATAGAAGGGGGAAAGCCTGGGTATAAGAGGAGGCATAGATTAAACTTGTTTAATATTAAGTGACGGGGGTGCCTGGGTGGCTCAGCCGTTAGGCGTCTGCCTTCGGCTCAGGTCATGATCCCAGGGTCCTGGGATCCAGCCCTGCATCGGGGTCCCTGCTCAGTGGGAAGCCTGCTTCTCCCTCTCACACTCCCCTTGTTTGTGTTCCCTCTCTCGCTGTCTCTCTCTGTCAAATAAATAAATAAAATCTTCAAAAAAAATTAAGTGACAATGACCATAACATTATTAATATTAACAATTATTATTTAAATTTAGTATGTTCATATAAAAGGATCTTTTTTGAAAAATCATGTTTAGTATTACCAGTTGTTCTTGGCTATTTCTTTTTTTTTTTTTTTTTAAGATTTTATTTATTTATTCGACAGAGATAGAGACAGCCAGCGAGAGAGAGGGAACACAAGCAGGGGGAGTGGGAGAGGAAGAAGCAGGCTCATAGCGGAGGAGCCTGATGTGGGGCTCGATCCTGTAACGCCGGGATCACGCCTTGAGCCGAAGGCAGACGCTTAACCGCTGTGCCACCCAGGTGCCCCTGGCTATTTCATTTATAATTTAAAAAAATTTTTAATGAAATAAAAAGTAGACAATGGAAGATATTCTTGGAAAAGTGAAAATCCCAAACTTGGATCAAGAAAAATCAGTGAGAATAACTACAGAAGAAATAAAGGGTTGGGGCACCTGGATGGCTCAGTCGGTTTAGCGTCTGAGTCTTGATTTCAGCTCAGATCATGATCTCAGGGTTGTGAGATCAAGCCCTATGTTGGGCTCCATACTCAGCTGGGAGTCTGCTTGAGATTCTCTCTCTCCCTCTGCCTCTCCCTCTGCCCCTCCCCCTGCTCACACACACGCATGCACACACACCCACACACATTCACTGTCTCTCTCTCTCAAATAAATAAATAAATCTTAAAAAAAAAAGAAGAAAGGGTAATCAAATATCTATGCCTAAAAGATGCAGACTGCTTCATTAAAAGAGAAAAAATTATATGATTATCTCAATAAATGAAAAAATATTAATGAAGTTTAACATTCATTACTGATAAGTGCCCTCAATCAACTAGAAGCAGAAGAAAATTTAATATGAAAATGTTTACTGGAAAATTGCGAAAACATCATAGTTAATGTAGAACATTGGGAATGTTCCCATTAAAACTAGAAACATAATGGGGCACCTGGGTGGCTCAGTTGGTTAAGCATCCAACTCTTGATTTTGGCTCAGGTCATGATCTCAGGGTTGTGAGATCAAGCCTGTGTCAGATTCCCCACTCATCAGGGAGTCTGCTTGAGGTTCTCTCTCTCTCCCTCTCCCTTTGCCCCCCCTTCAAATAAATAAATATATATATTTTTAAACTAGAAACATAAGGGGCACCTGGATGGCTTAGTTGATTAAGCATCTACCTTCGGCTCAGGTCATGTTCCCAGGGTCCTGGGATCAGGCCCTATGTCGGGCGCCCTGCTCAACGGGGAGTCTGATACTCCCTCTCCCTTTGACCCTTCCCCCTGCTTGAGCTCTTATTTGCTCTGTCTTGCTCAAATGAATAAATTTAAAAATCTTTAAAAAAAAAAACCCACAAAACTAGAAACATAAGCATACTGATAGCATCATATAGAGGGCCTAACATTAATTAAAGCCTGTAAATAAAGAGGAAAATTTTACACATTTTCTGCAGCAAAATGACCTAGAACATTTAAGAAAATCAACTGGTAAACTAGTAGCTCTCATAAAAGTTTAATATCAATGTGGTTGGATGAGAGATTAGCCTATTTTTTTAAGGTTTAGGAGTCCCATGCTCATTCTCAAGTTAAGTGGTTTACTAGAATGATTCATAAGACTTATTGGGGTGCCTGGGTGGCTCAGTCGTTAAGCATCTGCCTTTGGCTCAGGGCGTGATCCCAGGGTCCTGGGATCGAGCCCCACATTGGCTCCCTGCTCCACTCGGAAACCTGCTTCTTCCTCTCCCACTCCCCCTGCTTGTGTTCCCTCTCTCGCTGGCTGTCTCTCTCTCTGTCAAATAAATAAATAAAATCTTAAAAAAAAAAAAAGACTTATTAGCAGGTTATACTCACAGCCAGGACTTATTACAGCAAAAGATACAGAGTAAGAGCAACTGAACAAAAATATACATTGGGTGAAGTCCAGAGAAATCACACATAGGCTTCCAAGTCATTCCCCTCCTGGGACCACACAAGATACACTCTTTCTAGCAGGAAACTGGAAGGACATGTGAAATGTCTGCCAAAGGAAGTTCACTCTGGTCCAAGGGTCTGAAGCTTTCATCAGAGGTTGGGGGCATGTAGGCAACTGTTCTGGCTACATGACCATCCATGGTGACTGAAACTCAGGACCCCAACAGTGAAATGAGGCACATCATCAATTGTGATATTTGTGCAAAACAATCCTAATAAACTGGTACAGCATCATCCATTGCCCTGGGCATACAGAATGTCATCAAACATAAAGAGCATTCTAAAGGCCATATTCTCGGGGCGCCTGGGTGGCACAGCGGTTAAGCGTCTGCCTTCAGCTCAGGGCGTGATCCCGGCGTTATGGGATCGAGCCCCACATCAGGCTCCTCTGCTGTGAGCCTGCTTCTTCCTCTCCCACTCCCCCTGCTTGTGTTCCCTCTCTCGCTGGCTGTCTCTATCTCTGTCAAATAAATAAATAAAATCTTTAAAAAAAATAAAATAAAATAAAAAATAAAGGCCATATTCTCGGTGGTTGGCCAAGGGTTAACAGGGTTCTAGGCTTCCCAAACACATGCAACCAGTCCTCCTGTATTAACTCTTTTCTTCTCAAAAATTAACAGTATTAGCCAATTTTTAAATATAAGAAAGAAAAAGAGAACCCCATCCAAAAGGGCAACAAAAGTTATAAATAATAAGAAATAAGTGCACCCTATATTAAGAAAACTTGAAAAGTAAAGTTTTAAGAAACAGGGAAATATATGTTGTACCTAGACAGAAAGACAACATTGACTTCTGCTTCTGGATAAAGAGAGAATAAACATACATCCTATTCCTCTACAAACAGCAACTAAAAAAAGCCCTTAACGTTATACATAAACCAAAATGACTCTGTAATCTTACTGGCTTAGGACCTTGGGGTCACAAAATGACACAGTGATGAGATACCTGGGTTTTCTCTTCTTGTCTCCTATACCCTAGACTGGATGCTAGAGTAGCTGGCAACTGAGAAAGGCCAACAGGAGTGCTCCTCAAGCCGCTTCTCTAGCTAATGGCCCAAGAAACAGGCAATCTACCAAGAGAGAGAGACAGACAATACTTCCCCATCCTACCAAACAACATGGAACAAAACCATGGTCTCTCTTTACTCCTGTCAGCAATACCTTGGAAATGGGGAACCTAGAGTTCCACTCCATCCCAGCTGTAATGTGGGTGGTGTCAGAGAAGACTGAGTGGGAAGTTGGGATTTTTCTTTCCTGCCTGGTAGTATTAAGGCTCCTTTATAGTATCAGTGGAGGCCACATGGGGGTTCTGGATTTCTCCCCACCAACTGTATAAAGTTACCCTTCTCTTTACCCTTCAGTATCAGAGGAGGCAGAATGTGAAGATGGCACTTTCACCAACACCCAGCAATAATGAGGCCTCCCCTATTGTAATGTAATATGCAGGACCTAACAAGTCACCCCCACCTTCCTAACCAAGGCAGTGTCAGGCATAGTGGGAGGCAAGATACCCAACTTCCATAAAAGGAACAAAGCACCAAGGTATCACTTCCCTCTGAGATGCCAAAAGGTCAAACAGGAAGTCTGGAATTTTGCCCTCATCAGGCAGAAAGAAGGTAGGTACCCCATTCCTCTCTGGCATGGTGTCAGAAAGAACCTGCTAAAATAGAAGATTTATATAAGATCCAGAATATCATGACACTAAATGTCCAGGATACAGTGTATCTTTTTAAAGATTTTATTTATTTGAGAGAGAGAGAGAGCATGGGGAGGAAGAGGGACAAACAGACTCTGCACTGAATGTGAAGCCTGATGCAGCACTTTGATCTCAGGACCCTGAGATCAAAACCCAAGCTGAAATTAAAAGAGTTGGACACTTAGCCTATTGAGCCACCCAGGCACCCCTGTCCAGGTTACAATTTAAAAAAGAAAATTACTCATCATACCAAGAACCAGGAAAATTTCAACTTGAATGACAAAATATAATTTTAAAAATGCTGACACTAAAATGAATCAGATGTCAGAATTATCTGACAAAAATTTTAAAGCAACCATCATAAAACCACTTCATCAAACACTTATGAACCCATTTGAAACAAATACGTTTAAAAAGTCTCAGCAAAGAAATAGAATATAAAGTAGAACTAAATGGAAATGTTCAATTCAGTAGGTGAGCTCAATAACTGAATGGAGAAGACAGAGGAAAGAACCAGTGCACTTGAAGATAAGACAAAGCTACCCAATTTAAACCACACAGAGAATATAAACTGAAAAAAGAAATAATGAACTGGTCCTTAGGAACCAGTGGAACTATAAAAAAAGATACACATTTGTGGAATCAGAGTCCCAAAAGAAGAGAAAGGGGGTGGGGTAGAAAAAGTATTCAAAGAAATGATGGCTGAGATTTTCCAAATTTGTCAAAATACATAAACCTGTAGATTCAAGAAGCTGGACAAGTCATAAACAGGACAGACCCAAAGAAATCACCGCAACGTACATCATACTTAAACTTCTTAAAACTGGGGTGCCTAGGTGGCTCAGTTGGTTAAGCATCTGCCTTCAGCTCAGGTTGTGATCCTGGGGTCCTGAGATTGAGCCCCGAATCAGGCTCCCTGCTCAGCAGGGAGTCTGCTTCTCCCTCTCCCTTTGCCACCCCCCCCACCGACTCATGCTCACTTGTGCTCTCTCTCCCCCAAATAAATAAATAAAATCTTTTTAAAAATAAATAAACTTCTCAGGGCACCTGGGCGGCGCAGTCATTAAGCGTCTGCCTTCAGCCCAGGGTGTGCTTGCGGGGCCCTGGAATCGAGTCCCACATCAGGCTCCTCCACTGGGAGCCTGCTTCTTCCTCTCCCACTCCCTCTGCTTGTGTTCCTTCTCTCACTGACTGCCTCTCTTTCTGTCAAATAAATAAAATCTTTTAAAAATAAATAACAAACAAACTTCTTAAAACTAAAGACAAAAACATCTTGAAGGCAATGACAGAGAAATAACACCTATAGGGGAAGATTTTTTTGAATGACATCAGATTTCTCATGAGAAACCATGGAGGTAAAAAGAAAGTTGCCTATTTTCCAAGCACTCAAGGAAAAGAACTGTCAACCCCAAATTCTACATCTAGTGATATTATCCTTCAAGAATGAGGGGAAACTACAGAAAACTTGGAAGAACTAAGAATTTGTCACCACCAAACCTACCCTAAAAATTGCTAAAGAATGTTCTTAAAATATAAGGAAGATGATAAAAGATGAAAACTTAGAATATCAGGAAGATTTAAAGCACAATAGCAATAGTGAAAATGTTGGCAAATACCTTCCTTCTCTCAAGTTTTTAAAATTATGTTTGATAGTTGAAGCAAAAAATATAACATTGTCTGATGTGGTTCTCAGTGTATGTGTGAGAAACATTTAAGACAATTATAAATAGGGGAGGGTAAAAGGACTTAAAGGGAGGTAAGGTTTTTATACTAAACTTGAACTAGTAAAATATTAAAACCAGTAGACTGTGGTAAGTAATGTATGTATAATGTAATATCTAGAGCGACTACCAAAAAAATTTATACAAAGAGACACACTCGAAAACACTATAGTTAAATCAAAATGGAAATTTTTTTTAAGTAGGCTGCATGCCCAGCATGGAGCCCAATGCAGGGCTCAAACTCAGAACCCTGAGATCAAGTCCTGAGCTGAGATCAAGAGTTGAATGTTTTTTTAAAAAATTTTTAAAAGATGTTATTTATTCATTTGTCAAAAGACAGAGAGAGCACAAGTAAGGGGAGCAGCAGGTAGAGGGGAAGCAGGCTCCCTGCTGAGCAAGGAGCCCAAAGTGGGACTGGATCCCAGGACCCTGGGATCATGACCTGAGCCAAAGGCAGACCTTAACCGACTGAGCCACCACAGTGTCCCAAGAGTCAAATGCTTAACCAACTGAGCCACCCAGGTGCTCCACCAAAATGGAATTCTTAAAATCAATTAACTCACAGAAAGGCAAGAAAAAGAAAAAGAGAAATGGAAAAGAGGAGGAATAAACAAAAAAGAAAATGGCAGATTTAAGCGCCAACATATTGGTGATTACATTAAATATAAATTCTCTAAATATAGTAATTAAAAGACAGAGATTAGGAGAGTAAATTAATACTCAAAAGATCAATAACATAAATAATTCAACCAAGTGCCCCATACGGTAGAGACAATTTTGTGTCATTTTATCCCTCTGATACTCTAATTTCTGCCTCCCTAGACAGTACTCACAACTATTTGTATCTCAGAAAGAAAAATGATATGTATACTCTAAGGAAGTACAGTAATGTCTGATGCTTTTTTTAAATTGAGAAATTGATTTGTCTGATAAATGGTGCTCAGATCTTACTGAAAATGTCTAATTTTTATTGAGTTACACAAAGGTTACCTTTTTCTAAAATTATCTAACCCAAGCTATTTCGCCCTTACCATGAGAAACCCAAGCAAATTAAAATTAATCCCAAACTTGGAGCAATAAATTAGTAGATTTCTGCTTCTCTCTGTGAACATCTTTTATTTTTATTTTTTGGTTTCCCAGGTATAGTACCTGCTAGTAGAACTTTTCTAAAATAGTGTTCTCTCACAGCAATTTATTGAATGCTTTCTATATGCCAACTCCTGTGGGTAGAAATAGAGGATATGGAGATAAATGAGATCATCTCTGCCTTTGGGAAGCTCTCAGACTAACTGGGAAACACTTCTAAACAGTTAACATTTCCAGGCAGTGAACATTAGCCCCAGTGAGTTTGTGAATAACTTTAGACCATAGTTGAAGCCAAGAAGGTTGTTCTCGCATTTTCTACAGGGAACCAAAGCAATAGTCAGCTTTATATGCTGAGTTAGGAGCATCTGAATGTCTTAACATGGACTTTCAACAATGGAGCAGCCGGTAGCCCAGGCAGGGGCTGAGATGCAATATTGCCTAAAATCATTCTTAAACACATGCTCGTGTGAGCATGTCTGGCTTACCTGGCATATCTGGCCCCCTAGGGTTTGTACTATGATGTAATATTACAGCCATCAGGAAAGAGCCTCCCACTCCCTTGGAATACATTTTTCACGGCTTTTTCATTTAATTCTTTACAAATCCATGAAGAATGAGGACTCCAGTGGCAGTTTAGAGTTGAGCCCCTTATTGCAGTGAGGGCTGATTTTTTTCCTCAAAGGACACTTAACAACTCTTGGTCAGTGGATTATCACAGCTGAATCCTGGCAAAGTATAATTTTCAAAAAATTGAAAACATCGGGACACCTGGGTGGCTCAGTCAGTTAAGTGGCTGCCTTGGGCTCAGGTCATGATCTCAGGGTCCTGGGATCAAGCCCCGCTTTGGGCTCCCTGCTCAGTGGGGAGCCTTCTTCTCCCTCTGCCACTCCCCCTGCTTGTGTGCTCTCTCTCTCTCTCTCTCTCTCTCTGACAAATAAATAAATAAAAATCTTTTTAAAAAGTAAATATTAAAAAAAAATTGAAAACATGACTTGTACAAATATAAGGGAACTAACAAGATGTTAAATCTGGTTCAAAGAGCATGTTGAGGCACTGGGTATTCACAGACATTTATAAAGGAATATTGGGAGAGAAAAAAGGAATGTTAGAATTAAAATGTTGGATAAGATATAAAACTGGTTCATGCTGAGCAGAGCAATCAAACCATAAGCTTTGGGGTTATCTTTTCCACTGGATAATATTTAGCATATAACTTCAGAGTAATTGATAGTAAATAACAAAGGCACATTCCTTTAAGATAGGTAATTAAATAACTCTTGGGTGAAACCACCATCCCTCTTAATTCTCTAATTCCCAGTCTGACATTGAAAGTACATGTCAACTACCTTTGTGCCTTTTTTCCAAGTAATTTTTCTTAACATCTTCATATATCTTCAGCCAGGTATCCGAACCCTCTCTCAGCCACCCGTCCATCCCAGCATGCCTTTATAAGTCCATCTTCCCTCTACACCTTTCCCATACTCACCTTCATCAGAACTACTGCCCACCCTCCTACTAAAGACCCTGTGGTTCATTGTCAGAGGTCAAGGTACCATTTATCCTTCAAGGGCAATGCAGCTGGCACCACTCCCCACACCGCCTCAGAATCAGTGCAGGAATGAATTGACTCCTCCTTGACACTATTCTAAATTACTTAGTACCAATCTTTCTTGGCTGGTATAAAATAAAGAAAAAAGGTTTCATGGGATTTCACTATTTTATTTGTTTGGAACCTCTCTAGAGACAGCCTGATTAAAAAAAAAAACTAAGTCTTCAACTATTAGGCATTTGGTCCTATTAAATTGGCTTTGACAGCTTAGGCACACCTGCACAAAAGCTTTCAAATGAAATGTGCATTTTGTTGCATGAGCCTAATTTAGAGCTGACCCAAGGGGATATTTTGTACATTGGTGGGAAATTTATAATATCATGTTGAAAGTTAACATGACTAAATTTAGCTTTAACAAATTTGATGAAAAAAAAATCACACAAAAAAAATCACAAAACCTTGGAAACTGGACCACAAAAAAAAGGATATAGACTGTTAACTCTGGCAGTCGATAATGGGACAATCGCATATCCACATGCAACATAATGAATCTGGACTACCTCACAAAATCAACTCAAAAGAACAAAAACTGTAAAACTCTTAGAAGAAAACATAGGGGTAAATCTTCATGACTGTGGATGTGGCATTGGTTTCTTAGATATGATACCAAAAGCACAAGTAACAAAAGAAAAAGCAGGTGAATTGGACTTCATCCAAATCAAAAACTTTGGTGCTTTAAAGGACACCATGAAGAAAGGGAGCCCACATATGGGAGAAAATATTTGCAAATTATATATCTGACAAGGAACGTGTATCAGACTAAAGAACTCTTACAACTCAATAATAAAAAGTTAAATAAATGGACAAAGGATGAGGTAGCTATTTCTCCAAAGACATACAAATGGCCAATAAGCACATGAAAAGATGCTCAACGTCATTAGTCATTGAGATGCAAATCAAAACCGCAATGAGATAGCACTTCACACCCACTAGGATGGCTATAATAAAAAAGACAGATAATAACAAGTGTTTAACATGGAGAAATTGGAACCCTTAAACACTGCTGGGGGAAGATAAAATGGTATAGCCAACTTTGAAAAACAGTCTGGCAACTACTCAAAAGGTTAAACACAGAGCTACAATAAGACCCAGCAATTCCACTCCTAGGAATATACCCAAAAGAAATGAAAACATATGTCTACACAAAAACTTGTACTTGGTTCATAACAGCACTATTCTTAATAGCCCCCAAATGTAAACAGTCCAGATATCCATCAGCTGATGAGTGGATTAACAATTGTGGTGCATCCATACAATGGACTATAATTCAACTATAAGAAGAAATGAAATACTGGCACATGGTACAACATAGATTAACCTTGAAGACATAATGCTAAGTGAAAGAATCATATATTATGTGATTCCATTTATTTGAAATGTCCCAAACAGGTAAATCTATAGGCAGAATATAGATTGGTGGTTGTCTATGGCTGGGAAGGTGGCATGAAGAAATGAGGAGTGACTGCTAAAGGGTACAAGGTTTTTTAAGGGGTGACAGAGTGTTCTAAAATTAGATTGTGGGAATGATTGTACAACGCTTAATATACTAAAAATGGAGTTGATAGTTGTGACAGAGAGTTACAGTCCCCAAAGCCTAACATACTTACTGTCTAGCCCTTTACAGAAAAAAAAATCTCTCCCTTACAGTAAGTTTTAGATTGGAGAGCTTGGGTCCTCCAACTTTGTTCTTCTTTTTGCAGTTATTTTGGCTATCCTGAGTTCTTTGCATTTCCATTATAAATTTTAGGATCGGCTTGTCAATTTTTGCAAAAAAAAACAAAAGCAAAATCCTGCTGGATTTTTATAGTAGTTGTGTTAAATTTGCAGATCAAATTAGGAGATCATTTTTAAAAATTAATCTCAAGTTATCTCAGATTTAACTAGTGAGAGACTCTTTTACTGTCTTCTATGTCCTTTTGACAAAAACTATCATTCTTTGAGCACTTCCTTGTTGTCCAGCATAAATTATTTCAAGCTCATCTCATAATTTTTCTTGTCACAGCCAAGGAATTCTGGTTCTTTCGTGGAGGATGGTATTTAGAAGCCAATATCTTGGTACTTGGTATTAGATCTGGTACATTGCTGTTGGAGGTGTTACTGCTCCAAGACCCTCTCAGTGCCCAGACCTAGGGAATATTTGCATGTGAATACATACATACATACATACATACTATATTAGTCTATATTATGTAGATGTGTGTATGGTAGGATTGGATTTTCCACCACCTCCATGACTAGCAGAGCCAGCCTGTCTTCTTTCCTCATATACTCATTGGAAACCCAAGAGGTCAAGGAACACTCGCAAGATCACGCTATTTAGTGATGGACACAGGCCTGGCTGAACACAGACCTCTCTACCCTCTGACGGGTTTACTTGTTTCCTGTGATTCTGCAGCAAGCACAGGCCTGACTCCCAATAGGAGGATATCTTAGCTTGGGTTCCCTTGAAACAGACTCTGAGCTGCAGAGGATTTGTTCAGCAAACTTGTACAGCCAGTTAGTTAGAGAATGTACTCAGTAGACGTAACTGTAAGGGGATAAGGGAGGTAGACTTGAGCAAAGGGAGAAGCTGACCCCCAGTGAAGTTGTAGATGGGGTCTCGGATAATCCTGCAAGCAGATCTGGAGCTGGGGAAGTCTCTCAGAGTTGACTCAAATTGTGAGATGAGGGGTAGGCTTTTAAATTCTCCACATGCACCAGCCGTTGGCTATGAGCCTGGAAGGCGGCACAGACCACACGGGCAGGTCCCTATAGCTGAGGGTGGTTTCTGGTGAGGAGTGTAGCTATGAACCATCAGCCACTATTATTTCCAGCCGTGGAGGAGTGGGTACATCAGCTCTGAAGAGGGAATGGAATAGAACCACCCCCCCCACCCCAGAATCCACTAGAGAGACTGTGGCAGTGGGTCAGACAAGCACTCAGCATTGCACAGAGGATAGAGCTCAGAGCAGAACTGGAAGAGGCCAGAGCAGCTGGCATTTTACCTCTGGAGACAGACTGGGCACAAAGAGTCCCCACGGTGTGAGGAGGCTCTAAGCTAGAACTTTTACCTCTGGCCTGTGTGTTCAGGGACTGGATGGTCTAAGTAAAAAAAAAAAAAAAAAAAAAAAAATTCACAGGGTCTCTGAGTAGCTTCTTTCTAGTCCATCAACTGCAAGTGGCAGTTGTGATTTAGTATTCAGTGTTGCCTTTTCCCCTTTCATAATTGAACAGAAGACAATTCATACACTGGCCTCATAAAAAAAAAAGCATAAAAATCATCAGAAAAATTATGATTCTTACAATGCGAGTCTTAGTCTGAGACTGTTACGACCCTTGGATCCTACCAGCCATGTCATGATAGCCTAAAATTGTCCTGATGCTGCCCTGTGGTCAGCTCAGCCCACAGGGAAAGCCTAGGAGGAGGTACTTTTCTGCTCCAGTCCAGAGACTTTGATGTCTGGGCCTGTGGGATTTGTGCCTGTTCTCCCCATCCTACTGTTAGCCCCCCCCCGCCTGCAAAGCCCAGTCACCACCACGCTTCCAGCATGATTCCTGAGTGCTGCTCAGGCTTTCTAAATGGGTGCTCTAGAGAACCCAGGACTAGCTGCCCACTCTGGGATTTCTCACCCAAACCCAGAACTCTTGGGTCCTTAATGCACCTTGTCCTCTCAAGCTCAACCCTGAGAAAAGTGTAGAAGTAGAGTCTCACCTCAGACTTATTTTCTTCCTTTTCCTCTCTTCCAAAAACTCATAAGAAAGTAAAAGTCACCCATTACCCCACCCCACAGAAGTAGCTACTAATGATACTTGCATAATGTTTTTATTTGTATGTGCATGTCTATTTGAAATGGAACACATTATATATGTTTTTAATATTTTCATTCAATAGCATATTTGTTTATCTTATTTTTAATGGCTGTGCACTCGTCCACAGTATAAATGTACAACTCATTTAATCAATTCGCTCTTCATTTTGGGTGCTAACAATCGTTCACTCTTAAACAAAGGTACATATCTTTGCAGGTAAATCTCTGTTCATCGCCATGATGTTTTCCTTAGTAAATTCCTAGATTAGAATTTCTGAGTCAAGGGATAAATGAAAGTGATGCATGCTCATCATAAAAATCTAGACTAAACAGTACTTTATATTGCTAATAGGTGTATATCCTTCCAGGCCTTTTTCCCTGCATGTTCACTCACATTTGTGCACATACAGACACACATTTATAAAAGGTAAAATGGTTTCATACTATGCCTTTTATTCCACAGCTTGCTCTTTCAAAAAAACTACAACACATCGTGAACATCCTCTTAGTTGGTAACTGTAATTTTACCTCATTTTATGTAAGCTGCAAAGTATTCCAGAATAAAAGTGTACTATTTTTCATGAACCTTTCCCATATGGACAGGCACTTAGTTGTCCATAGTTTCTCTCTCATGGGAATCATGTGGCAGTAAATATTCTTGTCTGTATAAATTTGGACAGTTGTATGAGTCATTTGGTAGGATAAATTTCTAGAAGTGGATTGCTGGGTCAAAGGGTGTTAGGAATGTACTGAAGTTCAGTCTCAGCCTTGGCATTCTACCAAAATCTGATATTTGAGTTTGGCTTTACCCAAATAGCAAAATGCTTACCTCATAATCACTTCTGACCTCCCTGACCTTGTCACCAGTGAATACATGAAAGCCCTGGACATCAGCAAGTCCATCTAGTCAGCCAAGCTCCTTCTTCATGTGATAACTGTGGTAGGTAGAATAATGCTCCTCTCCCCAAAGATGTCCATGTCCTAAATCCTAATCCCTGGAACCTGTGAAGATGTTAGATTACATGGCAAAGGTGAATTAAGGTTGCAGATAGAACCAAGTTTGCTAATCAGTTGGTTTTAAAATAAAGAAATTATCCTAGATTATCCAGATAGGGACATTGTAATAAGAACATCCTTGAAAGTGGAAGAAGAAAAGGATAGTCAGAAAGAGACATGACTGTGGAAGAATTGTCAGAGAGATGGCTTTGGAGATGGAAGGAGGGGGAGCTGTGAAAATGAATGAAGTGTAAACTTCTTTTAGAATGGAGTCTGGAGGCCAGTAGGGGGAGCCTTCATGAGGAGTCACTGCTCAGTTGCAGACCCAACAGGAAGAGATGCACCTACTACTTTACTACCCCAGCAGGAGGAAGAAAGGCTTTCCTCCTCTCCTGGCAACAGCCCAGCCAATGAGAAGCCACTTTACTTTGGACTCCTAGTTTAGTCCAGTGGATTTTCTGTTTCTAACAGCTTTCCCAACTTTTCCCTTTCCTCTATCTATAAAAGAGGGTTCCCCTCCTTTGTTCTGCAGGGCTGGCCTAGGGTTTTGCCCGCTGCCTGCCTGTGCCAGATTGAAATTTTCTGCTCTTCTTAAACTCATTTTTACCGGTAAAATAACTGGCAGTTTTATTTTTAAGGTTAACAGGGCCATGAGCCAAGGAATGTAGGCTCCCTGTAGAATCTGGAAAAGGCAAGGAAATGGATTCTTCCCTACTATCACCTTGATTTTAGCCCCCTGTCAGACTTCAAATGTAAAATAATCAATTTGTATTGTTTCAAGCTACTAAATTTGTGGTAATTTATAACAGCAGCAATAGAAAACTAATACAGTCACAAGAGATTTCCGAGTCTAACAACAGAGTGAATCTGGCTAAGTAAGTATTTATGGGATGGACAATCATGGTAAAGACCATGAGTGTTTTTGGAGTCGTGCAGTGTTTTGTTCCCACCCTTTAGATATTTATTGACAGTCCCTTCAGTGCATCAGGCTGTTGACGGAATTACTGGTCAAAGGCAGAGAGTGGGCTGGTTTCACCGTTTTTTCTTCAGGCAAAGACATTACCCGACCTGTGAGAGATTTGGCAACTGCCTTGTCATGCTTATACAAGTTGCTCAAACAAGACGAAATGGTGGCCATTAGGTGCTAAGTACAACAAGAAGACTTGTCGCTATTTTTTAATAATAATACCAGCATAAGACTTATAGCAACCAATGGCTGCTTACAACAAAAGTAGTTTGCAGGAACCTGATAAAGAGAACTAAAACCAACTTAATTTCCTGTCTCTGGGTTAAAAAATACCAGGCATACTTTCCTGTCCTTGTATTAAATAATATTGGGGACAAGCAAAAATAGCTTAGCTCTTTGCTCCAAGAAATATTTAATCAGGAAACTAGGAGTAACAAAAAGAGCTTACTTACTGAAACTAGCATTTTACTCAGTAAGACTTACTGAAAGATTGTTGCCTCACCGGGTATTGTATGGAAGTGTTGAATCACTAAATTCTACACCTAAAACTTATATATTACACTGTATGTTAATTAACTGGAATTTAAATTTAAAAAAAAATAAGATTGTTGCCCCAACATGCCTACCAATGCAAAGTTGTTGTTATAAACTCTGCCTAATCCGCAATCAGTTTCCTGCTTTGCAAGACCCTCCTTAAAATCACCCAGTTTAGGCCCTAACACCCTATAAATATCCTCTTCTGAATTTCCCCTTCTGAGAAATTATTAGGACTTTCTCAAGCTGGCATCCTTAATGCAGCAAGTTTAATAAATTTAGCTCTACTTGATAAATAGCTTTTCAGGCAGTCTTTTGGAGAGTCTGCACTCAATAGAAGTTAACCTTGAGAGTGCTAGGATGTCTCCTGTGAAATCTGCTGTAGAGATTCTCCAAATTCCCACTCCAGAGAAGATGCTAAAATTGTTGTGTATGCAATGGAAGCTGAGTACACATGGATGCTCAAGGACAATTTTTTTACCTTAAAAACGACTTACACTGCTCCACAGCCACAGTTCAAGGTCCAAGGTCAAAGGATGGTATAATTAGAAATTAAAAAAACGTAAGTGGAAGTACCAGTGTTGCACCTAATACTCAGTACATGACCTCTCCAAGTAAAGCACAGCTCGGCAGTTGCGTGTTTGCTTCAAAGAAATTGGATCCTCACCCTAACCTCAAGTTCCAGGAATTATAGAGGAGATAAATCTTTATCCAAATACTACCAGAGAGGAGGAAACTTTGTTAACTTGAGGACATCACCATCAGCTGAACCCTTTACTGCAGAACCTATGGAAACAAATCTGGCTTTTCCACTCACCTTTGCTGAAAGCTGTGAAAAAAACAAAATTCGGCTGAGTAAATTTGAGTATCTCATTGGCTTTATTCATTGATTCATGAATCAGGCAGCAGCATTCAGCAAGTAGAAAGGAACTCCAAGGAGCTATGCAAAATGGAAGGCTTTTGTTGACAGAGGGGCTGGAAAAGAAGTTTATAACAAAGAGTGGATTGTCTCTGACAAGGTTTCTTTTGGTGGGGGGGCCGTCTCTCATGCAGATGACCTCACTGGTGCTGACCAGGTAATCCCAGATGGACTGGTTAAAGGTCGCATTCTGGGAGCGGCTGAAACTGCAATTCGGTCTGGGTTTGCTGTTGGAGGCCAGTGACTCCGTTTGGGTATCTGTTGTTCCTTTTTGAACAACGTGAATATCTTTTTAGTATCTTGGAAGTACACGTAGCAATTGAGCAGCCAAAGGTGCTTGGAAATTATGGTGCCCATAAGTATTAAAAATGTTAAATTTTTAAAACTTGGCTACTAAAATAAAAGTTATAATTATCATATATTATAATTAAAGTAATTATACAATTAAATTATATAATATATAATCACATGTCATGTATTATAATCATATCTTATATAGTATATGCATTATTATAATAAATATATGTAATTATAATAAATTATATAATTACTTTAAAATAAAATAATAATTGACATTTGTATTTGAGAAAAATGTGTTTGTACTATAACTCTGGTAGACACAATTAAGTTTTAAGTTTGTCAAATTTTTATCTAAAATGTAGGTACTAATGTATACATATATTGGTACATACTGTACCAATATGTATATTTTAAGGCTCTGGAGATACACTGCCTGATAGTCCTCCGGAAAACATGAGCCAATTGATTCTCCAACACTGATGAAGAATGCCCATTTATCTGTTGTTAGAGGAGAATTTTTCAAAGAAGTTGTAATCATGATTATCATACAGCTATAAAATGAACATGTGCCAAAGATTTTTTTAATTCATTAATTAATGAGGACACCACTCACATTACAGCTAGTTCAAAGGAGAATATAATCCATCCTCCTATCCAACCATTTGTCCATACTTCCATCTATCCACCCATCCTTCCATTCTACCCATCCATTAATCTACCCCAGTGGCTCTTAACCCAGGGTGATTCTTTCGCTAGAGAACAGGTGGAAATGTCTGCAGACACTTTTGACTGTATAACTGGGGGGATGCTTCTGGCGACTTGTGAGTAAAGGCCAGAGATGCTGCTAAACACCCTATGACACACAGGATCATTCCCAATAATAATCATCTGACCTGAAATGTCAGTAGTGCCGAGGTCGAGAATCCCTGATCTATCCCCCATCCACCCACCCACCCCTTCACACGCCTGTCCATTCAACCACACCCATCTGTTTAAATGTTTATGGAGCACCTGCAACGACGTCTCTCAGTCTTGACTGCAAATCAGAATCACCTGTGCAGCATATGAAACATACAAGTGCCAAGGCATTACCTTTGAGTATTCGGATTTTTATAATCGGAAACTATGGAAGTTTGTGAATTGAAAGTTAATCAGCAGAGAAGCTTCTGTGCTTGTTTCTAAGACAATATATGATATTAAATAATAGCTAATTAAGGTTAATCAACAATTTATCACCATATTAGGTAAACAAGAACGTACCAGAGGTGAAAAATAAAGGTCCAGGTCTCCTACCAGGGTGGTCTCAACTCAATCTACAC
This sequence comes from Ailuropoda melanoleuca, assembly GCF_002007445.2. NCBI lineage: Eukaryota > Metazoa > Chordata > Mammalia > Carnivora > Ursidae > Ailuropoda > Ailuropoda melanoleuca. The sequence continues at coordinate 16,252,823 of NC_048221.1, forward strand.
ATTAGAATCACTGGGGAGGTTTTAAAGAATACTGATGCCCCGATCCCAGAAGCTCTGATTTAATGGGTCTAGGATGCGGCCTAGGCCTCAGTATTTGATAGGAGCATCCTAGGTGATTATAATATGCAGCCAGGGATAAGAACAGTTGTGTCAGAACTCAAAAAAATGCACTTCTCTTTTTCTTTATTGGCTAATTTTTGTTTTTGCACGTACATAACACTTTTTTTTTTCTTTTTCAGTTTAGAGTCCAATCTTAAAATAATGTTTAAGGTAATAATCTGCATCTTTTTTGCCCTTGGATTCTTGGTTTGTTTTATTGGGGGGGGTTGACCTAGAATCACAGGCCCCCAGGATCACAGGATTGCCAACCATCAAGGGAAGGGCTCATAATCCATCTTCTGCCTATGGAGCTTTTCATGACAGTGGCACTGGCAGAAGACCAAGAGGCTTGTTACAGGAGCTAATTATACATCTTGACTAATATTAGCATATTCAAACAGATGGTAACAAAATTTAGAAGAAAAGACTTAAAGGAATGGAAACACCTAAATACCATTAGATGGTCCTCTCACTAACATCCAGTCATCCATCCATGCTTCACGAGATCCTGGGTTCTTGTCCGGTTTGAATAAACTCACGTTTCAGGTCCAAAAGCTTTCTTAGACTTGAACACTGCTGCCACCGCTGCCACCACCACCACCCCCACCCACGTTTTCCTATACCTCTGGGACTTCTTAATGCTCTTACTAGGTGTCAAAACTCCCACTCTTTTCTGAGGCTCTAACCCCAACAGAAGGGATTCTTACCTAATATAGCTTCCTGCCATTCTGAGGGAACAGGAATAACAACAGATATTAATGGAAGGCTTTAGACATTGTAACGTCTTCATAGACATCATCTCCTGTGATCCTTTTAGCATCCCTGAACCGGAGAGGGTAGTGATAGCTGCTGCGTCCATTTTACAGATGCGGAGATTGAGACTCAGAGAAGGAAGATCACCCAAGGTCCTGGACCCTGAGTTGCGGCATCTGGACTTAGGAGTTCTCAGATCCTGTGTTCCTTTCTCGTATACCTGGCCCCATATGTGGCTGTGTTCTCTATCCTTTCAGCCTCTCTGGGAGCCTTCCAGGTCCCTCCTTCAGCTTTCCCATCTTCTGCAGAAGACCAGGGCACAGCCCCGTAGCGAATCATCCCCAAGTTTAAGAATAGCACTTGTCTGCTCCACACACGCAAAACCCCAGCCTCATTAATGCCTTTTACAGCTTTTCAGGACAGAGAAGATTCTCCTTCAAGGGACTTGTAACAGGAAAATCCCACCTGCATTCAGAAATCCATTTCTTTCTTTCTTTTCTTTTTTTTTTTTTTTAGAAATCCATTTCTTAACAAGCCACTTGGTCATCAAATCACACAATCATGGCCAGCCTCCAGGTAAACCTGTTCCCTACATTTAAGACATGTATCCATTTGCGGATATATTCCTGCAAATGGAGTGACTTTCCCTTTATTGTTGTTAAAGCTGAGCTGCTCATTAGAAAAACTGTTTTTCTTATTAAAATATTTTCTAAATTTGATATTTTTGTTAATAAAAGCAATATTTAATAAATTAAAAATTCAAAAGGGGAAAAAAATCTAGTTTCATCCAGAAACAACCATTGACCTTTTGACATTTTAGTCTTTTTTATTCAAATATAAATGTGTCTATGTATATGATATGCTTTTCAATTGATACTTTAAATAACTTTCCACAGCTGCTTTTATAGAATCACAGAATTTAGATTTAGAAGGAACCTAGAGGCCTCCAAGTCCTCATTTCCTGGTTTGAGGATTTCTTTCACACGGACCTTGACTGGGGCTGCCCAGACACTGCCTGCATCCTCCAGGGACTGGGGGCCCAATTTGCACCAAGACCATCCATTCCAGGTTTAGAAAACTCGTCCTGTTTTTTTCCTCCTGAAAGGACAGAAAATCTGTCCCCCCCCTCTCCCCACTTTGGACTTCACTTTTCAGATTAAATGTCTCTAATTTCTGTGACTATTCCTTGCTTAACAGTTTTTTCAGCCTCTCGTGATGCTGGTCGCCCTCCCCTGGGGAGTCTGTCCAGCAAAAACGCTACCTCCAGCCCCCACCCTGAATTTCCAAAGCAGCCTGGCAGCTGTGGTCTACAGTGGGACTACTGCTTCCCTGACCCGAGACACTTGACCTCCAGTAACACCGTCCAGGATGACACTGGGTTTATTTTTAGCAGCTACTTCTCTGTACTTGAGCTTTTGGTCTTTAAAAGCCATCACAGTCAGGATTAATTAGAAAAAGATAATGCCAATCTGAGTGCTGCCTTTTCAAATTCAAAATCCATTTTGGGGAGTGGAAAGGGAGCCTAACATTGGGGTTGTATGTATGTTTACCATCTATCATATATAATGCTGGGCACTTTATTATTGTTAATGTCGTGGTAGTTTCAGTTGGTTGAGGCCCTGCTGTGCACTGGACATACACTGTCCCAGGGTTATTAATCATTGTTTTACACATGAAAAAAGGCTGGGAAATTGGACAACTTGCCCAAGGTCCCACGCCAGAACGATATGGAGTCCCAATTTAAACTCATATGTCTTGGCCCAAAGCCTGTGCTCTACCACTATAATGTATTGCCTCTGGAAAATGCAGCTGGCTAGCAAGAGTCAAGTCCAAAGTGAGACTTCCCAGGCCCAGCTGGGGGGGGGGGGCAGGTGGCAAGTGGATTGGAATCTCCATATGATGCCAGAGAAAACAGCAATGGAGGTATCTGAACCCTCCATATTAAAGATCACGGAGGACGGGGAGGACTACCCAGAGTTCTATTTTGAATCTCTAGACTTCAGAAAGAATGCTTGGGTGCTATATTGATCCCATCTTACCTTTTCATTATACTGTTATATATGATTAAAAGTTATATCATTAACTCCTTTAAATATTTTGTGATATTTCACTGATAATTCCACTAAATGTAGCAACCATCTTTTTTTCCCTTTGGTTCCATTCATCTGTGTGTGAATTTGTACTTTTATTGGGAAGTCCCAGGAAATAGTGGAGAACATGCCTCAGAGATGTTGCATCCAAGTGAGAGGTTAGGGTACTGTTCCACCAACTCATCGGTTGAGGGCTGCTCCTCAGTGTGTTAATCCCTGGCATTTGGGCCCCCTTTGCAGGAAATAGGTCCCACGGTTGAGAAAGCGTTTTTGTAGAAAGTCACAGATGCTTTTAGTAGGAACCCACTAGCAGGAATGGCAAGTGCAAGGGTCTAGGATGCAGGCATGACAGTATCTGCTACAGGTGACATTTAAGCAGACTTGAAGGAAGTCAGACTGAGCCGTGTGGACATCTCGGAGAAGATTTCAGGCAGAAGAAACAGCCGGTACGAGGGTCCTGAGGCAGGAGCTGCCTGGCATGTCTGAGGAACAGGGAGGAGGCCCACATGGCTGGGGCAGTGAGCAAGGGGGCAGAAGAGAAAAGAGAGTAAAGTCACAGGAGGCAAGATTATGAAGGGCCTTCGAGTTGTTTTAAGGAATTGGGTTTCACTCTGAGAGAAACAGGAACCATTTGAAGTCTGCAAAGATGTGTGATGTGGTCAAACTTATATTTCAAAAGGATCAACCAGGCACCTGTTTTGGAAATGGACTATAGAAGAGCAGGGGAGGAAGCGAGGACACAGGAAGTTGCTGCAATATCCAGGCAAGACAGGACAGTGGCTTAGATCAGAGTTGGGGCAATGGAAGTGGGGAGGAATGGTCAGATTTTTAATGCAGTAGGAAGGTAAAGTCCATTGAACTTCTTGACAGATTTGATGTGGGGTGAGAGAGGAAAAGAGGAGTTTAGTATAAAACTAAGGATTTAGCCTGAGTGATTGGGCTGAGATAAGGGAAATTGTGGGTGGGGCATATTTGGTGGACAATTAGGCATTTAGTTTTAAACATGCTGATTTGTAGATGTCTTTTTTTAAGATTTTATTTATTTGAGACACGAGACAGAGAATGAGAGAGAGCACAAGCAGGGAGGAGGGTCAGGGAGAGGGAGAAGCAGACTCCCGGATGAGCAGGAAGCCCAGTATGGGACTCAATCCCAGGACCTTGAGATCAAGACCAGAGCCAAAGGCAGACACTTAACCTACTGAGTTACCCAGGCACCCCTGATTTGTAGATGTCTTAATAGACATTCAAATGGAGATGCCAAGTTAGCTATGGCTATACAGGTTTGGAGTTCAGAAGAGCAATCTAGGCTACATGTGTAAGACTGAGAATTGGCATATGAATAGACGCTTAAAGCCAGGAGACTGGATGAGTGCACAAGACAGTGATCTCCCTGGGATCACCTGTGGATCTGTGATTACATGTATATTGGCGCTTCTCATTCTACCATGTCTCTTAGCCACACTTTCAATTTTCTCTCTCGCCATCCCTCTATGCTCTATTCCAGGCAGCTTCAGATCCAACATCCACGTCATGGATTCTCTCTTTTGCTGTTTCTAGTCTGTCATTTCAACTTTTAGAACATTTTTTCATTCCTAGAAGTTCTGCTTTTAAAAAAATCTCTGATCGGGGTGCCTGGGTGGCTCAGTCCGTTAAGCGTCTGCCTTCTGCTCAGGTCATGGGTCCTGGTACTGAGCCCTGCATCGGGCTCTCTGCTCAGCAGGGAGTCCACTTCTCCCTCTCCCTCTGTGATCTCCTTGTTCTTGCTCTCTTGAATAAAATCTTTTAAAAAAAATTCTTTTTGAAATCTGATTTATTTGGATAGCCTTTATCATATTGATTCCTAATTTCATCTTTATTTAAAACATAATCTTTATTCAATAATTTATCTGATCATGCTCTCATTGTGCCTCCACTATGATAGGGTGTTTCCACATGGGCACGCACATGCGTTTAATCTTTGGAGCTCATGTTTGCTGGGGTTTTGTGGGATGCTGTGTGGCTTGGTGAAGGGCAGGTGCAGATTTTTTTTTATTTGATTCTACTAGGTATTTCACCTAGGGCTAATTCCTCAGCCTAGTGGTTCCTGGACCACACAGTATAAATCTGAATCCCAAACCTGTGCCTGGTTGCAGATTCTCACAGGACGTGTTCCCCGTCATCCCTGGGAACTTTTTCCCCAAAAGTGGGATAACTTTTTTTAGCTTACCTCTTCCTCAAGGATGAAGCCTTCCAGGTGCCAGCTTTATGCTGAGGGTCCCACTTCCAACTTCCCACGGGGCATGGGCACAAGTCGTATTTCTCTGTGTGGACATTAACACCCATGTGCAACAATCCACTCACACACCTTCCCCAGCAGCCACAGCCAGTTCACATGCTGACCACTCTGGGTTTTCAGTTCTGCAGCGCCTGGCAGTTCCCTTTCCTGCAAATTTAGCTTTGTATTTAAAGAATTTCTAGGGGCGCCTGGGTGGCTCAGTCAGTGAAGTGGCTGCTTTCGGCTCAGGTCATGATTCCAGGATCCTGGGATCCAGCCCCACATCGGGCTTCTTGCTCAGCGGGGCACCTGGTCCTCCCTCTCCCTCTTCCTCTGCTGCTCCCTGTGCTTGTGCTGTGTCAAATAAATAAAATCTTTTAAAAATAATAAAACATAAAGGAACTTCTACTTGAGCCAGCATTTCTGATTGTAGCAGGAGTGTTGTCAGGTTATCTGTCACAGGATGGAATTGGAAGTCCCCTCAGGGGTGATTTTGGTGGTCAGATTAGCTCAGCAGGAACTATTCTCTAGAACAACAGACCCATTTGAGTGGACATGATGCCCCCTCGCTCCCTGTCACGTTGGAAGCATCTGCTCCTGTGAGGAGTTTGTGTGAGGGGTGATCTACCGAGCACCGTCCTGGTTTATTCCTGTGGCTCTGCCCACGCTGATGACTACTTGTTTCATGTTGCAGCAAAGAGGCCTACGTGGTAATGAAAGAGCTAAAGACGAATATGCCCAACTGCATGACAGAGGTCCAGCTCACCCTGGCCGGCAGGCCCCAAGACTGGCTGTCTAGGAATCCTATGCTGCGATGTCCAGCATAGTCATGCCATTCCGGCCTGTGGCAGGGAACGAAGGGAAGGGGATTGGTACTGCCACAAACAGTCGCTTCCTGTGGTCCCAACAAGATGCTGTAACCTGTGCTATGTCCTATTTCCTGAGATGCCCCAAAGACCTGGGAACCCCAAACAAGTCCTGGTAAGAGGAGATGCAGCCAAGAAAAAATCAGAACTCTCTGCTTAAGGCCTCCACTAGCTGGGAGGGTAGGTAGAGCCTGGGCAGACTTGTCTATTTGGCCAAATCAGAGGAAACGTGAGGACCGACCAAGAGGGCTGGGTGCACACCATTAGGGTTGGTCAGTGACAGTCCCCTTGTGTGTCATCCAGGGGGATGAAGTCGGGCACTTCAAAGCTGCTCTGCAAAGCCTTGGGGTAGTAGGAGTCTCTGAAAGCTCTTTTAGGATCGCTGTGTGTCCATTATGAAAGAGAAAGGGGTGAATAGGAAGAGGGCAGAGACCTCAAGGTTGCCTTTCTACTTTCTCTCTTCCACAAACCCCCATCCATCTGCTCACTGGTGGGCTGAAGTCAGAATCACGGGGTCTTTGGACCAATGCCATCCAGTTCAACCTTCTATCCGATGCATGTTCTGTAACCTTCTTGCCAGAGAGCCCCCTACTGTGGGGCCCTTGCTGCTACCTTCCCCCTAAGACTGCTCTCATTTTAAGCCTCTTATTGTGAGATAAAAATCTGCCCTTCAGCCATTTCCACCTAGACCCATTCTTCTTCTGGTTGCTGAGGAAGGAGGGCCTCCTGCCGTCACTGGCTCAGGAACACAGAGAGGATGCCCTGAGAGGACCTACAGCTTGAAGCAGCTGTGAGAATCAGGGCTGCTCAGGCCCAGTTCACCCCCAGGATGTCCATCCAGGGAAGGAAAGGGGCCGGCCAGTGGGACAAAGGCACACCACAAGGAGTGTGGCTGAGCTACTTTTTCACCTTCTTACTGGAGACTCAGTTCTGACCCCACCTGTACACAGGGAAGACATCCTCCTGGACGGGAAATAAAAAAGCAAGTTCTTGAGTGAGCATCAAAAGTCCAGACTAGAAGGTTATTTTATCCTGTCCCCGCACATAAGATAGTGAATTGAAACCAAAAGTGTTCTGGGAAGACGAGCGAAGGATGTTGCTGTCGTGAGTTCTCTGCGCTGGGCCCCAGCCTCGGAGCAGAGCGTTTGGAGCTCTGGGCAGGTGGTTTAGCGGCCCCACTAGAGCAGGCGGGAGTTCCTGGGAGTCTTGTCCTTTAAGGCACTGGCGATGAGTCCCTACTTCCTGTGTCCCTGCCGAAGGCCCATCATGGTTTTCAAGTAATTGTGCTGGACACAGAAAAGAGGAGAAAACAGGAATTGATTAGGAGGTACAGACTCAGAAGCGATGCCACTTGCATCCACCCCATCATTCTTCCTGCAAACATCACAGTTTGGGAGCAAGGATGCCCTCTGACCAGCCCCAATCCTATGAGAAATATTGTTCCATTCATCCCCTTTCATTCTTTTGTCCTAAAGAAAGTGTGTAAAACTGTTTTAAAATGGTGTGGCAAGCATGTGTTTTAAATTTTTTTAAAGATACTATTTGAGAGAGAGAGAGAAGAGAGAGAATGAGTGGGGGCGGGGGCAGGGGCAGAGGGAGAAGCAGGCTCCCCCCTGAGCAGGGAGCCTGACATGGGGCTCAATCCCTGGCATCATGACCTGATCCAAAGGCAGACGCTTAACCGACTGAGCCACTCAGGTGCCCCCCAAAATGGAGTGGCAGGCAGGTGTAAAGGAACATATATGTTTCAAGGGCCCACTAGAAAATTTCTGGCAAGAATTAGGTTCAAAAAGAAAAGAAGAGGTTTCTATCTCCAGAGGCGTGGGCACACATGTACTCTGGGGGGCCCTCCTTCCACAAACCAACTAAATGTTCACAAATGCTTCCCTATCAATGCACTGCTGGGCTCTCAGAAAGCAGGTGGGGAAAGCACGCAGAAATAGAAACACTGGGCAGTAAGTAAGCGAATGCAAAACCCAACCGGAAATGTGGGTATGAATCCAGCCCCTCCACGGTGTGGGGAACTGAATGTTTTTATTGTGGTAAAATACACACTACATAAAACTTACCATCCTAACTATTTTAAGTGTACAGCTCAGTGGTATTAAATACATTCCTAATATGCAACCGTCACCACCATCCATCTCCCTGACTCTTTTTATCTTGCAACGCTGAAATTCCATACCCATTAAGCACTAAGTCCCCATTCCCTCCCTCCCCAAGCCCTTGGAAACCACCATTCTCTTTCCTGTCTCTGATTTTGGCGACTCCAAGTACCTCACGTGAGTGGAATCCTACAGTGTTTGCCTTTTGGTGACTGGCGTGTTTCGCTTAATGGCTGTACCATTTTACATTCCCACCCATAGCACGCATACTAGGGCTCCAATGTCTCCACATCCTCACCAACACTTGTTATTCTCTGGCTTTTAGATAATAGTTGCCATCCTAATGGGTACGAGGTGGTTATCTTTTAGTTTTGATGTCCTTTCCCAATGATTTGTGACCTTGAGCATCTTTTCATGTGCGTACTGTCCACATGAAATATATACATACATTTTTTCGAGAAATGCCTATTCTTGGCCCATATTTGAGTTTTAAAAGTTCTCTATCTATTCTGGATATTAATCTTTTATCACGTTGTAATTTTTTTTTTAAGTAAACTCTACACCACACATGGGGCTCGAACTCACGACCCCAAGATCGAGAGTTGTGTGCTCTACCGACTGAGCCAGCCAGGCCCCACTCACATTGGAATTTTTGAAGGAGGTTAAAATGGTGCTGCGTTGGCAGTGCCCCATGGCTAACTGCAGAAGCAAGTGCAAACACTGTCAGGAGGAGAGAACGTACTGGTGCATTCGGGACTTCTACAGCTTCAGGTCAAATATGAACTTATGATTTAAACACACACACACACACACACACACACACGAATAAAAGCCACCATGAAAGAAAGTCAGCAAAATGGAAAACGTTTCGACCTTGAAAAATCTGATCCTATCTATTTAATGTGTAAAAATGTATGTGAAAGGTTTAAACAGATGAAAGATGGAATGACTCCAGTGCAACTTCTGCACATAGAGCATGGGCATGTCTTCAACAAAAGAAATGTCCAATGCAGAGAGTTCTCCTAGAGATTTGGGGAGGGTGGGAGAACATAACTGACTATAGAAATGCAGGATTCCTCTGTTGAACGATTTAGAATTTAAATGCTTATCTGAGACTTTGGAAGTAGTTAAAGAAAACACAAGGTTTGTCTGTAATATCAAGAGAGAAATTCATGGTGGCAACCACACAAATCGCTTTGGTTCACCTTTTCTGTGATCTTGAAATAATTATGCCAGTCGAAACAAGTTTACAACAATTCACAATAAGGAATACAATTCTGGAAGTTCTTTCTCCAAAGCCAAAGACCTTTTTGGTCCTCTTCTTCAACATACACAGTGACTTTAACCAACTGATCAAAAGTAACCTCGCCAATAATGGGACAAAGCAACATCTTGTGCCCCCTGTTACGGACTGAATGTTTATATTCCCTCAGAATACATTTGTTGGAGCTTTAATCCCCACTGTAATGGTATTAAGAAGTGGGAAACTTTGGGAGGTAATCAGATGTAGACTAAGTCATGAGGGTGGAGCTCCTCATGATGGTTTAGTGTCCTTATAAAAAGAGGAAGAGAGAGAGTGTGCTCTCTCCACAAACACATGCCCAGGAAAGCCATGTGAGCACACAGCAAAAAGATGGCTGTTGACAAGCCAGGAGGCCTTCACCAAGAAGCAAATCTGCCAGCACCTTGATCTTGGACTTCCCAGCCTCTAGAACCAAGAGAAAGAGATGTCTGTTGTTTAAGACCCTAGCCTATGGTGTTTTGTTGTAGCACCCCAAGCTGACTAAGGCACCTCCTGATATGATGTACCATGAAGAACATGACATCATTTCTGTGGCCTGGACTCTTCAAAAATATCAAAATCACTAAACAAAGGAAAGACAGCAATTGTTCTGGATTAAAGGAGACATGGCAACTAAATGTAATGTATGATCCTAGACTACATCCTGGACCAAGGTGGGAAGGGAGAATAATTATAAAGGACATCATTAGGACAACTGTCAAAAGCTGAATATGAACTTTGAATTAAATAATATTGTTGCATCATTGTTAATTTTCCTGATTTCAGTGACTACATCATGATTATGTAAGAGAATGTACTTGTTCTTTTTTTTTTTTTAAAGATGTATTTATTTATTTGACACAGAGAGAGAGACAGCCAGCGAGAGAGGGAACACAAGCAGGGGGAGTGGGAGAGGAAGAAGCAGGCTCCCAGGGGAGGATCCTGATATGGGGCTCGATCCCAGGACTCTGGGATCATGCCCTGAGCCAAAGGCAGACACTTAATGACTGAGCCACCCAGGTGCCCAGAATGTACTTGTTCTTAAAAAATAAACACTGAAATATTTAGGAGTAAAATAACAGAGAAAAAAGTGTTCTAAAATTCACTGTGGTTATGGTTGCATTTAACTGTGGATATATGAAAAACCACTGAGTTGTACACTCTAAATGGGTGAATTTTACGGTATATAAATTATATCTCAGTTATTTTTTTTAAAAGCATGAGATAAGAATTTATAAAAAATGACCAAGTAAATCTGAAGAAGAACCAAAGAGAATTTTTAGACATGGCTGATTAGACATAGCTGAAGAGGGCATTAATAAACTGAAACAGGAATGTAAAGAAATTACCCAAATTACAGTATAAAGACGAGGAGCTGGAAGAAATGACTGATTTTAGGAGATACAGAGGACATAGTGAGAAAGTCTAATATGCATCTAATCAGAACCCTAAAAAAGACAGCGTTCAAAAAGATAAGGCTCCAATATCCCTTCCTGATGAAAATACTAATGAACTAGGTACAGAAGAGAACTTTTTCACCCTGATAAAAGATTCTAAGAAGGAACTTCCATTTTTTAAAAGTTTTTTATTTAAGTAATCTCTACACCCGATATAGGGCTCAAACTCACAACCCTGAGATCAAGAGCTGCATGCTCTTTTGAGCCAGCCAGGCACTCCAAAACAATGAACTTCAAATTGTGCTACTTAAAGGATGTTCCCGGGACTAGCCACATAGGGATCAGCTGGGAGCTTATCAGAAATGCAGACTCAGGCTCCACCCCAGGACCGCTGCGTCAGACTCTGTATTCTCACAGTCTGGCGGTTCATGTGCACAGCACAGAGAAGTGCTGCTCTAAGGCTTTTTTTCCCAGGAAAACCCCACAGCTAATATCATACTTGAGAGTGAAAAAATGAATACCTTCCCCCTAAGGTCAGGAATAAGACAAAGATGGCGACTTTCACCTCTTATTTCAACCTTGTACTAGAGGTTTTAGCCAGGCAAATGAGGCAAGAAAAAGATATAAAAGGCATCAGATTGGAAAGGAAGAAGTACATCTATTTGTAGCTGTAGATGACATGATCTGGTATGTATAAAGTTCTAAGGAATCCACTACGAAACTATTAGAATTAATAAATGGGTTTAGCAAGGTGAAGGAATACCACATCATTATACAAAAATCAATTGTATTGTTAGACACATACAATGAACCATCCAAGAATGAAATTTAAAATACAATTCCATTCATAATAGCATCAAAAAGAATAAAATACTTAGGAATAAACTTTTTTTTTTAAGTACAAAACTTACACTCTGGAAAGTATAAAACTCCACTGAAAGAAATTAAAGACCCAAATAAATAGAAAGATAGCCTATGTTCATAAATTCGAGGACTTAATATTGTTAATATGGCAGTATTCCCCAAAGCAATCTACAGATTTACACAACCCCCATCCCAGCTGGCTTCTCTGCATAAACTGACAAGCTGGTCTGAAAATCTGTATGGAAATACAGGGAACCCAGAATAGTCAAAACAGTCTTGAAAAAGAAGAACAAAGATGGAGAATTCATACTTTGTAATTTCAAAACTAACTACAATGTCTACAGTAACCAAGACATTATAGTACTGGCATAAGGACAGACCTATAGATCAATGGAATAGAACTGAGAGTCCAAAAATTAAACCCTCACATTTATGGTTAATTGAATTTCCACAAGGGCAACAAGATAATTCAATGAAGAATTTTTTTCCACAATAATTGGTACTGGGAAAACTGGATATCTATCTGCAAAAGAATAAAGTTGGACCTGTACCTCATACCATGTGCCCCTTCCACTGAGCCCAGCAGGGGCAGGCCTCTTTGTAGCCAGAGAAGGAAGCCCCTACATGGTAGTCACAGTCAAATGATTTCTAAGGCTGGGCTATCTAGGCCTACTTGCCCCTACTCCATTCTTTCCCAGATGCTCTGGGAGAACCCTGTCTTCCCACAGAGAGATTTTCATGAACAACCCTGAGTAAGTTCTCTCGAGTCAGCCAGTAGGGTCCATGAGAGCAGCTGGGCCAGGGTCGCCTTCCCCAGACAAAGTGATTGGTTCCCAGCAAACCTTTCCAGAGAGACAGGGCCCTGTCCACTGATATGGGCCTCCCTCCAGCCTTAGGGGTTATTAAGGCTTGATGCTCACAGCATAAGGCTAAATGGCTGCCTGGTAAAGCCATCCTCTTCTCTGCTGAAGGAGTGGGGCCAGGCAGCTGGGGCGGGCAGGTGCCCCTACTCCACGCCACTGCTAACTGGACAAGGAATGTACACTTAACCCAAGAAGAGTCAACTAGGCTTTCCTTCCGGAGACACCCAGAGCAAGCAGTCAGGTGATACTGGGCATTGGAGCTGGAAAGTCTTGGAAAACAGGAGCATGCCAGGGCTAAGACTGGGGCAAGAGAATGAGAAGTGAGGTGGGTAGAACAGATAGGGGAAGGAATAGACCTCAGGGAGAAGCGAAGGCCAGGTCTGGAGAGAGAGAGGCCTGGAGGGAGAGGAGCTCTGCGGCCTGCTACTCAAAGCGTGGTCCTGGATGAACACTGTGAGCATCATCTGAGCCTAATCAGGAAGGCAGAATCTTGGAGCGCCTGGGTGGCTCAGCAGATTAAGTGTCCCAGTGGTGATTTCGACTCAGGTCAGGATCTCAGGGTCATGGGATCAAGCCCCGAGTCGGGCTCCCTGGTAGGTGTGGAGCCTGCTTAAGATTCCCTCTGTCCCTCTCCCTTGGTCCCTCTTGTGCGCACTCTCTCTCAAATAAAGTAATAAATAAGAAATGCAGAATTCCAGGCTCCACCCTAGACCTGCTACACCCGAATCTGCAATCTAACAAGAAAGTTACAAATTGAACAAGTCAGTAAAGATGTCAGCTTAACTATAAATGTACAAAGAATGAATTCAGTCAGAAGAAGGGCTTTCTAATTACGATACACAATCCAGAAGTCAAGAGAGAAAAGAGTAATACACTTGATTTCATAAAAATCAACAGAATGGGGCGCCTAGGTGGCTTAGTCAGTTAAGCGACTGCCTTCTGCTTGGGTCATGATCCCAGGGTCCTGGGATCGAGCCCCGTGTTGGGCTCCCAGCTTAGTGGGGAGTCTGCTTCTCCCTCTCTCTCTGCCCCTCCCCCTGCTCATGTGTGCACTCTCTCTCTCTCAAATAAAATCTTTTAAAAAACTAAACAGAATAACTACAAAAAACCAGAGGTAAACACAAAAGACAAATGACAAACAGGGAAAAATATTTGCAACTCATATCATAAAGAGCCAATCTTCCTAGTATATCAAGACTTCCTATAAATTAATAAGAATAAAGACCAAAAAACAATAGAAAAGTAGGCACAAATACAAATAGGCTATTTACAGGAAAAGAAATTAAAATGGCACGTAAACATATGAGAAGCTCAACTTCGTTCATAATAACAGAAATGCAAATTAAAGCTCCCTTGAGAGACCATTTTTCACCTTTCAGATTGGAAAAAAACAAAAAGCATGATAATACATCTCATGGCGAGGGCTGCAGCTGGTGGGATCCAGCTCTAAGAAGGCTATTTAGCACCGTCCATTAAAAGTACACATGACCTTGAGACCAAGAAATTCACTTCTACAAAACATAACTTTCACATATATTCACTCATGTGAATTTGCCATTTGTACAAAGTTAATTATCACAGTATTTGTATTGTAAACAAATGGAAGCGCCCAAATGTTCCTCAATATGAGATGGGTTAAATACATTTTGATATATCCTCGTGATGGAGTACTAGCACACAGGTTTAAGAAAAAAATGAAAGGAAAACAGAGGCAGCTATGGGTTGACATGGAATGATCTTCAGATACACTGTTTAGTGGGAAAGGCCAGATACAGCATAATACGCAATGGGAACACAAGAAAAAAGTGACAGGGGTTCCCTGTCAGAGAGGGTGGGGGACTGGATATTTGTATTTATATTTATATTTGTATTTTTTAAATGATGTGCCCTCTTGGGCAGTCTCCCTGAGTGCGCCTGCTACCTGCTGTATAAGAACGGCCTGTGGGGGGCGCCTGGGTGGCTCAGTTGGTTAAGCGTCAAGGCCTTAAGTTCTGGTCATGATCTCAGGGTCCTGGGATAGAAGGGCTCCCTGCTCAGCAGGGAGTCTGCTTCTCCCTCTCTCTCTGCTCCTTCCCCCACCCCCACCCATGCTCTCTCACACTCTCTCTCTCAAATAAATAAAACCTTAAAAAAAAAAAAAAAAAAGAACAGCCTATGGGCACAGATAAGTTCCCACCACAGGCCCTCTGTGTTCTGGCTCCAGACTGAGCCTCAGCAGAGCGAGCCTCTCTGCTCCAGCCCAACCTGCTCAGCGAGGAGAGCGCAGGCCCAGCCTGTGGCCAACACCCTGTCTAGCTTTGCCTCAGTGGCATGTGGTCCTCTGTCCCCTGCCTCCTGTTCATGGTCGCCCCCACTGGAGAGGTTGTCCCCAACAGGCAATGGTCTCAGGAGATTCCCAGACCCTGCCCTGGGCTGTGAACCACATGGGGACCGGCCAGTAACCATCTCCAAGCCCGGCCACGGTCTGTGGGGCCCTGTTGGACTAACCCAATCTAGGACTCGAGAGCAGGCAGCAGATACCCACTGATTCTGGGCGACACGGTATTTCCCTTGGCTGGCATATTCTTTCTTTCTCTCTCCAAAGTGGGAAGTGTGATCTTGGGTGTCCTAATAATGTGGTCCCTGAGGCTTGACCTTCCTGGAGACATGAACCCCCCCAAGTTACCTTCTGTTCTGTCTTGACTTTGGCATTGTAGAAGGAGATGGAGTCAGGGCCCTCAGGCAGCATCATCTGCTGTAGCTGGCTGAACTTGTCCTGGTCATCTTCTCCCTAGGGGTGGCTCAATTCAGCAGTCCCTTCAGCCTGCCATCGGTAGGATCTACCCTGACAGGGCTTGTGGGGGGCATCAGGTATTCGCCAGATACCCTGTAGCAGGATGAGCCACCCCAGAAACGTGGCAGCAGCAAGTGATGTTCTCTGTGTCCCCATCCTCCATAACTGGGGAGAGACCTGGACCCGTCCATTTGCCTGGGCCAGCTGTGGGAGAGGCTGGGAGCAGCCCATACACTGGCATGTTTGCGGAGAAAACAGAGGACAAAGGGTACTGCCCCCCACCCTGTTCTCATCCACTGTTCCCACTGTGGCCCTGGTGCCACTCACCAGAGACACGAGCCTGCTGACAGGCACCATGCCTGGCCGGATGCTGCTACCTGGCTTCAGTGACACCTGCATGTCCTCGGGGATGAAGAAGGACTCATTGTACCAGATATCGAATTCTGCGAGGAGGCAGGAAGACAGCATGGTGAGGTGTTGGGGAGGCCCTGAGGACGCGGGTAAAGCGTCTATGTGGGCCTGTCACAGGCTCACCCCCTGTTCGCTTCTTGCTCTAGGGTCTCACCCTTTCCCATCTCCCCCTCCGGCTCTCAGAGTCCTGGAAACGCTTTGGAAGCCCCTGTCCAGCCCCAGCCTCTGTCAGAGAGCAGCTCTGAAGCCGCTTCTAGAACCCAGGTGGTGGCCTTGCCCTCTGCCTCCCGGGACCTCAGGTGGTCAGCCAACCTTCCCAAATGGCACACCTGTGAGCAGGCGGTGACGACACTGATCCACCAGGTGCTGGCAGTACTGGATCTCGGCCTTGAGGTCACGCAGGTCCTGGTACTCAGCACGGTACTGCTTCTTGAGGTCTTTGAGCTTCAGAATCAGCAGGAATTCCTCCTCATCGATGATCATCAGCCCCTTGTTCTCATACTCACCTGCAGGGACACAGGAGGTCAGAGAATGAGGTGCTCGCTTGGGGCGTGGGGAGGAAGGCATTCTGGAAAGTGGGAACAAGGTGCTGGCAGAGCACGAAGACCAGAGACCAGAGGAAGGGCTGGGGTGTGGGGGCAGGGGTGGGCAAAGCACGAGGAGGGGCCAGGCCACCAGGACACGTCTCACCGGAAGGAGCTCAGCTCAGAGGGGGCCACACTGGCAACTTTACAGGACAGGTGGGCAGGGGAGAGGGTAAAGATGGCCGATGCTTCACACTTAACTTTGATCTTAAACCTCCCTGGCCAAAGATAGTTCGGTAGTCACCTCAATGAGATGGATGTTTACCTTTTTTGTGAGTTACATACATGAACTGCCACCACTGGCTAGTACCACAAGGCACTCAGGTGAGGTTCCTTATTAATAACAGCGTGTAAATCTGCATCATGTCAAGAGGCTGTCAGAGGCTCCAGGAGGAGAGGGGTCAGTTGTGCTATTTGTCATCTCACTTACAGTCTCTGCATGAGCTTTTAAGGTCTGTCAGATGAGGGTTGCTGAGTTAAGACAAAATCACACGGTCTGTGGAGCCATTCACTCATTGGGCTGCTGCCCACGGGACCTTGAAAGCTCAGCATAGGCATCATGTCAACTGCCCCAGGACTGTAGGGTTTCTACCCCCAGGAACCCTGGAGAGTGAGGTCTCCATGTGACTGAGGTGTGTGGCAGGGGTGCACGAGCCAGTCTCCAGGTGTCCTTCCACTGATATTTACTGGGAAAAATTTAGGGTACATTGTCACCATTGATGGAGAGGCAATTAGGAATCTCAAATTGGTCTCAATTCAGGAAGTCTAGAGTGGGGGGGTACAGAGTGGCCCCACCACCCCGGTCTTTCCCCTTCAGTGCAGAGCGGCAGGGTCTGTGTGCTATGGGCAGTCTCCACTGTGGTCACTGTGATAGACATAAGTCCTCTATAGAGTAAAGTCTTTACAGTATTCTGTTGACATGGGGAGGGACTGTGAACACTTTGTGTCCCACCGGGGGGGGGGGGTTCTCTGACCATCACCAAGGAAAAAACTTTAAGTGATTTTCATTTTTCTTTCACAAAACACTAATTAACATGCCAAATTTGTTGACCTTTCTGGGCCAGTAAGTGGCTATCGATCAAAATGAATCAAAAAACAAATTTACTTGATCTATTCCCTCAAGATAAAAGTATTTTATTTGATATTTTAACAACAAATGGAAAACAACTGATGTTGGGGGAAAGAGCAAAAATGTTTGTTTGGGGGCTCCTGGGAGGCTCAGTCGGTTAACCATCTGCCTTCAGCTCAGATCATGACCCTAGGGTCCTGGGATCGAGCCCCACATTGGGCTCTCTGCTCAGTAGGGAGCTGTTTCTCCCTCTCCCTCTGCCCCTCACTTGTGCTCTCTCTCAAATAAATATATAAAATCTTTAAAAAAGGTTGGTTTTTTTTTTAAAGATTTTATTTATTTATTCGACAGAAATAGAGACAGCCAGCGAGAGAGGGAACACAAGCGGGGGAGTGGGAGAGGAAGAAGCAAGCTCATAGCAGAAGAGCCTGATGTGGGGCTCGATCCCGTAACGCCGGGATCACGCCCTGAGCAGAAGGCAGACGCTTAACCGCTGTGCCACCCAGTCGCCCCTAAAAAAGGTTTTTTATACTCATAGATAAAATTTTAAATGTTTTATTCTATTTTAAGGTGTTTTTTTTTTAATTTTATTTATTTACTTGACAGAGAGACAGCCAGCTAGAGAGGGAACACAAGCAGGGGGAGCGGGAGAGGAAGAAGCAGGCTCCCAGCAGAGGAGCCTGATATGGGACTCGATCCCAGAACGCCAGGATCATGCCCTGGGCCGAAGGCAGATGCTTAACGACGGCGTTACCCAGGCGCCTCTATTCTATTTTAAGTTTTTATTTGAGTAATCTCTACACCCAAGGTGGGGCTTGAACTCACAACCCTGAGATCAAGAGTCACATGCGCTTCCAACGGAACCAGCCAGGTACCCCCAGATTTTAACTATTTTAAAATATTGTTTATTTAATCTTCATCTCATTCTTTAAAAATATCTGTTTTCAGGCATATTTGGGCATAAATGATATGTCAGCATAGCATGAATATTTATTATTTAAGATATGTAAATATGTAATAAGTTGCATATTCAAAGAAGGTATGGCAGAAGGGACAAAGAAGTCCTTGGTTCTGTAAGACCTTCACCCTGGAGGTTCTGGGTGGGGGCATGTCTGGAGCCACCATGACTAGCCCTTCCCCATACCCAGACCTGTGGAGGCCTAGCCCTCTGGAATACTGTATCATGGTTGGTCTGTAGGGTATGAGCAGAGTGGCCTCCAGAATTTGGAGTTGCCCTCTGAGAAGTAAATGAGTGAAGTGCACATCTCACTGCGAGATGGCCCACCTGGCCTGCAGAAATAAAACAAATGCTATCTAGAGATGCCCCAACAGCTCGCCGCCTGGGAAGCCCACCTGGAATAGGGCTGTGATTTAGCCAGGGAAAGCCCAGTAACCTCCAGTGTGCCCTGTCGGGAGAGGGACAATGGGACCAGGAATGTGAACAAGAATGTGGCTTCTGAACCTCTGGCCTCAAGAGTTGGGATGGTTACTCATTAAAATGAGTTCAGGGCAGGTTCTGGGCCTTGCTCCAGGTCTCCTGAGTTAGAACCAGTAGTCGGGGCCTGGGAGTCTGTGTTCGACCAGCCCTCCCCGATGAGTCCTCTGCACACTCAAGGTGTGAGAGCACCTCAGGGCAAGGGTGAGCACTGTCCACCACTGGGACAAGGGCACCAGGGTCAGGGCGACCAGGTGAGCGCCCTCCCCACACTGAGGTCCCTGCTCACCAAGCCTGAGGACCTCCCACACCACCTGCCTTAGGAGATGAGACTTTGTCAGGCCAGCATGGGTGTCAAGGGTGTGGCATGAGTAATGGTCTCAGAGACAATGACTCCCTAAGCCCTCTGGTACCCATATTCTCTTTCCCTCCTCAGTTTCTTGTGTCTTAACCAGCACCCCATGCCAATCAGACTACCCTGGGCAGTGAGGAGACCACACCAGGATGTAGGGCCCTTGTGGGGGTCACCAGCTGCCCATCTCCCTGGGGAAGCCTCTGTAAGGCCTGTTGCTCCGCTGAGAGGAGCACATGTCAGGGAGAAGGCCCAGCACCTAGGTCTGAGACAACAAAATAATGGGAGACCCACAGGCAAAGGCTGACTGACAGGGAAGGAGCCTGTGGCTCCCCAGGGCTGATTAAAGCCACATGATGACGCAGGCGTGAAGACCACACCCCCACATGCTCCGCCAGCCCCCTCCCATCTCTGTCCTCCAGGGCTCAAGACTGCCCCATTTAGAGCAGGATGGCTCAGCTGCCACAGCCCCCAGCCACCTTCCCACCGACATTCACCTTGCTTCTCCCGGAGTGACTTCTGAAAATTCAGCGCCTCCTTGGTCATGTCCATCTCCCGCTTGATGGCATTGATGCGCTGCGTGGTCTCGCTGGCTCTTTTCCTCCGCTCATTCAAGATGGATTTGTTCTCTTTGAAGATGCGGTTGATCTCACTGCCCCGCTCATTCTTAAAGTCCTCGAAGGCCACAGGTTTGGGGGGTGGGGTACTGGGCCTGAAGACAGAAGGGGAGGGGAAGGGAGGCCGGAGCCACCAGGCTCTTCGCCTCTCTTCGCGGGGGCGAGGGGGGGTGTTCTGTGGGCAGGAGGCCAGAACTCTCAGGCACCCTATGCAGGAACTGCTCCCCTGTCTCTGTCTCTCTGCACACAAGGGCATGTGACCATTGCAGAAAGTGAGGACGGCAAGGAAAAGTATAAAAAACAGAAAACAAAGCAAAAAACCACTCGCTACCTATTGGCAACCACGCTTTGGTCTATCTCCTTCAGGGATTTCTTTGATACATTTTTTAATGTTTGAGGTCACGCAGTAGATGTGATTTTACGTCTTATGTTTTTCACAGAGGCCTGCCTTCATGCGCTAAGGCACTCTGGGAACTCTGGTTAATGACAGGTAAGGTGAAGTGTTGGCTGCAACTTCTTTGAAACGCATCAAGGGGCACCTGGGTGGCTCAGTCAGTTGAATGGCTGGCTCTCGGTTTTGGTTCAGGTTGTAATCTCGGGGTCCTGGGATCGAGCTCCCTGCTCAGCGGGGAGTCGGCTTCAGAATTCTCTCTCTCTGCTCCTCCCCCTGATCGCTCACCCTGTCCCTCTAAAATCAATGAATCTTAAAAAAAAAAAAGTTAGGGGCCCCTGGGTGACTCAGCCGGTTAAGTATCTGCCTTCGGCTCAAGTCATGATCCCAGGGTCCTGGGATCGAGTCCCACGTCAGGCTCCTTGCTCCTCGGGGAGTCTGCTTCTCCCTCTCCCTCTGCCCCTCCCCCCTGCTTGTGTGTGCTCTCTCTCTCTCTCAAATAAATAAACAAAATCTTTAAAAAATAAAAATAATAAAAAAATTTTTAAAGAGTTAAAAAAGAAAAGAAATGCATCCAAAAAATAAGAGGGATAGAGAGAAAGATGGATGCGTGATGAAATAAGTAATGTGTTAAATGTAGAATCGAGAGGGTGTTTGCTGTACAGTACTTTCAACTTCTCTGAGTTCTTGACAATGTTCACCTGCTGGGGAAAAAAATTCTTCATGTACATCCTTGTACATCCCAAGGACACAGATGATAATTCACTTAGTACCTTTTCCATAATGTTAGCTGCTGAAGGTGTTTCCAAAAATTGTTTTTGGCTTTTTAAATTAATGATGCAATGAACATCTGTTTGCATAAATCACGGCCCACATCTCTAATTATTTCCTCAGGATACATTACTGAACACTCAATTACTGGCTCACCAGGGAGAGGAACTGGGTAGCTAGAGGAAGGGGTCTCATACCTTGAGAATCCGGGGTCTTTTGAACACATTAGTTACTTTTTAAAATGTAAATGTAATTAGGGACGCCTGGGTGGCTCAGTCGGTTAAGCGTCTGCCTTCAGCTCAGGTCATGATTCCAGGGTCCTGGGATCAAGTCCCGCATCGGGCTCCTTGCTCAGCAGGGAGACTGCTTCTCCCTCTGCCTGCCACTCCCCCTACTTAGGTGACTATGCTGTCACTGACAAATAAATCAATAAATCTTAAAAAATAAATAAAATTAAAAAATAAAATAAATGTAAATGTAATTATTTAAATAATTGCTATTTGAAGGGTCTACAATGATTCCATGTATAACTGTACCTTGGAGGACTCCTGAGACAGGAGCATTTCGCATGTGGATAAGCCATCACGTTCTTCTTTCTGCACTGTTCTCCTAGTCTTTGCCTATTATCCCTATTTTATTTCTCATCTATCTGCGGACGCTCTTGACATGCTGAGGATCACACTCTGGTTTTGAATGATCTGGAGCACACGCAGGAGGTGGTTACCTGGGTGGGCGTGACTCCTCCTTTGGGGAGTCCGAGGGAAGGGGCTCAGCGCTGGAGGTTTCCAGGTCCCGCAGAGGCAGGTCTTTGACATCCCCCTCCTTGGAGGATGGGGTCAGCTGGGTCTTGGAGGTGGAGACCTCAAAATCCTTGCCACTCACAGGGCTGCTGGCGCCCTCCTTTCTTGCGGAGGAGCTGGAAGGAGAAGGCAGGGAGGCCCCAGGGCTCCGTCATGGTACTTAGGGGAGTGACATTTCCAAACCTCAGACATCGGAAGCCCCATCCCATTCAGTCCTAGCTGGATCATACACCTAGGCCAAAGGGCAAAGAGTCCAACCCTAAGCCATGCACATGGGGAGGAAGAGGAGAGCACTCTTCTCCCTCTCATCAGACTGAGGAGCCCTCCGTCAGCAGTCTCAGGCAGTGTCCAGGTCTGAAAGCAGCTGGACCTGTGGGGTGGGCCACGGGCTCCCAGGAACATCTGGGCTGCGGAGGTCTTCATCATACAGGCATCCCGAGGAAGGAGTGGCACAGCTCCCACCCAGGGTAGGTCTGTCTACAGACCAAAGGTAAAGCAAGACATGTCTGCCCCGCTGCCCTGATCAGCCCACAACCCGCTCAACCGCCTCCACGAGTGTCCACACCCACTCCCGGGAAAGTAGCTGCCCTCCCTCTCCAAGTCATGGCACCCAGGGTCCTCTTTTTCAGAGAGGCACATCTGAGCAGGCCTGAGCCATCAGGAGGAGGCCAGTGGCCTCGGCAACCCCTGCTACCCAACTCCTGTCCTGCATGGAACAGTCTTCTACAATCGGCCCTGGCCCGTGTCCTTTAACAGATGATAATCACGGCAACACCACATTCGCACTGCGTACCTTCTAGGTACAGGGACTGCAGTCACCCATTTATCTTCCCAACAACTCTCCTGACTTTGAAGTTACTATTACGATTCCCAATTTAGGGAGAAGGAAATGGAAGCACAGAGAGGCTGTCATGCCTCACACAAGGTGACCCCTTCAGTGACAGGAGCCTCCTAGAGCCTGTGTTCATGTCCACCGCTAGCAACACCTTCCAGGGAGGGCGTGTCATTTAAGTGAGCCCTGATACCCTCTCACCTGGCACACAAATCATTCTTGTCTGGAAGGCAAACTAGGGTGTTTAGACAGCTGGGTCACAGAAGGACTCCAGTTAGGGGTGGTTTCTGCACGTAGTCCCGGGGCGGGGTGGTGCTAGCCTGACTTCTCTCTTCTACTCTACTACTCCTCAGTGCTGTGACCTTGGAAGTGACTTCCCCTCTCCGAGTCTCGGTTTCTACATCAGTAAAATGGAGGCATGAACTCCTACCTCCTGGGTGTGGAAAAGAGGTAACCAGCGCAGCCTGGGACCCACAGATGTTGCTAGTATTGGCAGCAACACGAACAACTGGGACCACCCAGTAGCAAAGACACTAGCTTGTGTCCTCTTTCACCAGCCGAGGAGGGCCAGGGGGCTGAGCAGGTAAAGCAACAGGAAGGTTCCTCACCTGAGCTGTTCTTTGAACGTCTTCTTGGACTTGGATTTCTTCCCAGGTTTGGTAGAGAAAGAGGTGACCCCGAGTCCAAAGCCTTGTCCATCAGGCTCACCCACTAGGTGGCCATCAACGTCCATAAGCCCTGCCTGGATAGAGGCCAGCCATAGGGCTGAGGGTTAGATTAAGGGTTTTGGCCTGTGGGGGACCCAAGTATACATGTGCTCAGGTGGGCATACTCAGCCCACATGCCAAGGTGGCAGGCCCAGGCTAATAGCCTCAGGCTGTCTCCAACAGCACTATCTCTGACCACCCTACCAATGTCCGTGTTCCACAACAACTCCACTTGATGGTCTGGTGTCTCATGCCACACCCTGAGGATCTTAGGGCCTGTTTCCAACCTAACTCCAGGAATTGGTCTTGTTTATCGTCATGTTTATGGTCATGTCTCCAATTTTGGAGATCATTTTGAATTCATATACGGTTTACTCGTGTATGGTCACACTCTTCCTGGTGTTTCCTTTATCTGTTGCAACCCTAGATCTGCTCTCATGCGGAACACCTGCTGCTTCTGGAAAGGCGTGGGAATGGAAAAAAATCTGAAGTGAATGCCATCAACAAGAAGCAACCATGCATACCTTCTGGACTGCAGAAATGGCGGTGAAGTCATTCTTGTCTATGAGGGTGTACTTCCTGCGCAAAGCGGACTCCACTTCCTGTTCCTGTTGGCTTGAAAAAGAGAATGAGAGAACACCTCGCACCTTGGCACCAGGCTGAAACTTTCAGAGCAAGAACCAAGAATGGGAATTAGAAGTCATTTGGGTGTGGCCCCTTGTGATGGAGCCACACCCTCATCATGAACCAGACCAAACAAGCCCATTCCACACCCAGATTCCTCAGTGCACACACCCACTGTCCAGCCCTAAAATCCACAGTGGCCACCCTTGTGCACCAGGCACTTCTGCTCCAAGAAAACTTTAACAAGGACTGTAAGCCTGCCTTGGGACCATGCTTTCCCACCTAGGTTCCATCCTTAAAAGGCCCTTGGCAATCACGTGACCCACACCTATGCCACCACCCAGCACGAGCTGCTCAGTCCACAGGTATGTCTGCACCTAAATAAACTGCAAATGCCTCCTGAGGTGGGGGTGGGGCACAGGGAGTATTCAGGATGCCCCGCTCTGGCCACACTCAGGGCTGGCACTCAAGGACCTCCCGTCTAATTAAGGAACTCAGGAAACACCCACCAGGGACTACTTCCTCTCTGAGTTGTCCTTGAATGGAGGGTTCTCCTTCCTGCTTCCCCCAGGGGAAGGGGAGGGCTGGAGGATCTGAGAGCTCAGGGGCCTGGGCACACCCCCAGGACTCTGAGCTGGCTTCTCACCCACGAGAGACAAGGCAGTGTGCTCTGAGGTCACACCCTGACCATGGGAAATGAAAATGGCAGCCTGATGTGGGAGTCAGGTGGGTGGGTGGGGAGAGTCCCTTACCTCAGCACCACCCGGAACTGGTTGAACACCTCCTGGATCTGTCTGAGGTTGATGATCTGGAGGGAAGACAGCAAGGCAGACATTGGGCCTCAGGCCACACAGGACGGAGGGTGTGTCTACGGTTAGTGAAGAAACCAGGACTCCTTGGCTAACTTTGATCATGTCTTGAGAATGAAACATCTGAAACCTCCTCAAGAACAGAGAAACAATTGATTCATGGTTTTCAAACTAAGTATTTACTGAGGCTGTAAAAATGACCTTTCCTAGGGCACCTGGGTGGCACAGTCAGTTAAGTGGCCGACTCACGTTTTCTTCGGCTCAGGTCGTGATGTCAGGGTCCTGAGATGGAGCCCTGCATTGGGCTCTGCGCTCAGTGGGGAGTCTGCTTGAGATTCTCTTCCTCCCTCTCCCTTTGCCCCGCCCCCTGCCATGCTTGCACGCTCACGCCCTCTCTGAAATAAATGAATCTTTAAAAACTACCTTTTCTAAGTGAAGGTATCTACAAAATTAAAATGACTCTAGTTCTTGAATATACTAAGAAAAAAATTTTAATAAAATTTACTGTCTTCAGCTCTCTCCTGTCTCTACAAGGTTCTGTTATGAACTTTCTGTGTGGCACATACACATCTGTGGCCAGTGGAAGGCCACTGGCTTCCCTCTTGGCCCTACAGACCACAAGCATTACCCTTGACGGAGGGTCAGTCAGGACTAAGCCTGCTCCAAGGCCAGAAGAGCCCACCCCTCAGTTGTCCCAGGCCTGCCGGTTATAGCTGCCACGGTAACAAGCTCCAGTTGGGGGGGGGGGTCTGCTATGTAGCTCCCTGATGAGGGGTTTGCTGGCCTGCACTGTAAAAACAGAATGCATCCTTCCCCCTGAGGCCCCTTCCCTGTGTGGCTGCTGTCTCTTCCTCCTTGGCCTACTCCAACACAGGCCCTGGTTGTCTGCCCTGCCAGCCCACATGACCACCATCCTTGAATGGCCTCACTCCGCCTGGCACAGCTGAGCACCTGTTAATTCCACTTTGGTTTCCCTCCTCACTCGACAGGTGTGGCCACCCAAGGACACGAGGTTGAGCATTTTGCTGACGTCACTCAGCAAAGAGACAACTGAGCTGGGATGTGATCCAGAGCAGCCTGGCTCCAGGGACCACACCTGTGCCCACAGTGATGGACCACCCACCGTGTGGTCAAGGCAGGTCAAGGCTACTGGCCACTCTGAGGGGCACACCCATCCTTGTAACCCTAAACATGGATGCTGAGGCCTCGGTAGGCTGTAGGGTCCAGCACCACCCACCCCATGCCCACTACACCCACTCGGTGTGAGGTTCCAAGGCCAGCACAGCACAAGTGGGGGGGTGCGCAGGATAGGGAGGGCGTGGTCCCGAGGAGAGGCTCCTTACGTCAATCTCGTCCAGCGTCCCCTCCAGGTACCTCCGCACCTGGGAGTTGATCTCAGCGATCTGGATTTCATCCATGGGATCGTAGTTCACGAGGGTGCGGTTGGCCTGGGAGGAGGATGAAGAACATGTCAACAAGCTCCAAACACCTGAGCCCAAAAGGGGCATCAGGGGTCATTCTGAGGACCAAGGTGGGGAGGTTGGACACAGGCCCTGGCCACCTAAGCCAGCTCCATTCCCTTGACCATTGGGTCTTGACCAGGTGCTCGGGTCACAGAGGGACAACTGGGTCTCAAGAGCTGTGTGACATGGGCTTGCCGCTCAAGCAAGGGGGCTCTGCTGGCTGAAACTCAGCAGACTGTGTAGCATGAGGGCCATGGGAGGCGGGTGGCTGCCTCTGCCTTGAGAGGAACCCTGGACCAAATGTAGGCCCAGGCAAGCCACCAGAGATCTTCCTGTTCCCACCCTCTGCCCTCAGGGCCCTCTGCTGCTGCCCCTCCCCCACTGCCCAATCTGCCCCACCTCCCCCGACCTTGACAATCATGCTGTCCGATCCTGCCCTACCTGCCTGGTACCTGGCCCCTGACTCTCATTCTCCTGTCAACTGTCTGCCTCCGCCTCCGCTCCCTGATATCTGACACCCCCGCCCACTTCCTCCTGCTCTTCCAGTATCCCTGCCCACCAGGCGTCCCTGCTCCCCAGCCCCTCTAACCCCCAAGTCTCCCTGCCTACTTGGCCCTCCTACCCATCTGGTCCCTGTCCACCCAGTCCTCTGCCCACCTGGTACCTTGACCCCAGTCCCTCTAGCAGTCCGGCCAGCCC
This sequence comes from Ailuropoda melanoleuca, assembly GCF_002007445.2. NCBI lineage: Eukaryota > Metazoa > Chordata > Mammalia > Carnivora > Ursidae > Ailuropoda > Ailuropoda melanoleuca. Next base: position 16,279,733 of record NC_048221.1, read on the forward strand.
CTCACCCCAGACCCCTGCCTCTAGTCCCTTACCAGGCTGTCATGGATGGCCAGCTCCTGCTTGAGCAGCGCCAGCTCCTTCTCCAGGTTCTTGACCATTCGCTGCCAGGAAACATAGTTTGGGATGGGGCAGGAAGGACGGTCAGAGAGGCCACCCTGCCTCTTCCACATCAAGCCCACAATTCCCCAACCTATGCCTGGACCCTACGGCCCCTCCTGGAAACCCATGGGGTGTGGGTCAGTATCTGGACATTCCCTCCCCCCTGGCGACTTTTCCCCAACTGGGGTGAGTTTAGGGTCTTCGGGGGTCTCAGCAGTCCCCTCGCCTCTGTCTCTTACAGCAGAGGAGACAGAACAGAGTGAGCACAGGAACCCACAGGGCAACCTCACACCCCAACTCCCAGGAGCTTCAGATCTCCAGTCTACCAGGGTGACGCCCTCTCAGTGCAGCCCACTGCCTCCAGGATGCTTTCCAAGCACATCCTTCCCGACCACTGCACAAACACATCACCGTTCCCTGCTGCTAACCACGTACGTCACCTCTAATATTTTTGTTGCTACAAACAACACTACTCAACGTTTTTGTCCTTTTTTTTATCTTTGTGTCTTTCCAGGTTTCTGTGCCCCATTACTTCTTCCCTGCTGTTCCCCCCCAGCTCATTCCAGTCCCACCAAATTGGCACACTCCCGCCTCTGCCTTGCCTGTCCCCTCTGCCTGGGGACACTCTTCCCCCAAGTATTGCCCTGGCTCACCCCCGCACCTCCTTCAAGTCTTTGTTCAAAAGCTTCTAAATTAGGCACACTTCAATCACCCCACGGAAAACTGCAATCCCCTCCCCACCTCCACACCACCACTCTTTTGCAAATCTTGCTCTAATTTTTTTCATAGCACCTATCACCAACATACCCTAGAGCAGTGCTGTCTAATAGAACTTTCCGTAATGACGGAAATGGTCTATATCTGTGCCGTGAGCTACATGTAGCTACTGGACACTTGAAATGTCACTAGTGTGACCAAGAAAGTGAACTTTTAATTTGATCTAACTAATTTAAACAGCCCCAAGCAAGTAGCAGTTACTGTACTGGACCGTGGAGCTCTAGAACTTACCTATTTTTTTTTAATGTCTAAAAAAATCTTTAAAGAGAAATTGTATGCAGGCATACCTCATCTCATTGCACTTTGCCTTACTGAACTTCCCAGATACTGCATTTTTTAGAAACTGAAGGTTTGTAGGCAACCCTATGTCAGGCAAGTCTATTTGGTACCACTTTTCCAAAAGCATTTGCTCACCTCATGTCTCTGTATCACATTTTGGTTTTGGTTTTTTTTAAAGATTTTATTTATTTATTTATTTGACAGAGATAGAGACAGCCAGCAAGAGAGGGAACACAAGCAGGGGGAGTGGGAGAGGAAGAAGCAGGCTCATAGCGGAGGAGCCTGATGTGGGGCTCGATCCCATAACGCCGGGATCACGCCCTGAGCCGAAGGCAGATGCTTAACCGCTGTGCCACCCAGGCGCCCCTCTGTATCACATTTTGGTGATTCTCACAATATTTCAAACCTTTTCATTATTATTATATTTGTTATGTGATCTGTGATTAATGATTATGACTCACTGAAAGCTCAGATGATGGTTAGCATTTTTAGCAATAAAGTATTTTTTAACAGTTTTTTACGTTTTTTTTTTTTTTTTTTTTTTTTTTTTTTTTTGGCGTAGCCTCCCCGCCCAGCATGGAGCCCAACGTGGGTCTTGAACTCATGACCCTGAGATCAAGACCGGAGCTGAAATCAAGAGTTGGATGCTCAACCAACTGGGTCATCCAAGTGTCCCAAAGATAAAGCATTTTTAAAGTATGTACAATTTTTTTTAGACACAATGCTACCGCACACTTAATAGACTACAGTACAGTGTAAACATAACTTTTATAGGCACCGGGAAACCACAAAATTCATCTGACTTATTTTATTGTGATAGTCACTGCATTATAGTGGTCTGGAACTTAACCCACAATCTCTCTAGGGGTATATTTAAGGTGCACAACATGATATACATATATACAGTGAAATGATTACTATAGTCAAGTTAATTAACATATCTATCTCCTCACCTAGTGACCGTTTTCCTGTGTGTCTTAAGAGCCTCTGAGATCTACTCTCTTGGCAAATTTCCGGTATACAATACGATATTATTAACTATGGCTGCCATTTTGGTACATTAGATCCCCAGAACTTATCCATTCCATAAATGAGAATTTGTGCCCTTTGACCAACATCTCCCCTTTCCTCAGCCCCTGCTCCCACTCTTCGTAACCATTGCTCTACTCCCTGCTTCTATTAATTTGACCTTCTAGGTTTCACATACAAGTGAGATCATGCAATATTTTTCTTTCTGTATCTGGTTTATTTCACTTGGTGTAATGTCCTCTGGGTCCAACCATGTTGTTGCAAATAGCAAGATCTAGACTCACTTCTTTTTTTCTTTATTGTTTATTTAAGTAATCTCTATACCCAACGTGGGGCTCAAACTCACAACCCCAAGATCCACATGCTCTCCCAACTGAGCCAGTCAGGCACCCCTAGACTCACTTATTTCTTATATTTATTATCTCTCTTTCTCTTCCACCCCCAGCAGACTGTCAGCTCTTTGAGGACAGAGATGTGTCCTCAAAGTTTATTTGTATACTAACACTCCAAGTGCTTCAAAAAGTGTCTGGCACATGGTTAAGTGCTCTGTAGAATTTAGGTGAATGAAGAAATGATATATTTTTAGAAACAATTGCTGAGTCATTTTACCGTTGATAGATACTGCCCTAGAGTCTTTCAGATAAGAGGCTCAAGGGATTTTAGGCTGAGAACTTCACTGTGAACAGGGCTTCCTTCAGTTGTCAAAAATGGCCACTTGAGGGAGCCCCTGACAACTGGATCCTGGGACTGGTGACCAAAGCTGTGACCAGTCTGCAGCAAGAGGTGACAGAACCCTAGCATCCTGGTGGCTCTGTGGCAATTCAGGGCACAAAGCCTGGGACTCAGAGCATATGACTGGGGTCCAAATCCTGGCTCTCCCCTCTGGGAAGCCCCAGGATGGTCCCTTTCAGGTAGTTTTCTTAAGAGGTCAACGGGAGAGGCTTGGTCGCCAACCCCTCCTCTCAGCTGAGGGATCTCCGCTCTGGAAAAGATATCATGCCCCAGCTACGGAAAGTCTGGCTGCACTGTTGAGGGCCCCCAGCAGGATGACTGTCCGGTATGGCACGGGGAGCCAGGTTTAGATCTCTGGGCCAGTCAGGTGAAGTGGGGAAATGGGCCACCTGCTCCCAGGGTAACCAGCCTCCACGTGACATCCCGAGAGCATAGGAGCTGCTTCTCCGAATGCCTGGCAGACTTAGTGGCCTTCGCCTTCCTCCCTGTACTGACTGGAGAAACTGCTCAGAAACACAGGGCTGAAGTAGCAGACCCCACAGAACAGGGCTGACCGGCTCTTTTTTTTTGTACCCCAAGTGGAACACAAAACCTGCCAACTCCTTTAAAGATCAGGGACATTTTCTGGATGGAATCAGCACAGGCTCACGTAAGTTTCCCGATGATCAGGGGTTTTCAGCATAAACATCATGAGGATAATTCAGAAAGTTCTGCTTAAGTAGCATACCATACTAGGCGCGGCGCTCGGCCCAGGAAGCTTCCCTCATTGACCCCGCACCCCCACCCCCACCCCTGGCGGCCTGCAAGTGCTCTCTTCTCTCAGCAGAACAGAACACCAAGTGTCTCTCTGCTGCCTGTTTATGCCCGAGGCTCGCAACATTTACACCCCCTCACAGAACCACAGACTCACAGAGTGGGAGGGTCACTGGAGTTCACCAGTCCAACCCCTAGTTCATAGGTGAAAACCCCGAGGCTCAGAGAAGACTGGTGGCAGAGGCGGACCAGGAACCCAGTGCCCCGCCTTACGGCCAGCCCCACCACCAAGGAAATTCCACGGAAGCTACCCCACCTGCCTTGAAAACAGGCATCTATGCTGAAGACGGTGCTAAAAATAATACAGGTAGTCTGGCTATAGTCCAGGCAACGGGGCAACCGAAGTCATTTCTCAGGTCTCTCTCAAGAACTCATGCTCATAAATTCTGATCATAAAGGTGATAAACACGGTCACGCTGGATGACACGGAGACTTGGTTGGCCAGGACCAACAATGCAGATTTCCAAGCAAAAATTACATGGAAGGGATGGAAGTGCTTGCTGTCCTGTGCAACGCCCACCCAGCCAGGTTCGCGCGTGGCGATGCGGGGCTGCTGAGCTCAGAGAACACCAGGTGAGAAAATTAATGAAAATAAATAAAACCTCCAAGCTACAGAAAAGCATAGCAAATAACGCCATGAAACCTGGGAAGACCACCCCAAAACCTGACTTTAGGAGCACGCTGCCCTGTTGGCTTCAGTTTTTTCGTTTTTTGTTTTAAGAAATAAAACACGGCAGGTATATGGGAAGCTCCTGTGAACGTCACTCCAAGTCCATGCCCCCTGACATCCCAGAGGGAACCCCCAGCCTCGCTTTGGTCTTTCAACCCCCATGTTCTTTTTCTTTTACTGCACTCGCATCTATCCATTAATGATACTCAGCTTTGCATGTTTTTAGACTCGGTGGAAATGACAGAAGCTAGCATTTGGCCCGCTGCAATCCCATGTGAGGTTATCGATGCTAGCAGCTCGAACCCCGGCTCCCTCCCTCCGTCACTCACTTAGCTACTCTCCTATTAATTAGCGGCTACTGATCAGGGCCCCAACTTCTCACTACACAATAAGCAGTGCGAGCTCCGTCTGTACGTATGCGAAGAATGCCTCTAGACTGTCCACCCAGAAAGGGACACTGCTTAAGGGGTTTCTCCCCGTTATCGTATTCTTCACAACATCTCTTTGAGAGTGGATTCTGCTCCTTCTCCGGTTTACAATCAAAGACACTGAGGCTTAGAATGGGTTAGCATCTCACTGAGGCTAGACAGCTGATGGAAGGAGAGCAGGTGGCTGCACCAGGACAGCCCAATGGGGCGGCCAGTGGTTCTCAAGCGTGGCCCCAGAACAGCAGCAGCAGCAGCACCAGCAGCACAGCAGGGAACTTACTAGAAATGTGAATCCTTAAGCCTCACCCCTCCACCAATGGAATCAGGAACTCAGTGAATGGGTCCAGTGACCTGCTGTTCCAGAAGCCCGCCTGGGATTCGGATACTGGCGCGTGTTTGAGAGCCACGGCTCTAACTCATTCCCCTCCTCAGCCTCTAAGCCATGAGTTAGCTCCACAGAGCCGCAGGGATTTAGAATCTGGAAGGTTTAATTAACTGCTTTGTCATGAGCTTAGGGCACGCATATGCCCGTCTCTGGTAACCATGATTCTACAAGCATCCTAAAGGAAAGCCAAATTATTGGTAAATGAGTTTTGCTTTGGCGAGATGTTGCCAAAATGCTCTCCCAAGCAGCTGTATGGAGGACACTCTGGCTAGAAACAGACATGCGCTCCTGTCTCTGCAGATGCTCACCATCGTTTTCCATCGTCAGAACAATTCTAGCTCTGGCTAGTCTGAGGGTGGAATTCCACTGAGCTTTCAACCTGCTTTTCCCTGGTTAATGCTGATGCTGAGCACGCCTTCTGGTTGGTCAGCTGTGCTTGCTTAGAGGGATCATACAGGCTGGGAGGAAAGAGGTTTCTTGTGACATAACCAAATGAGTCTGAGAGTTGGTCCACACTTACTTAACTCTGAAACAGTTTGCTCTAGGGAACTCTCATATAGAAGCCCCGGGTAGTCAGAGGCCCTGAAGCCTCACACATGAACTGGGTGGTAACCTGATCTAGCCCTTTCACCTGTGTGCTGGCCCCCTAGGCGGTCTCCAGGGACTCTGATGACTCTGGCCTGTCCCAGAGTGTACGGACCGACCCAGGATTGCATGCGTATCTTTAGTTGCGGCAGGAAGGGAAGCCAGGCTTGTGCGACCCAGGCAGCAAACCCACACACCTTCTCCACAGTGAGACACCTGCCCACAAGCCCCTTAGTACCTCAGCATCGTACTTTTCATTGATGGCAGGCTCCGTGGTGACCAGCTTCATCCTGCTGGCGAACCGCAGTGAAGACAGCTGAAAAACAGATCAGACAGATCTCTATGTCTTTGGCCAATTGCTTGTGGGTAGAGATATTTACAAAGCAGATCAAAGGAGCCCACCAGGGAATATGAATCTTTGCATATAGATATACTCCAAAGTGAAGTGTGGGGTCTCCTTGGGGGTTCCACCCGAGTCCCTCCAGAGGGGCGGCTAGGCAGGGGTAATTACGTCTGGAGGCCCATGAGGCAGCCGCATAAGTAGGCACTTGAGAAACAGCCCCGATGCTCCATTACACTGATGCTACATGAGAGGTAGAGGGCTGCTCCCTGGCAGTGGGGAACAGCCAGTGGTAGCACAAGGCGGCCCTGAGATCCCAGCCTCACACCATGTCGTGCTGACTCGCAGCCCTGAAACGGAAGCAGACTTGGGGGGGGTCACCCAGGAGTGACCCAGAAGAAGGCCTGGAAGGGCTCTTCCTCCAAGCAGTCTGGTCTAGTGGTTAAGAACTCTACCGCTGACCAACTGTGCAGCCTCAGACAGGTTTTGGAACTTCTCTGTAAAGTTGGGGAGAGCTGCCTCGCAGACCTGGGAGGCTCAGTGAAGCAGTATGCAACATGTTCTCTACAGAACTGGCCCACAGAGAGCCCTCAGGAGGGGGCCCCTGTCGCTGCAGCCGGAGCCGCTTCTGTGTGGGCTGGAATCAGGCTCTCCTGCTCCAAGCACAGCAGCAAGTGTGGCCAGGACTCCCTCGCTGTATCTACTCCCACATGTATTACAAGCAATGTCACTGAATAAAGCGACATGATCCTTGCCAGGAACCATGTAAAAGTTTTCAAGCATTTGAAAAAGAGAATCATTGGCTTCCACACCCCAGTATGCCCTTGTCCCAAACCCCTGAGGCCCCTCCAAGAGCAACTCTGGACTGTGGGCTCCATCCTGGGTCACAAAGCTCTGGGGATGACAGGTACCAGGAGAGCGGCTGCCTGCACAGGTGACTGTCTCAGGGGTGGGGATAAGGAGAGGGGGGCCTTCCACTGTCTTGGAGGGCATTTCTTAACAAGGCAGGCAGGGGGCCCAATTTTCACATGGCTCCTCTAGGGGTTCACCCGTGCTTTGTCATGCTATGAGACCGGGAGCCTTCCTCTGGGGATGCTGCCTGCACGTCAGCAGGAGCTCCCTCCTGGGATCCCAATTCCCAGGGCACACTCTCTGGACGCAGGGCTGGTCCCTAATGCAAGAACCTGGGAGGCCCTGCAGTGTGCCTGGAAAGGACCCATTTCACCTAAGTGGATTCTCCAGATGACCGAAGCTTGCCCTAAACATCCACACTTAACAAAACAAAAAATCTATGGAGAGCTTTCCAAATCTGCGTTATTTATGATGAGTGGCCCTTCAGAGGAAGAAGGGAGCCCCCGCTGGGGTGCCCAGCTGTGTGAGCTCACCTGTGTCACCACCCCAGCCATCAGGGCCCATGTGGGCCACCATGTAACCTCTGCCATTTTTCCTCCCCCTCTACTTCCCGAGCCCTCCCATGCAGTGGCCAGATGTTCCTGGGACGGCCCACACCTTTGGGCCCACAGTCCCCTCTGCCAGGAGCATCTCTGCTTTCTGTACCACACATCCTTTACCGCTAGTCGGCTCAGTGCCCACCTTCCGCACTCCAGTTTCAGGAAAAGTCCCTCTTCCTCTGAAGGGCACCTTCATCTGGGCCTCTCACGTTCCTGAGGGCCATGGCAAGGAACTCCGAGGTCTAATGCCACAGGTAACTCACCTCTACCAAGCTTCTCCTCCCAGAACCCCCCACCACCCTACACACAGTACATGCCTAACACCTGTCAGCTCACACCGGCCTTATAACCACAGCCTGGAACCTGTGGTGCTTCTAAGATTTTTAAATGTATAATTATGAAGAACAAGAAATCAGCTGTCCTAGATCCCAATTCACAGGAGCAGCACCCCAGGCAGCATGGTGGTCCTTACCCCCTGCGAAACGCTCCTCACGCAGGCCCCCACGCTGTGCCTGCTTCCTGCCTTGTCTCTTCCTCAGGACAGCCTCTGCCCCTTGGCACTTGGTATGTGGTTCCTGCCTGAGCCTCCTGCAGCAATTTTGGCTGATTCATCCCCTGGATCCCTTCCCTCTTGACAACGTCTATGGCTAAGTATGCCAGCTTAACCAGCCCAGAGCCAGCCTTACCCAGCCCTGGAACCCATGAGAAGGATTCCAAGTAGGCCGCATGGGCTGTCCTTACGTACCGTCTCTTCTAACTGGGCGGCTTCTCCATAGATGTTCGTCAAGAGGACCATATTGCAATTTCCCCCTGCAGAAACCAGGACACAGAAGGGCCATGAACCATGTGGGTTTTCTGCCAAGAGATTCCTTTAACCTGGGGGTGGGGGTCTGTTATGGATTGAGTGTTTGTGTCCTGTCAAAATTCCTATGTTGAAGTCCTATCCCCTAGTGTGATCGCATCTGGAGATGGGGCTTGCAGGAGGTAATGAGGTTTACATCCTGAGGGTAGAGCCCCCATAATGGGATTAGTGCCCCTATAAGAAAGAGAGACCAGAACTCTGTCTCTTTCTGGTCCCTCTCTTCTTTCTTTTTCTCTGCCATGTGAAGGCACGGCAAGAAAGCAGCCGTCTACAAGCCAGAAAGTCCTCACCAGGAACCATCCATGCCAAACCTTATCTGGGACTTCCCGTCTCCAGAGCCGTAAGAGATCAATGTTTGTTGTGTAAGCCCCCCAGTCTGCGCTGCTTTGTTATGGCCACCCGAGCTGACTCAGACAAGGTCACAGGGGACACATCCAAGCATGTATGAGGCTGGAGGAGGGAAGGGAAGGGGAGCGGGAGGAAGAGCAGAGGAAACATGGCATGAGGAGGGAGGGACAGGGGAGAGGGCTGTGGGCCAGGGCTTTGCTCCTGGTGGCACTCCATGAATAATCAGACAGCTGTGACTGTGCCATCAGGCCCAACATGAAAGCCTGGGGACACAGGATGAAAAGACACAGCCCCTGCTCCTCTGTCACGGAGGCCGTAGGGGAAGAGAAGGTGGCATGGGAGAGGCCCACCGCAGACTTGAAGGCCCTGAAGGATTCTGCCAGGTTTAGGGATGAGGGGAAATAAGAAGGTATTCCCAGAAGAGGCAAAAGCTTCAGCAAAGGTGCTGAGGAACAGCACTGCACACCGTGGGTGACAGAAGGGGGTACCACGCATGCTTCTGCCTTTTCAGCTGTGTCTGTGTCAGGGGTCACCGTGAAAAGGCCCCAGGGAAGTGCAGGCTGGCGGCAGGGAGCAATTCCATGATCACCAGTAGCTAGGCCAGCCTGTCCTTCCTCCCGGGGTACCGACCGCACCCTCACCTAACGAGTCCTTCAGGGCGTGGGTGAGCTTGCACTGCCGGAAGGGGATGTGGTCCCGCTTCTGGTCCCCCAGGGCAATGATGGCCTGCTCCAGGAATGACAGCGACTTGTTGATGTAGGTGGCTTCCTTCAGCACGCGGCCCTCAGACTACAAACCAAAGGTCAGGTCCACTTCACGCCAAATGGGGAGGCTGCCCCATGGAGAACGCTGCAGGTGGGTGGCAGCTTATGGGTGGAGGCTTATGATCCCAAATCCATCACGATGCTGAAACGGGGCTCGTTAGCAGGTGGGTGGCCAGGCCAGAGCCTCCTTCCCAGAGCCAGCTCTTCTCTCGTGGGACTGTATCCCATCTCGGGCTAACGCTCATACTCCCAGGAATGCTCATGCAAATCTTCATGGGAGCGTATGTTTGAGTATGAATATTTACGTGAATATTCATAGGAATACTCAGGAATCACACCAGTATGAATGCGCATAGAAATATTTGTGCAGATACTTGAGCAAATCATCCGGAGGCTACCATACACGCAAAAGCACTTAGACAAATGCACATAGGTGGGGCACCGGGGTGGCTCAGTCAGTTTAACTGTTGGACTCTTGATTTCGGCTCAGGTCATGATCTCAGCATCTTGGGATCAAGCCCTGTGTCGGCTTCTATGCTCAGCATGGACTTTGCTTGTCCCTCTCCCTCTGTTCCTCCCCCCTGCGCACACGATCTCTCTCTCTCCCCCTCCCTATCTCTAAAATAAATAAATCTTAAAAAAAACGCACATAGGAATGCTCCCTGCATACTCCGGTCAATACTTATGCTACTACTCACACTCCTATGAACATCTGAGACGGAACACTCACTGAAAGACTCGTGTGAACACTCACCCTCCTACACAGAGAAAAGCTAATACCAGCACAAAGTATCTATGGAGCCTTTACTGAGGGCCCAGCGCCTTGCTAAGAACTTAGGGGCCATCATCTCATTCCATGTTTACAAAAATCCCATTGGGTAGAACAGCCACTACGTGGCTGCTGTCTCACCTCTACTAATTCTGTCCCCCCAGCTCCACAAGGTCAAGCCCGCATGCTCTAGTGTGCCTAGCTGAGGACTGGGCTCACAAATGCCCCATGAGCGATGGCCCATGTGCACGGGCGCTACGCCAGAAACAGGTTGTGGCTTGTTGAGAAGGAGTTTCCTGCTACCCACTTACCCCAGACTTCCCCAGCCTTTCCGAGCCCGCTAGATCCACCAAGTTAATTTTGGAAGTGATGTACTTTTCGTCTGATAAAGTCCGTGAATGGGCCTACGAAACATCCAAACAGAGGTTAGACGTTACAGGGAGGAGCTTCTGCCACAGCAGGCCCTATGGGACAAGGCTACCCTTCTGGGCTATTCTAGGAGCTCGCGCTCACCTCCACATAGATGGTGAAAATGCAGTGTGACCTGGATGAGTTTTTGTTCATCGTGTGGGAGGCTATAATCCTGTTGGTCTCTCCCTGAAGAGGAGGGGGAACATAGACAACAGTTTGAAAAATTAAAATAATAAGGCGTTCGGGTCATTTTTCAACTATACCGACAGCACAAGTGATTTCATGTTACTGCAATCAAACCTTCCAGAGAAATCTCATTTATAAACTAGTAGAACGGGAGACCAACTGGAGTCCAGCCCTAGACCTTCACCCTCTGCTAGGGATGTGTGAATTTGTAGAGCTTTCTGAAAAGCAAAGTAACAATAAGAATTAAGAGTCTTAGAGGGATGCCTGGGTGGCTTAGTCAGTTAAGCATCTGCCTTCAACTCGGGTCATGATCCCAGGGCCCACATTGGGCTCCCTGCTCGGCGAGGAGTCTGCTTCTCCCACACCCTCTGCCCCTCCCCCCTGCTTGTGCCTTCTCTCTCTCTTTCTATAATAAATAAAATCTTTTAAAAAAATTAAGAGTCTTAGAAATGTTCACGAATACTGACTCACAATCAACCTACGTGTTCACTGATGAGGAAATGGTCCGTCTGTAGAATGGAATGTCCTACAGCCAGGAAAATGTTGACAAACATTTTTTTAATCATAGAGAAACGCAGAATCCAAAATCATAGCAAACTAACTTCAATGGCACATTAAAAGGATCATCTACCATGACGATGTGGGACTCATCCCTGGCACGCAAAGACGGTTCACCACATGCAAACCCATCGAGGTGGTGCACCACAGTAACAGAATGAAGGGTAAAATCATACAACTGGACAATCTAAAGAATGCAAAAGCACTCATACAAGAAAGTATACACAGATGCTTTCCAATAAGATGTTCAGAATGGTCACTTCTAGGTTGGGGTTTAGAGGTCATTTCTTTATTTTTTTCATTTTTTTAAAAGATTTTATTTTTAAGTCATCTGCACACCCAACATGGTCCTCGATCTCACAACCCCAAGATCAACAGCTGCATACTCCACCAACTGAGCCAGGCAGGTGTCCCCATGTATTCTGTTTATATAGGTTTGTGTTTTCATATTTTCATAGTGAACATGTTATTACTTTTTTTTTAAAAAGATTTTATTTATTTGAGAGATGAGACAGCACGCATGTGCACATGTGTACGTGGAGTTGGGGGGGGCGTGGCAGAGGGAGAAGCAGACTCTGCACTGAGCCGAGAGCCCAACATGGGGCTTGATTCCAGAGCCCTGGGATCATGACCCGAGTCAAAGGCAGATGCTTAACTGACTGCGCCACCCAGACACCCTAGTGAACATGTTATTATGAAAAATTTAAATTTAAATTTAAAATTTAAAAAAATTTTAAAATTATGAAAAATGAATAATTCATATTTTTAAACGGATAGCAGGCCCTTGCTTCTAATTCACAGGATTGGGCCCTATGACCAGAATACACTTAAAGATGTGGTGGAAACAGCTGTTCTTAGGAGAAAAAGGTCCTTGTGGGAGGGACTCCAGTCCCCTTAAAGGCCCCAGAGAAATGCTCTGAACAAGTCCCAAAGCAGTGATGACAGGGCCCCCTGGGGAGAGGAGGGGAAGCCCTGAGCTATGGAGCAGACCTGGCTGACCCCCTGGCTGACGCCCGTGTCCACGTCTCTACAGCTTCTCACTGTCACCTGACGTAGGACTTGCATCGTGGCTCGACAGCTGTCCAGCCTTACCCAGTTCCCTTCTTGCTTCCTTGACACAGGAACTTCCCCTCATAAGACCTTCACACATTTCATCCCATCTTGGCATCTGCTTCTCAGAGAACCCATACTAACATACTTTGAAAAGACTGTTGAATAGACTGACAGTTGACTTCTCACTACTAACGATGGAAACCATAACTTTGCAATGATGTCTTTGATATGGTAGAAGCGAACAAATGCCAAAACAGAATTTTACACACAGCAAAAATATCTCTCGAGATTGAGGATAAAATAAGGACATTTCAAAACACAAGAAACTCTTTGTCACCAGCATGCTCACTGTAAAGGATGTAGAACAGAAAGAAGGAAAACGTTCTCCAGTGGAGCACTATGGAGAAAAGAGAGGAAAAGCAATGAAAGTGGTAAATATGAGGGTAAATGTAAAAGAATGCAGACTATATAAAACATTAATAATGATGCCCCTGCAGAGTCAAAAAACAAAAATGTAAAAGACAAGGCGACAATCCTAAGGTTCTTACAGAATCCAGAAGAAGGAAAGGTTTATGAACTTTAGATTTTGCGAGGTTTTATTTTAAAATAATTATAACACAAATCAAATGGTAAAGTTATAGTAAAACATAATATTACAATAAAATGACATTTTATTTTGATCCACAGGAAGTTTCAAAGCAATATATAGGCCGGTCCTCTGTACCCTTCACTCACCCTCTCCCTGTGATAATATCTTGCAAAACTACAGCACAATATCAAAGCCAAGAAGCTGATACTGGTATAATCCACAGAGCTTATGCAGACTTCACAAGGTAGGTATGCTCATTTGGGTGTCTATGTATGTGTGTATTAGCTAAATGTGCAAGTTGTTATTTCTAGGATAAACTGAGAGAGCGGGAGAATATAAATATAAATATAAATATGAATGAACATATAACTTCTAAGTTAGTAGAGGGGGAAATAAGAACAATGAAAAATTAAATATCCAATTAAAAAGAGGGCAGCAGGGCCCGGGTGGCTCAGTCAGTTAAGCGTCTGCCTTTGGCTCAGGTCATGATCCCACGTGGGGCTCCCTGCTCAGTGGGGTGTCTGCTTCTCTCTCTCCCTCTGCCCCTCCCCCTCCATGCATGCTCTCTGTCTCAAATAAATAAAATCTTTACATAAATAAATAAATAAATAAATTTAAAAAAAGAGGGCAAAACAGGTAAGAAAAATAAATGTAGAACAAATGGAGCAAAGAGAAAGCGCACAATAACACGACAGATGTATAACCAACTATATGAGTAATTTACATTGAGTGCAAGCAGAATGAAATGCTTCAATTAAATGCTTCAATTAAAAGATAAATACTGTCAGACCACCAAGACTGAATTATGATGAAATAGAAAGTATGAATAGACCAACTACTAGTATGGAGATTGAATCAGTAATCAAAAACCTCCCAACAAGTAAAAGTCCAGGATCAGATGACTTCACTGGTGAATTCTACCCCTGGACTTTTTTTTAAAAGATTTTAAAAGATTTTATTTATTTACTTGAGAGAGAGAAAGTAAAAGAGAGAAAGAGAGCACATAAGTGTCCGGGACGAGCAGAGAGAGAGAGAGGGAGAAGCAGACTCCCTGCTGAGCAGGGAGCCTGATGCCGGGCTCAATCCCAGGACTCTGGGATCATGACCCAAGCCGAAGGCAGATGTTTTTTTGTTTTGTTTTCTTTTTTTAAAGATTTTATTTATTTGACAGAGGGAGAGACAGTGAGAGAGGGAACACAAGCAGGGGGAGTGGGAGAGGGAGAAGCAGGCTTCCCGCTGAGCAGGGAGCCCAATGCGGGGCTCGACCCCAGGACCCTGAAGGCAGACGCTTAATGACTGAGCCACCCAGGCGCCCCTCTACCCCTGGATTTTTAAAACAAAATCCTTTTATATGCTTTTTATATGAAAAGCCAAAACAAAGAATTCACATACAATTCAATTAACCTAAAATTAAGAATTTTTGTTCATCAAATAACACATAGAGAGGAAAAAAAGAAGCCGCAGAAAATATAAGATATTTGCAATACATATAATTGAAAAAGAATTAGTTTTCAGAGTATATACAAAATTCATGCAGATAAGTAAGAGAAAGAAAAAAGGACATCTGTTAAAAAAAAAAATTCCAAAATAGGAAAAGGGAAATTCAAATGGTCAATAAGCACATGAAAAGATCCTTAGTTTCATTAGTAATGAAAGATGAAAACAGAAGACCACAGTGGGAAACACCACACACCAGCCAGATGGGTCAAAATTTTAAGGTCAGAATACTTGGGATTCTGATAACCTGCTGTGCAAGTGTACCATTATGGAAAAGAGTTGGCATTGCCTAAGAAAACTTAAGACACACATACTCAATGACCCATAATCGCAGTCCAAAAATTCATGCTACGTGCACCAACAGATATACAAGAACGTTCCCAGTGGCATTGTTTGAAATATCCCCCGAATTAGGAAAACCCAAATGTCTATCAGAAGAGTGGATAGCTAACTTGTAGTATATTCAGTCAATGTAATACAATGATAATGACAATGAAAAATATACAGCAAGAACCCATATGAATTTCACATAAAAAGTAGATAAAAGGGAAAAGTAATCAGACAGAATTCACCCTACGTGATTCCTTTTATATAAAAAATTTCCAAAAAATTAAAGTATGCTGTTGGAGGAAACACGGGTGGTGTGCTAGAGGTGATAAAGGTATAAAGAAGACCAATGAGGGGCGCCTGGGTGGCACAGTTGGTTAAGTGTCTGCCTTCGGCTCGGGTCATGATCCCAGGGTCCTGGGATCAAGTCCCACATCAGGCTCCTTGCTCAGCAGAGAGCCTGCTTCTCCCGCTGCTTGCCACTCCCCCTGCCTGTGTGCTCTCTCTTTCTGACAAATAAATAAAATCTTAAAAAAAAAAAAAGACCAATGAAATGATCACAAGTCAGGAGAGTGGTTACGACTAAGGGTATGAATAAATACTTATTCATGATTAAAAACTCTTCCCAACCTTGGACCTTCTTTAACCTGAAGACACCAAAAACCTACAGCAAACATTTTTAGTCATGGTGAAATGTTGGGAGCAGCAAGAAGACAAGCATGCCCTCACTGCTGCCTCCTGAGATGCTCTCCTCCCCGTAGATGCAAGGGCTCCAGGTGTAAATCACCCATGACTACACCTCTGTGACTTTTTAAGAAAGTTTTATTGACACATAATTTAAATAGCATAAAATTCTCTGCTTTAAGTATATGATTCAGTGTTTTGTTTTGTTTTTTTTTTAGCAAATTTACAGAGTTGTGCAACCATCACCACGATCCTATTTTAGAAATGTTGTGTAACTTCAAAAAGTTTGCTGGGCCCATCTGCAACCATTTCCCACTCCTTCCCCCGGGGGACTGCTAATGTGCTATCTCTAAAGATGTGTCTATTGGGACATTTCAAAAGAATGTAATCATTCATACAGTGTGAATCTTTTGTGTTTCTTTTATTGAGCATTTTTTAAAAGACTTTATTTATTTATTTGACAGAGAGAGAGGCGGCAAGAGAGGGAACACAAGCAGAGGGAGAGGGAGAAGCAGGCTCCCAGCGGAGCAGGGAGCCTGATGCGGGGCTCGATCCCAGGACCCTGGGATCATGCCCTGAGCTGAAGTCAGACGCTTAACGACTGAGCCACCCAGGCGCCCCATACTGAGCATTTTTTTGAGATTTGTCCACATTGTAGCATATATCAGTACTCCATTTCTTTTTATTGCTGAATAGTTTTCCATCATACGGATGTACCACATTTTGTTTATCCATTCACCATTGATGAATATTTTGGTTATTTCCAGTCTTTGGCTATTATGAATAATGCTGTTATAATATTTGCCTACAAGTCTGTTTGAACACATGCTTTCACTTCTCTTGGGAAAATACCTAGGAATAGAATTGCTAGGTCCTATGATAAAATCAATGTTTAAATTTTTAGGAAACTGCCAAAATGGTTGCACATTTCAGCAACAATGTATAAGAGTTCCAACCTAGGGGCACCTGGGTGGCTCAGTCAGTTAAGTGTCTGCCTTCAGCTCAGGTCATGATCTCAGAGTCCTGGGATCGAGCCCCTGCACCCAGCTCCCTGCTCAGTGGGGGAGTCTGCTTCTCCCTCTCCCTCTGCCCCTCCCCCCCATACTCACTATCTCTCAAATAAATAAAATCTTTAAAAAAAAAAAAAGAGTTCCAACCTATATGACTTTTAAAAGAGTAGCATACACTGGGGAATTTATAGATTTGTAAGAGCTCTTATATACTTAAGGATGTTAATCCTTGTTTTTTTCTATACTACAAATACCCATGATTTCATGTTAACTGAAAAAAAGGACAATTTCGACTAAGTTAAGAAAAAAATTGCCTGGGAAAAAAAGACTGGAAGGAAATAAGTCAAATATACATTATTGTTGCTGTATGTAGGAAACAAGACGAGTGAATTCTTTTTTTGTTCATGTATTTTTTTCTTTACTATCTGAACTTCCTAAAAGAGCATATATTAATATTCATTCTGATTATCAACATAAGTAAAAAACTAAGAAGGAGGGAGGGAGGAAAAGAAAAAAGGGAAGAAAAGAAGGGAGGGAAGGAAGGAGGGAGGGAGGGTGGAAGGAGAGAAGGAAGGAAGGGGCCTTTAGACTTGGTCATCTCACCTCAAAAAGGAGGCTGAAGGCATCCTCCTCCTGACTTGTAAGGTGGACTGACAAGCCTTTAACGAAGACCCCTTGAGGGTTTTCCACAATGGTCATTGGTGTGACTGACGGTCCGACATAGGGCAGAGTGGACAGGAGATCAAATAGACTCTCGTTGTAGATTTCCAGGTAGGAAACACGCACAGTGATGGCATGTGTGGGGCGTTCTTCAATCATCCTAAAAACCTAGATGGGGGATTGGACAGTAGTCACCAAGAGCAAAACTCCAATGACCAGTGTCAGAAGGGTTCTGACCTCAGCAGGGAACATCAAGAAGTACAATAAAAAAATCTTTGTCCTAAAAGAATTTACAGTCTAGCTAGCATGATGGTCAACATCATCAACAATGACTACTATTAGTCTATTGAGTGATAATTATTATCGTGTAGTTTTTTGAGGCCTGACTTAACAGATTGAACAGCCCCATGACGATGAATGGAAAAGACTCTGGAGTGAAGATCCCTTATTTTATGGGGTCTCACCACACGGACACCTCTTTCACATCCATTACTTAATTCCATTCTCACAACTCCCCTGTGAATGAAGCAGGGCAGGGGCAATACCCATCTGTGGAAAGCTCCATGCAATGAAATTATTTGTCTATGATCACTCAGCTACTGAGAGAAGCCAAGCCCAAACTCAGCCTTCCCAGCTCCTAATACCCTCCCTGATACTTATAGGCAGGTGACTTTGGACTGGTCTTTTCCCCTCTCTGGACCTTAACTTTCTTAACAGTCAAATGGGCGGTGGGGGTTGGACTGGATGATCCCTGAGGCCCCCACCCTTCTCTAACAGTCTAGGTCTGTGCTGTCCAACATGGTAGACACCAGCCACAGGCGATTGCTAAACACCTGAAATGTGGCTGATGCAAATGAGGGACTGAATTTCACATTTTATTTAATAGTAATTAATTTGAATTTTTAATTGTAATTTAAATTTCAAAGGGGCTCCTAAATTCAGTTACTGGTAAACTTTTCAGTATGTTTGCAACAACTTGGGTTTATAAACCTACTTTTTCAACTATAAATTTTATGATATCTAAATACAGATCAAGTATTCCTGATGAGTATTTAGTGTCTAAATGGAAATGGGCCGTAAGTACAAAATACACACTGCAAAGACTTGGTGTAAGAAAAAGAATGTAAAGTATCTCAAGAATTTTCATACTGACTACATGGGGAGATTATATTTTGCATTTACTGACATAAAATATATTATTAATATCAACTTTGCCTGTTTTATTTTTTAAGCTGTGGTTGCTAGAAAACACTTGCACTATATTTCCAAGGGGCAATGCTCGGATCCACTACTGAAGTCGGAGATGCTGAGATCCCGAAGCTTTGACAGCGGGGCATGAAGGAGATTGCTTCACCAGTCAGAACATGGGTGGTTTATACACTAGAGGGTCCTCTCCGTTTCTTATAGGACAGGGCTATAAAACCTCCAGGTGCTTTTGGGGAAAAGCCCTTTGCCTCCTACCTCCCAACAGAGGGTACTCACAGAACCCCAAAGGAAGGCCCCTCTGTCCTGTCTTCGGTCAGAGTTCCCAGACCCCCCAGGGCTGACTCAGTCCTGAAAGCTCCTGTTGTGCCTGCTTCTTCCCTTTGCTCTTTCTGGGGCTGTGGCAGTAGAAGAAGCCAGAGCAGGTCAGTAAGGAAGCTCTGTAAGAGTCCGGATTCCCCTCATTAAAACGAAGAAGGAACATGATTAGGACCTCCAAATTCTCAATTACAGGATCGCAGACCAGGGCAGAAGCAAGAGGCCAGTTGGCACGGCCTCACAAATGAGGAAGCTGGCTCTGCATGGGCTTGGGTCGGACTCTGAAACCCGAACTCCTGGTTTCCTGAGGCCTCTGCACCCACACCCCCTCAATGTGTATCCTGTGTCCGGTAGCAGGTCTGGGGTTGGCAGCAGCGGCGGTAAGAGGGGGGAACAAGTGTGACACCCTGCCTGT
Source organism: Ailuropoda melanoleuca (assembly GCF_002007445.2). NCBI lineage: Eukaryota > Metazoa > Chordata > Mammalia > Carnivora > Ursidae > Ailuropoda > Ailuropoda melanoleuca. Next base: position 16,298,975 of record NC_048221.1, read on the forward strand.
GGGCCCACTCTCTACCTGCTGGAGGGCACGAGGAAGGATCCCCCGGTGCTTGTAATTCTCAGTTGCCCCTGTCATGGTGTATGTCTTGCCGGCTCCTGTCTGCCCATAACACATGATGGTACCTGCAAATATGTGGAAGCACGTCTTGGTGATGTCCAGGAAAATAGCTCCGAGGACAGCTCTCGTATCCCCCAGCATGCCCGGTGCCAGCCTGGACCCTGGCGTGAAGGGGGCCATCAGGAGCAGCCAGGGACATGAGGAATTCCTGCCATGGCAGGGGGTGGGGGGGCAGGAAGGGAAACAGGGACATAAATGGTCAAAACACAGCTGGCTGCTCTGAATCTGGCCCATGTGGTGCTCTGCTGTTCCCTGTACCAAGAGAAGATCCCACCCTCGGGCTTCTGAGAAGAGCAGGGAATATCAGGCAACAGAGAAACTGGGAATTTTCCTAGACAGGTCAGGAGGGAGACAGAAACATTGAACTCCAGCCGTTCTGTAGCAAAGCCATGAACTGCCAGAGTCTCAGGCGTAAGCCTCCCTGGAGCTGGCCAGGCAGGAGGCAAGAAGCACTTTCAAAATCCCCAGGAAGAAATGGGCGTGGGAAGGGCATTTCCTGTTACTGGTGAGAATTCTCTGTAGACTGCAAGTTCCCACAGGATCAAACAGGGCTGCTAGTTGGTCGCATGTCACTTTCAGAAAAGACCACCATGATAGGTCCTAATTGGTCCTACCGCCCTCTCCAGGAAGACTTCCGTTTGCACCTCTCACGTCTATGAGGTCTACCACGACCACCGGGCACTAGGGTTCCCGTTCCCATCCCCCCTTCCTCCTGGCTTGGCCAGCCTGAGCCAGACCCATCCCAAACACTGCTTTAGGGTAACACTGGGCCACAGAAATCCGTGTCTGCCTTCCCCACACCATGGCTCTAGTTCCTGGGATGGGCAGGTTCTACACAAGGGGCTCTAACTCAGCATGGGAGCCGAGGTCAGAAACCGTGTCTACTAACACAAGTGTGCAGGAAGGAGTCCCTGCAGCTGGGCCTTGAGCCCATTTGTGATTCCACAGCACCCAGGGCCCAAGACTCTTAACCTCCTGGGCTTCTTACTTCCTCATCTTCTATCTCCTCAGGGCCATATTCCCTCAGGGTCAACGAGGACCACAGCTATGTATCACAAGCGGGAAACATTACAATGTGTGGGCATCAACACTAAACGGACTTTTAAATAGAAGACCTAAAACTTGCAGACAGGGAGCATTCCAGTCACATGGGCGAAGTTTACATACGGTGATAGATTCTTTCTACAGATTTTCAAGCAATCTCAGACTGAACTAGTTTGTAAAACTTTCCCAAGAAAGCTGCTTTTAATTTGTTAAGATGATCAAACTCTAGGGGTGCCTGGGTGGCTCCGTTAAGCGTCTGTCTTCAGCTTAGGTCATGATCCCAGGGTCCTGGGATTGAGCCCCCGCATCGGGCTCCCTGCTCCGCTGGGAGCCTGCTTCTTCCTCTCCCACTTCCCCTGCTTGTGTTCCCTCTCTCGCTGGCTGCCTCTCTCTCTCTGTCAAATAAATAAATAAAATCTTAAAAAAAAAAAAAGTGTCTGTTTCTTAAAAAAAAAAAAAAAAGACGGTCAAACTCTACTCCATTTTTTCATGCTCTACGTAAATAACCCTATACTACACTAGGAAGAGTAGACTGATTTTGCTGGTAGAATGAACGGAAGTAGCTCCTAGCAGGTAGGCAAGAGAAAAGCATTTGGACTCAGCCACATTCATAAGGACATTATCTTCCAAGCTAATGTTTGAGAGATCTGAAACAGAATAAGAGTTCAATCCCCATGACCTATAGAGAACCACAGGCATTGAATCTTCCTATGAAGGTAGGATTCCAGAACTTTGGATCAAGTCATGCTCACAATATCACCAAGCAAATAACCAGTTTTCCATCCTAAGAATTTGGAGATAGACAAAAAAGCAAACAGAAGTTAGCATGTGAGATTATCTTGTCTTTCATTCACCATAAAATACTTGCATTGCTATCTCCAGGAAGGGTTCTGTGGGTTCGTATGTAAAACAACCGACAATTAATTAAATTACCATTGTATCCGTCGAGGGCCTGAGCAACCACATCCTTCGCGACTGTCTCGTAAACCAAGTCCTGGGAGGCATTGTGGAGAACTCCATCCAGCTTGAACGACCAGTCTGTCTGCTTGTTATTGACAACTCCTCTCTGAAGATCTTTTTTTAAGTGAATATCAATGCTCTAGGAGGAGGGGAAGAGAGAGAGTTAGTGCTTTAGGAAACCAGTATGAAAAACTGGCTGCCAGCTGAGGCCTGACCTGGAGAAAATAGAGGAAGTAAACTTGAGGAAGAACAGAGACTCCCACCAACCGGCTGATATTCCAATGAGTTCTTTGGGATGGGAGAAGGAAGCTCCTGCAGGAAGGCCACACAACCCTCGAGGAGGAAGGATCAGGAGACTGGCGCACTTAACTAGTTTCAGGACTTGTCACCCTAGGTTACAGGGTGCTGTTTGCCTTGGTTCAAGCACATTTATCATGTTTCTATTGAACAAGCTTTAGACACCCTCACTAAGCACAGGGAGGCCTTGGATTAGGCCAGAGAGAACAGCGGGCTTGGTGACAGAGGCCTGGGCTTGGGCCACATCTCTTACATGCTACGGGCCATTTTGAGTAATGATGAACTAATAGCCACAGAAAAGGCTCTTCATGGCTTCTCAGACATAGCTCCTCACTGGTATTACAGCAAATCCAAGGTGCCTACCCACTTGTAATCAGCATATTTTCAGGTGTACAGATTTCTAAAATATATATATTAGATTTTGAGATCCCTCCAAAGCAAGCCACCATGGCAGCAGATGGGTTAGGAACCCATTGCATTAGATCAATGGTAGACTCCAATCTTCACTATGGGGACTTCTGATATAAAGAGCCCCTTGTTGGAATTTTTTTTTTTAAAGATTTTATTGATTTATTTGACAGAGATAGAGACAGTCAGTGAGAGAGGGAACACAAGCAGGGGGAGTGGGAGAGGAAGAAGCAGGCTCTCAGCAGAGGAGCCTGACGTGGGGCTCGATCCCGGAACGCCGGGATCACGCCCTGAGCCGAAGGCAGACGCTTAACCGCTGTGCCACCCAGGCGCCCCCCTTGTTGGAATTTTATCCTGGATGCCCTAATCCAGGAGTCAAGACACAGCCACATGTAGAAAAAGTACGATCAAGAAAGAGAGGCTTGGTCCATTTACATGTTAAATGCTCTGTGCTTCTATGTTCGCTGAAACCATGCCCAGCGTGAGCTTTTTTCTGACTGCCAAGACTTGCAAAGCTTGGGGAGTTTGCTCTTGAATTCTTCCCTTGAAGAACGTCTCACTGCTGCCCATAGTGGATTCACAGCTGTTTGCTGGATGAAAACAGGACTCTCTCAACCTGTCCCAAGCCTGTCATGGGCTTCAGAAAGGTTGTCAAGAGAGTGGTAAAGGGATGGGGACAGATAAATCTTTCCAGTTCTCTCGATAAGAGTTTCTCCCACTGGTTTGGTAAGTTTAACAGTTATCAACTTAAGACATTCTACCTGGACTCCCAGGGAGATTATGTAACAGATCTGATCACCAGAAAGTTTTACGAGCGTGGACAAAAGTCAGCTTTTCTGTATCAGATACAAGGATGAAGGTAAACGTATTAACCGAAAATGTACTTTAAAATGGAAGTTTCAAGAGTTTCCTCATCAAAAGCGATTCAAGGGGAGTGGTTTGGACTTGCTGGACTCTGGAGTCCATCTGAACTTTCAACAATTCTGTCTTGGTCCTTAAAGGCTGTTTGGAAACAGGGTCACGCTGTAGTGAGGGGGGACAGAGAGGACCAGGCCGGTGAAGGCAAGCACGTTCCACTTACTTTGTTGTCATCTCCGTATTTGATCATGTCATGAGCGAAGTCGTCGGTGGGTTTGACACGGACGAATGCATGAACTTTTTTCCTAGTGCCCATTCTAGCTACAAAGAAGAAAATAGTGCAACTTTCAGCAGGCATCATCAAATGACAATTAGCAGGGAGGTGTCACTCATGAAGAAGATCAGAACAGAAGTGACATGCTGTGTCTTCCTATCCCACCGAGAACCAGTCTTTCTTTTTACCCCCTAGCATGTCAGGGTTCTACCCACAGGACACTGCTCTACAAGCACAGGCACACCTACTTTACTGGCTGACTCATCATTTTCCACCCATGGCCCCCTAAGAGACACATATACAAGGCAAAAAGAATGCTCCCTGGAGTGGCCTCATCTTAGACTTGTTTCCTAAAACTGTTCTGTAACTGAGTTCACTTACGCTTTGCTTCATTCATTCTATTTTCCTCTAAAATACTTACTTATGAAATGCGTTTAAGCTAATTTTTTCTTCACGAACATACATTACTTCAGACGCAACGTCTCCTCTACCTCCATCTGACTGACTTAGACCAGAACAATGATCCCCTAGAAATATATTTAACCTAGCGCATAATCAAATATTCTTTCTTCTCTGGCAGTCCATTGAGAGAAAAAATAGTCCTCTACCTCCTCTTCTCCTCTCAAACCTAACTATGTTTTCTTTCAGGAGACACACTTAAGTTTGTCTTTCTTTATTTATACCATCACAAATAATGACCATGTGTAACAAAATGTGAAAATAAATGCTTGGGGTAGCTTCATGGACTAGGATGTCAGCTTACAGGTGTAAGGGTTAGAGACGGAGATCCAGGTAAGTGACCTTCCTACAATGTAAAGCTGTCCTATAATGGAAAAAACTCAAGCAAAGTCAAGATGCCAGCTAGCAGAGACGCTACCAAAGGGACTGCTGCATTGCAGAGAGAGTTAATAAATCTCTTAGATCCCGTCTGACTGAAGTATTTTATTAAAATTTTTAAAAATCGAGGGTATCTGAGTGACTCAGCTGGTTAAGGGTCCAACTCTTGGTTTTGGCTCAGGTCATGATCTCAGGGTCATGAGATCGAGCCCCACAACTGCGAGGAGTTTGCTTGAAATTCTTTCCTCCTCCCTCTGCTCCTCCCCCCACTCACATGCTCTCTCACTCTCTCAAATAAATAAAATCTTTTTTAAAAATTTAAAAATTGAATGATACAACCAAATGATAACTAATAAAGCTCCTATTTCATTGGATATCAGTCTCATTGGTAAAATCACACGAGGCCATCTCCTGAGAGTGACTGTGTAAAAATATTTAATACTAATTAGACAGAAAATTTTGGTTCCAGCATTGACATAGAGTGGAGAAGCAAAGACGGTTATTAAGCAGAAGGAGTGACTGTGCTCTTTTTATTGCTTTGAGAGGAACTTAAAACTTAGCTCTTCAGGATTCTCTTATATACTGATGACAAAGGATTAAATATTGAGAGAAAATGTCAAGAGTTCTAAGGAAAGCTAAGGAAAAATCAATCTCTAATCATCATCAATTGCATTAAACCTAGTTAAGTAATACTAGAAAACAAGATGAAAGTCGATGAAAATATATTAAACTTCATCGTTCTAAACTATTGGGGAAATTAACATAATACAATTTTAAGTTGTTCAGAGAGGAAACATTTCTCATTTTACATATAAGTTTTCCTAATATTGACTTAATATTTTTTTTCTTTCCTTCTTTTTCAAACAATGGGAAAAATATGATCAAGTGGTCTATGGTCGTATAGTCCTAACACTGGGCTCTCACATTTTGATAACTTCACTTTTATGGAACTATGCATATAAGAAAGAATGTTAAAAACTCATTTAGTGAGGCGCCTGGGTGGCTCAGTCGGTTAAGCGTCTGCCTTTGGCTCAGGTCATGATCCCGGGGTTCTGGGATCGAGCCCCGCATCGGGCTCCCTGCTCCGCGGGAAGCCTGCTTCTCCCTCTCACACTCTGCTTGCTTGTGTTCCCTCTCTCACTGTCTCTGTCAAATAAATAAATAAAATCTTAAAAAAAAAAACAAACCTCATTTAAGAGTTCATGTTCCAAAAGTACAAAACACACTTGGAATAGAGACTAAGGCCCGAGGGTTCGGCTATGCGCTGCATGGTATGCTTCTCTTCTGCCCTCCCTCTCAGAGTTAAACCAGTTCGATAAGAGACGAGGTATTTGCCACTACAATAAGCTGTACCTTCATGAGGCAGGAAAGAGGAGTTGAGGGCAAAGAAATTTCCTGGATATTTTTGAAAAACAAAACAAACAAAACACATAAACAACCAGCAAAGGCATTTGTTGAATTTATGAAGAGTTAGGGAAACACGAGACACATAGGAAGCTGATGCAATTTTACATTCAAATTGGAAAATAGCAATATAATGGTGATTAGAAAAAATAGCTTGCTTGAGCCACTGTAAAGAACCCTAACAAATCAACTGATACAACGCTTAATATTTTTAAAAAACGAATTGTTAAGACCTTTACTGTAAAGAAAAAGTCATGCATGACAGGGATTTCTTCTCTGAATTACAGTTAATTATTTCACTTTTTTTTAAAAAAAAAGACTTTCATTTATTTATTTGAGAGACAGAGAGCACAGAGGGAGAGTGAGAGGGAGAAGCAGACTCCCCACGGAGTAGAGAGCCAATCCCAGGACCCTGAGATCATGCCCTGAACCAAAAGCAGACGCCCAACCGACTGAGTAACCCAGGTGCCCCTAATTATTTCACTTTTTTAAAAAAGCACATTCAATAAAGAATATTAACGTTTTACATGTATTATCTAAGAGAGGTTCATTGAATGTTACCTGATTAAAAAAAAGATTACAGATTTTTAAAATATTAATGTCCCTCCACATTTCTAAATACAACTTGCAATGACCACTAGATTTCCTATTACAATTATATTAACTGTCATCGATGGCATTAAGTATCTCCACAGAAGCAAATTAAATAACACAGGCCCTGCCCTTTGTTTACCGTTTCAATAATGTTGACAAATCAAACTCTAACCCGTTACAAGGCCTTCAGATATCAAATCAAATAAGCAAACATGTCATTTTCATATTTGCCTACTGTAGACCTGTGTCCACTTGCTACATTCCTCAAGTAATTATTTCATGGAAGTCTTTTCCCAGCCACTATGGGACCATTCAGACCTTTTAATTTTTAGAAAATGGATCTGAAAGGTATTCAGGTGATCAAGGGTAATAATGGCTTATCCAATTTCAGTCAGAATTTTTGTCTGGAAAATTGAGCTGAAGGAATAAAAAGCCACAAATGGCTCTAACATGGATCCCAAATTGAGAAAAGTGAAGAGAAAAATATCAACTCCAAGTTCACTTTGATCTAGGCTATTGGGAAGTTGACAGTGGAGGAAGGTGTGTTTTGACACAAGCAAACTTACCCTCAATCTCTAAAGCTCTGGGAACCATTGCTCACACCAGTCTGAGGGCCCAGCCTCCTGCCCTGGGTGCCCTCTGAATGGAACCAGCCCAGGTGGCAGGTGCCCAGACCTCCCTCCTGGAAACCCCCACCCACCCAGCACAAAAACAGCACAGGAAAGCCCAAGCATGCCCTCCCCTCAGAATGGGGCCTGCAACTTGCCAACATGCACAAGCACATGCAGTCCCCCTATCTTCCCAAGGCCCGCCCCCTACTCACATCCATGGCTCCACGTATGCCAGGAGCTATACCCACCTAAGGCAAGCCTTCTCTATTTTTTTAATCTAAGATTTTATTTTTTTAAGTAATCTCTACCTCCAAGGTTGGGCTTGAACTCCCAACCCCAAGATCAAGAGTCGCATGCTCTAAGGACTGAGCCAGGCGTGCCCCCCCCCCCCCCACAAGCCTTCTCCCTTCTCCTGTAAGGCTGCTAGTCAGCAGGCATTCAATACCCAGACATTTAGAGGCCCCATGCTATCTGGCACTTACTGAAATAATGCTTGTTACCATTCTTACGCCGCATCATTTGAATGGGTTTCCACTCCCAAATTGAATTACAAGTTGCTTGAGGGATAGAACTGTGCTTTATCTCTTTTGAATCCCCCCTCAATGTCCAGAACAGTGCCCAGCACAGAGCAGGAACTCAAGAAATGGTGGTTGGTAGTGATGGTCATGGCTGGAAGTCAGAGGACGGCTGAATCTCCACATGTGGGTCCATCTTCTGTCACTACTGAGAGAGTCCCAAGGGGTATATGTCACTCCCCTCCCACACCACCTACAATCCCTGAGCCCACAGCCCTTCCAGGAAGACACTTAAGTTTCCAGGCACCGATTGCAAGAAGCCATACTCAGCCCCTCACCATGTCTTCTCTTTTAGCCGTGTTTTTTCCACGGTCAGTACCTTGTGGGGAATGCTCCTCTCTCATGGGCACCACCTTTAGTTCTGGTGTAAATAAGTGAACTTCTGAGTGGTCACCAGGAGACCTCTCTGAAAGGCACGTCGTTTCCTTATTTGTTTTAAGGGTGGGAAAGAACAGAATTGCTACCAAGCACAGCTGAGGGGTGCATAAAAGGAGAGGGAGCGTCCGCTGGGACGAGTCCCTACCTTCCAGCGCTCCTGCCCAGACCAGGCGCTCTCATATGGAACCCTCATAGCTATCAGAACAGCGGCAGCATCTGAACCCCAAAACAACAGGGTCCAAACGCACCCGGCCTCGATTCCAGGCAGAACTGGCCTTCTCCCTTTTCCTCACCCAACATACCGGACCCCTGCGTGGACTGTGGGAGGCAGTTGGCCCTGGGACCATTCCTGTCCCTCTCTGGAGCGGTTTTCTCATCTGTACAGCGAGCGCATCGACCTGGCAATCCCGAAGCCCCCTCCAGTTCGAAAACTGACGAGTACAAAAGGGTCCAGAAGACCTCTGGTCCCCCACTTCGCGCCCTCTCAACCTCGGCAGCGACGCAGAGCCCTCGTGGGACCCGGGAACGTTAGATCCGAAGACCCTATCCCGCAGCCTGCCCGAAAGGGCCCCTCACGATGCCGCGCTCTCTCCTCCGCTCGGATTTCACAGATCAGCGAGCTAAGCCAGGGGACTCCCAGGTGGAGCAGTGTTCGGATCCCAGTCGCTGCCCGCCGCCTCGCCGTACACCCCCTCTCCAGTCTTGCTTCTCCCCACCCGGGCGGCGCGTGGCCCCTGTTCACCGCTCCGGAGGCAGTGGCCCTCCCGCCGCGCCACCGCTGCCTGTGCAGCGACCGCAAGCACTACTGGCCGCGGCAGAACTGTGTACATAGCCGCCATGGCAACGGGCCGTTTCCGCAGGTTCCGGAAGTATCGGGGTAGTGGCGGAAATGAAGTCCGCGGCCCTGGGCCGAGATACGAGTAAGGTCAGGGCCGAATTGGGAAGACGGGAAATGGGACCGGTTAATCTAGAAAGACTGCGGCAGCTGCAGCCGCGAAAGCACGGTCGGGAAAACGAAGGAACGAAGGCTGCCCTTGCACCAGGAAGCGGGGCAGAGGGGCTTCCGCGCAGAGCAGCCGGAGACTACGGCGGCCGCGCAGGCCCGTCTGCTTCCAACCCTGAGCTCCGGGCGGCAGTCCGCGCGCGCCCTCGCCCCGCCCCGTTTAATATCGAGCCGGCCGGCCAGGCCTGCGCAGTCGCGGTGGCCGGGGAAGATGGTGGAGGACGGCGCGGAGGAGCTGGAGGACCTGGTGCACTTCTCCGTGTCCGAGTTGCCTAGTCGCGGCTACGGCGTCATGGAGGAGATCCGGAGGCAAGGCAAGCTGTGCGACGTGACGCTCAAGGTACCGAGGGCTGGGCAGCGTGGGGCTGAGGGATAAGGAACCGAGTGGAGAGGAAAGAGGGGCGGGGGGTAGGGGAAGAGAGGTCTAGCGGACAGAGCGGTGGGGCAAGAAGGTTGGAGGGAGACCGAGTAGGGGAGCGAGAGGTGTGGAGTGGGAGGGGGGATTGGGGCTGAGTGGGGAGACGGACAGGGACAGCCTCTCAGCCCTTAGAAGGACAGGCTGAGAGGTGCGCGGCTGAGGCCCTCGGGGTGGGAGACATGGGGTGCCCGCCTCCCTTTTCTGTCACACAGACGGGAGAAAATGGACTTGCGACCCCTCTGGAGAGGAGGGCGCGGTGGCCGCCTCTACGTTCTGTTGGGCACTAGTGAAGCACCTTCTCTTGTCACCCTAGACATTTCTTTGTGCCCCCTGAAGTTAGCTGTGCCGTTGTAAGGCGCAGGCTTCTCCTTAGGAATCATTGCTTGCCCTTGATTGTTAGATTACTGCCTTGTCTCTTAAGAGCTTTTAAAATAGGATCTGGATATCTTTTGAGGTGGACATCTACTCAGCCCCCCACTGGAAGGTGCACCACTACCTCCACAAAGGTCTCGGAGGATGGACTGGGTCTGCATGGGGAGAGGGATCCCTTAACCACCTGTTCCTACTGGCATCCTGGGCCCAAGAGCCAGGCTTCCTCCTGTGCTTTGCATCCATTCCTGCTGGAGAGGCATGCTGTGCAGCTCCTTGGCCTAACTCCTGAGCCCTCTGGAGCCCTCCACGTGGGAAGGTGCTGCTGTGAACTGTGTTCCCTGTTGGGCTTTGGCTGGAAGGCTCTCAGCATCAGTGGAGGACCACATGAAATATATATACACATACAGAGATCTTTTCGCCCTGCTTATTTTCTACAGAATTAAGGAAACTTTTCTTCCCGTATTTTGAGTCAGACCTCTGGAGACAGGAGAATAGAATGGTTAAGAGTGTGGAGATAGAAGGATTTGGATTAAAATCCTAGTGGTAACCTTGGGCGAGTTACTTAATCTCTCTAAGCTTCAGTTTTCCAAATGTAAAAACCAGGATGATTTCTAATTCTCAGTATTAGTGTGAGGATTCAATGAGAAAATTTGTAGTATTCTTTGCATGGTGCCCGGCTTAAGTTTTTCATCCTCCGAAAAAGGTTGGTTTTCTCGGAGAGGAGTTAAGTGGTCTGAGAGGGAAAAGGATCTTTAGTGGGAACCAAGGGGTTTGAGAAAAATGAGCCTGGGCTAAAGGAGGCAGAGGAAGTAAATATAAATGAGAGATTTTTGTCCGTGGTGATTCCATGGTAGAAGATGTCGAGGCTACTAGAGGTTTATAAGTAGAAGAATGGTCTGGTTGTGGCAGTAAACGCTTGGGGTGAGTAGAGACTGGTGAAAAACAGTAATAGGGGAGGATTTGGGGCTTAAGATTTAGGCTGTAAGGTTGAGCCAGGGAAAGCTTGTGAGACACAGAGAAGCAAAAAGGTTATGCTAGAAGGGGATGGTTACAGATATTGCTACATAAATTGAAGTACTGTGTTTTGCCTCTGCATTTAATGCAAATACAGAATATAACAATCCTTTAGCGTAACAATGCTTGTATGATTTTTGTTCCATTACAGTGCTTTTTGTTCATTCAAAGGGACGAGAAAATTATCAGAAGTAGTTCCAACCAAGAGTGTCGGTCTAAATTGCTATGTTTTAAGCATCTGGGACATAAGGACTAGTGTAAAGGAACAGGGTAGAGCTGGACAGGACCTAGAGAGTGTTTGCTTCATTGGTTTTCTAATTCTTTTGTACAGCCTGAGGAGTAGCTCACGGCAGTGTGATGGTGGGGGCCGGGGAGAGGCCAAACAAACCAGGCTCTCCCTCATTTCACTCCCCTTCACTAGAGCTGCTCTGTGAAATCTGTTTTGGTTTCTCTCTCTCTCTCTCTCACTTTCTCTCAGGATAGAGTCTTTCCTGAACCTTCTGTTGTTTCCGGACTGTCTTCCAAATAAATAGGTACTGAAGAGTCAGTTGGAAGCTTTTTGGTGTGGGATGGATTTATTGACTAGTGGGCCTCCTTGTACGGCAGTGCTTCTCAATCTTTAGCAAGTATTAGAATCACCTGGTGGCCTGTTTGCACACTGGTTGTTGGACCTCACCCCAGAATTTTGTATTCAGTACGTCTGGCATGGGCCTGAGAATTTACATTTCTGACAAGTTCCCCAGTGATGCTACTCCTAGCCTGGGGCCACATTCTGAGAGGCAAAACTATAGGGTGATGGGCCTGCCCTTTTCAATGCGATATGTTCAGAGTCCATGGGCCTTCATTCAGGCTTCTGCCTGAGTGGAATAAGCTTGGCTGTTATCATTCTAGGAATCTTATGGTGGGAGGGCACTGGGGGCTCCTGCTTCTGTACTCACTTTCACTTAATCCCCTGAACGGTGCCAATTCCTTCTCTTCAGTGGTTAGTTCCCTGGTTGCCCAAGTCTGGAGTCTCTAGTTCATCCTGTCCAGATGATAAACCTCCAGTCTTCTGCTGGCTGGTGACCAGTACTGCCTGATTTCAGCCTCCCTTATGCTCACACCTTCAGAGGAGACCTGAGTCTCCAACAGTTGAGGTTCGGAAGGGACTCCACAGTGGCCTACCGTGTGTAGCACTCAGCGCTCTCCATCGAAGTCAGTCACTACTCATCTTCCAAAGTTTGGTGATATTTTTGATCTGCTCTCTCTCTCTTTCAGCTTCTTTTTCCTTGGGAGCTTTGCTGTTCCTTGGCTGTCAGTCTGGGAGGTGGTATAGCACAGACTCAAGCCAAACTGCCTGGGTTGGAATCCTGGCTCTGACACATATCAGCTGCGGAAACTTGGGCAAGTTCCTTACATGCTGGGGACCCAGTTTCTTCATCTGTAAAATGGGCGTCATCACCTACCTAATAAGAGTGTTAGGGATTCCATTAGTTAATGCACTTAAAACAATCATGTAGTAAATGCTCAGTACGCAGCAGGTATTTATGAATAATGACGTAATTACGAATAATAACGATGGGGTTTCTAGAGAGGGGAAGTAAATGGGGATGCTCAGCCTACCATTTTGAATTTGTTTTAGCTTCTGATGAATTCTGGGTGATTTTATCTAAACATAATGTTCATTGTCTTAAAAGAGTTTGCAGACCCCTGCCCTGCTTCGGTAGCCTGCATGTTACAGATGAGGACCCAAGCCCAGAGGAAGGGACTTGTTCAAAGTCACAGATTGAGTTGGGCGGAGCTAGGACTAGGGACTGGACTCCCGTTCTCTGTTCTCCGACTCAGATGTACTTTCGTGCTCTCCTGTTGCCTCTTCTATCACCGGCAGTGACAGAACTAATTCCAGCCACTACCATGTGAATTAACCTACTTCAGGTAGATTAACAACAGGTCATCTTTTCTATCTTCCCGAGCTCTGGGGAGTGTGTGAAAGTTAGTGTTAGCAGGTATGATGCTTTCTCAAAATTCACTGCCAACTCTCAAACCTCACTTAATTTTGTTTTTGGAAATATTTGAAATTTAAATTCCTTGGACACCTGTTGGATAATTAAGAAGAGGCAGAACAGAAAGGGTAATAATACTGGATTTTAAAAATCATATTCTATGTCTATGTTGACTTGAACCTTTTCTTAAAAACTGAAATGATGAACCCCCTCCCTAGAAAAATGCACATACTTAACATACATGCAGAAGTTTGTGTTCAGTCTTAAGAGTAATTCCCCTGAGGCCTGTCTCTGGCTCTTGGGTTATGAATCCAGCTGAGTATTGTTCTCCTATCAGAAAAAGCCCATGGTCCGTCTGCTTGACAAATCATTTAATCTTAAAGGTTAGGAGAATAGCAATGCAAGACTTCTTGGCAACCTGTAGCATCAGGCTTGGTCTGGTAGAGAGGTTTGCATCTGTCAGGGCTCCCATCCCCTCTTCCCATCAGCCAGTTTCCTCTCCTTTCCTCTGGGTTGCCAGTTGCCCAGTGCTCAGGGCACATCTGTCAGGTTCACTGGGGTCCAGTGAGTTAGGCAGTCTCCCCAGATTCGATGAGTGTTCACCACAGTTTGTTATTGATAAGATCTAGACCCACCATTTAACATCCTCTCACCTCACATACTCCTTTTTCTTTATTTGGGAGAGCAGAAGGGGGTCACCAAACCTGCATATTATTCACAGACCCGTAAGTTTAGGAGAGGAGCTTCCTACTCTCTCTCTCCCTCCCTCTCTTTTTCTCTCTTTCAGTTTTACAACCACTAATAAGCTTCATTCATTTGCTGGCATTGGTCTTCTAGCATTTTCCCAAGGCCCTTGAACCCAGATCTGAGAATTTATCCTCCAGGAAGAAATGTCTTTTCCATGGGTAAAAGGCACAGTATTAGAATATTTCGACCTGCAAAATCTAGGTACACAATTCTCATTGAAACTGGCTTCAGGAGCCACACGTTTGAGTCTGGAATCTCACACTGATTTGGTGACAAAAGTGTGTGGAAAAGGATATCAGGAAGTGAAGTCAGGACTTGTTGATGCATGCCGTTTTTATGTTCTGTGTGGTGTGGTGAGTTACACAGGTATAATTATAGAGCTGGGAGAATCCTATAGAAAAGGAGCCATACAAGTCCTCTATCAAAGCCATTCATTTTAAAGATTAAAAAACCCTGAGGCTTAGAGATATTAAGGGATTGCCCAAGGCACAGAGCTGTATTATCTGGGATCCAGCATAGCTGTTTGTTGGTGGAAGGAATGCTTTTTCATTCTCTGTCCGATTACTCACTTGCTCTGCTGATGTTCGGAAACAGAGCAGGGAACGCACACCATCTGCAGTGTCATTTTCGAGCATGGAGGACAACGATGTGTATGTCCAGATGCAACACCATTGGTCTGTTTCAGGAGAGAAGAAAGATGCAGGCTTTATCGGCTAGTCTTTTGCACATGTGAATTCTGGTCTCTCTTGATTTTGAAATGGCACCGCATTGGAAAACTTGTGTTTCTGAATAGTGTTCATTCCCTGGTGTTTTCTACTGACTTTTCCCAGGCACTTGTGTTCATTTCCAGCCTTGCCTGTTTTTAGTGAACAATTAGAACCGAGAGGAAGAATGTGCTCCTTGAGAGCACATGTGCACTTAAGATATGAATTCATATTCATCGAAAAGTCAGTGTTGCTCTTTCTTCCTCAAGTTATGTTGTGGGTCATGCTGTTACATTTGGACACCAATCAGAGGATGAGAGATCTTGCCGCTGCCTGATATGTGGGTAGGGAAAGGGAGTTGGAGGCATCCTGGAAAATCAGTTCAAGCAGCATTCATGGGGTTCACCCTGAGGCTTCTGCATGAATTTAAGAAGCCTGTGCTCGGGGCTGCTTCTCACGGCAGGCCATTCCTTTATTGTTTTGTATGTGAGACTCCCTTGTTTGCCCCTTGGCCACACCTGGTTCGGCTTAGAGGCTGGTCGATGGAAAATGAGATCACATTTTTCTAAAGGTGTGTTCCTAGCCTCTTCTAAATTACAAGCCTGGCATCTCCTGTCCTACTTTTGTTTTGTTGAGTGTTGGCATTCCTATTACCTCTTTGGTGTAGAGCCAACCACTTTCCCCACAGTTTAGAAAGGCCTCTTCCACACAAACAGCTGACCACATCGGCACTCGTTTCCAGCTGGGGAGAAGAGAATGAACCAAGATGTGTGAACCAGGAGTTGGCAAGCATTTTCTATGAAGAGCCAGATAGTAGATATTTTAGGATTTGTGGGTCATACAGTTTCAGTTACAACTGCTCCACTCCGATGTGAATGTGCTCTGTGGCCGTGCATAACACATACATGAGTGGGTATGGCTTTGTCCCATTAAAACTTGATTGACAAAAACAGGTGTAGGCCAAACCCGTTGGCTGTGGCTGGCGGACCCCTGTTGTATGGTGTTATGGCCTCTGTAAAGTTTAAGGCTTTTGAAGTAAGTTACACTTGCTTTGTGGCCCTAGGATACACTTCTGTCGTTCCAACACAGTATCTAGCCGTTGGAAGCATCTCTTGTTAGAGAGTACAGATGAACCAAAGTGAAGAACTGTCCTTTTCCAGCTCACTGCAGGTGATCATGGGACTCTCCTGATTGGTGACTGTGAATAACTGACAGAGGAGAAGTTACAGTTAAATCTTGCATCTCATCTTTAAAAGTCTTATAGCTCTGCTGGAGCTTGAAGCAGACTATTTCCAAAGCATTAACTAAAGACACCATGCTCCCTTTCTGTCTCAGTTGAAGCTGAGGATGCTTAGCTGCTTGCAGAATGGCAGGCCAGAGGAGGCCGTGTTGGCTCCTGTGTTCCAGTGGACCTGACCGGCTGTGTTCAGGGCCGTGAAGGTAAGGGCCAGAGTTGGGGCTTCTGGCACACAAAGTAAATAGTTCACATATGGCCCAGTATGTCTGGGCAGAGTATGCTGCATATCTGATCAGAACACAAAAGTGCTTTTCAAAAAACGAGCTCAAGAATAGATATTTGTGTATGTTCATAGCAGAATTACTCACAATAGAAAAGATGGGAGTAACCCAAGTTGTACCGACGGTTGACTGGATAAACAAAACGTACTCCATTTTGTTGAAATGCACACAGTGGAATACTATGCAGCCTTAAAAATGAAAGAAATTCGGGGCACCTGACTGGCTCGGTCGATAGAGGGGCACTGGCCTTAATCTCAGGATCATGAGTTCGAACCGCACATTGGGTGTGGAAGCTACTTGATTGAAAAACAATGAAATTCTGACACCTGCTACAACATGGATGAACCTTAAAGACTTTATGCTGAGTGAAATAAGCCAGTCATAAAGGGACAGACACTCAATGATTCCACTTAAAGGAAGTAACCAGAGTACACGAAGAAAGTAGAATGGTGGTTGCTCAGGGACTGGGAGGAGGAGGGAATGGAAAGTTAGTGTTTAATGGGGACAGAATTTTAGTTTGAGAAGATGAAAAGTTCTGGAGACAGTTGGGAGGAATGGTTGCACAACAATGTGAAGATACTCAATGCCACTGAACTATATGCTGAAAAATAGTTAAAATGGTAACTTTTATGTTATGTATATGTTACCACAATTTTTTAAAAGCTAAAAAGCTCAAGATGGGCAAGCGAGATTGCTTATAGTGCTGTGATTGCTGAGACCCAAAAAAGAGAAGCTGGCTTTGTGTCCAAACCCATTGATGAGAAACATGGGATACTAAGGAGTAATCTTCCCTGTTCTTTCGCTTTTGTAGCGTGCTGCCTCAGCTCTTGAGAGCCAGATTTTATCAGCTCAGCCCTGTGGCCACACTTCCAATGGTCACTTAAAAGGAATCGATTTCTAAGAGAGACATATTTAAGTGATGCCCACATGTCGTAAGCTTATTTTTCCTGTGCTGATTTGTTAAGTCTAAGTGTCCTGTAACCTTGACTGAGCTATCCTGAGGACCAGCAAAAACACACCATGCTGACATGTCTTCCAAGTAAAGGTTTGTTGTCATAGTCTATAAATTATAAATGGCTTTCAAATCTTTGTTTTGCTTATTTTGCTCCTAAATACTAGACCTGTATTTCATTTGTCCTGTTGACCCTCATGCTAATGAATATCTCAAGTGGAGGCTCTTTCCCTCCTAAACCATCACTGCTTTTGTTCACGTGGTGTATGGATGGCACAGCATCCATGCAATCAGGATTGAAACTCTGGAATCGGCTTTGGCTCATCCTGTCTCTTCTCTGGGTATTTTGTGACGTTTTTCACAATGACAAGGACATAATTATTTACTGTATCATAACACCATAAGAGCAGGGACTGTGACTGAATTATTCATTGATATGTCTGTGTAACAGGCCCTTCGTAAACCACTGTCCTAATTCAGATCCTCTTCATCTTTTCCCTAACCCGGGATTTCTTGAGTAGCATATTGAGAGAATTCTTCCAGACATTTCAGGGGATGGTCCTTGTGCAGCTACTGGACTGTTTTTCCCCAGGCTCAGGCCGATCCTGTAGTTCCCTGGCTCCGAATGAATGACTTCCCATTTCATTCTCATTCCCCATTGTACTCAGCAGGTAGGCCAGCACCTTCCACGTGCCAAGCACTGTTCCACGTGCTGGGCACACGCCTGTGAGCAGGGTAGGCAACGCCTCTAAGTGTGAGCCTCCATTCTGGTGGGGGGCAGAGTGGCAGATAATAACCAAAGATGGAAAATGTCCAGTGATGGTAAGTGCCGTGAAGGAAAATAAAGCAGGATAAGGAGACTGAGAGTGTTATTTTTGTTAGAGGGACCAGAACCAGCCTCTCTAAGTAGAAATGAAATGAGAGAATGACCCATGAGCACATCTGAGGGAAAGTGTTGGGGGTGGAAGGAGTAGTGAGCACAGAACCCTGAGGCAGGAGCATACTTGGTATTTGGGGAAGCATCAGGAAGCTGATGTGATAGGAGCAGAGTGACCTGGGAGAAAAGCGGAAGGACATGAGGCTGGAGAGGTACACCCCAGGCCCGGCACAGTTCCTCGCATGGCTCAGTGAATACTTGTTGAATGAACGAGTGAATGAATGAATGAAGCTAGACAGTCATTACTCGTGTGTGTGTTTATGACTGGAAAATCAGAGCGGCGTGCTCGGGGCATACATAAGAAATGTAGGTTGCATTTTCCAGAGTTCGTGAAGAGAACACAGGATTTCACAGGAGACATGGTGCTAATAGCCAGAGCTAGAGAGACCAGTTCTGGCTTGTTTGTGAAGTTCACTTCTATTTGTCTGCACCACAGAGAAAATCAGACGTGAGAGACTTGCCAGGGGAGCAGGAAGTAGACCAGGGCTGCTCAACTCTTGGTGGTTTAAAAGGTGCTCCTACTCATGTTCAGGGTAGCTTGTCTTGTTTCCCCTTTCCATAGGCTATCCCTTTAAGTGGGCAGGACATCTGGGGAGAGCCACCGGGTGGCAGGGGTGGCAGGAGTGCCGGAGCAGTAGGTAGGAGCTGGTTTTCGGAAGGATTAAAGGAAAGGCTGCTGATTGAACTGCATCTCTGATTATTCTAAGCTGCTCACAGAAATCCATCACTGCGTCTGTGGGATGTAAGAGAGAGAAGCTTAAGCGTGTCCTGTTGGTGCTGACCGCCACTCCTGGCTGACTTTTCTAGGACCGCTGGCCTCGGGACTTTTCTAGGACCACTGGCCTCGTTCTTGATATTCAGGATCCTCCCGACGGGGCCCCTCTCTGTTCTCCCTCAGTTGCCTACAGGCTCCTCCTGCTGGCTGTGTCTTCAGGACCTGTGGTCTCCAACTTCTGAGCCTGGCTCTAGCATTCCTCTGGCTCGGAGTCGCGCTCACCTCTGCCAGCAGTCTTACCCGTGCTCCAAGGCTCCTTTCATGTCTATTTTTTTCCTCAGGGAAAGAAGTGGCCAGACACTCCTTCCTCTGCCCTCCGGAGGCACTTTGCATTGTGTCTGTTCACGTCGTCTTGTCGTCACGCTGCACGCCTCTTTCCAAGAAGCCCAGACCCGAGCCATCCTCTTTCCTTCACGCGGCCCTGTGACGGTGGGGGGTGGTGTGCAATCCCATCTCTCGGGAATCTTCTCACATCCTTCCAGGTGCACTCAATCTTTCCCTCTTCCTTTGGACCTTCACCCCTCATTACTTAGAGTATCGTCCTTTCATCATGTTGCCTGAGAGCCCGTTTGGAATGCAGACTCTCTGGCCCCACGTCAGAGCTACCGAACCAGAGTCTGGTGCCTCTTCCACCCTGTGCACGTGAAGCTTTGAGAAGCATTGCCTTCACACTTCGCACTTCCTCCCCTTACTGTATGGAACACGGTGTAGATGCGCTTGCGTGTTCACCCTTCCGTCCAGGTGTCGAGCTCCTGTTGCCTGTGAAGCATCCATTACCCAGCACAGTTCTTGGCATGTTTCGGGTTCTCAGAAGTGTTTGCTGTATTACCCGAGGGCCCCTGGCCTTGTGTTTCAGATTCTCCTTCAGTCAGCCTGTTGACGAAGTGTACAACTGCGTGGAGCTTTGCTAGGTGCATCGGCCCCTATCGTTAGCATTGAAAGATCGATGGGTGGGGGAGATGGATGCACATATTTAACTATGAGACAGGCAGGGTGTGATACATTCTGTAACTGCACAGCTATTACCAGAGGCCTAAGGGAACACCAAAGGAATGGCGGTTATTTCCAGTTCACAGGATTTGTGATGGTTTCATGGAGAGGATGGTGTCTGATTGGTGCCTTGAAGGGTGAATAGGACTTTGACAAACAGACGCTGTGGGAGGAGGCATTCCAGGCTGGGGAGAGCCTGTGCAAGGGCCCAGGCATGAAAGCACACAGACAGGATGTTTCTTGAACGAGAAAGAGATTGAGGTGGAAGGTGTGATTGGGGAGGTGGGTAAGTGTAGACTGAATTTGAATTCTCATGGTGTGGAGTCGGGACTGGTAAGGAACATCTGTAAATCACATGCTGCTGGTACAGTTAGCTGTTCAGTGGTTTCTGTGGACTCTGCCCTCCTGTCTCCCTCTCTCCTCGCATTCTATCTTGCTGGATTTGGGTTGGAGGCAGGGGAAGGGTTTGTGAGGGGTGGGATAGGCCTGCATGTTTTAGCTGGCTCTTCCCTGGCTCTGTATGAGACCATGGCCCACATCTTTTTTTAGTCCTAGCTGGTCAGCCACTTCCTCCCTCACCCCCTTCCGGAGTCACTTACCCCGTGGGGCCCCCTAAAGCAGAAAGATCTAAAGCTCCATCAATAGAGGGTTTCACACCGCATGCTTTAAAATGCCATCAAAACTCCAGACTGAGCCCAGTATGTTTTATTATACTTGCTGTCTGCTTCTCAACCCCATGGGTTTGTGAGACTAATCATTTCTGCTTTTGGTGGAATGGACTAGCTTCCCTCTGCCCATGTTGTGGGCTGTGGGCATCCAGCATTCAAGATGAAAGGATGCTGTACTTTCCTTATATGCCACCTTGATGGAAATGCACCTAAACAAGGGAACCGTAATGTGGCTTGTTTATTTCTTCTGCTGTTGGGAATGCACTGTCAGTCCAGATGCCAAGTCCTCCTCAAGTCGTCCCTAAGCCTTACCGTCTTTTTCTTGAGCCTCTTACATCAGCTAACTGAATTTCCAGATGAGGTTAGATAGTAACCATCTTGAAGCTTCAGTGTCTTCCTCCCACCAGCTCTATCAGTCCAGAGCCAGAAGATTAAGGTTAAAAGGAAGAGATGAAACTCTTCGAAGTTTTGTTGTGTGTTTGGATCTCAGATGAAAGACTGAGAGCTATCTCTTAGAAGAAATGGGCTCTAGGATTCATTAAGTACCCTTGGCAATGAGGCGCTGTGCTAAGTGCTAGGGCATAGCCTTTCCTTACTGTGGGAAAAACATACATTCTGGAGAGGGAGACATTCATTAGGGACAATATAATGTATGCTACAATGTATGCTGGAGGCCTGTACCGCGTGCTGCAGGACGGAGAGCATACTGCCTAGGAGTCTGGGAAGCCCCTCAGAAAAGGGAGGATTTGAGCTGGATCGTCATGGATGAGCAGAAAAATAAGGGATAAGGATCCAAGTAGAGGAAATAGGATGATTTAGGAGAATTGCCAACAACCACAAAGAAAGACGTGGTAGGGAATAAAATTGGTTGGGGTAGATGGAAGCCAGTCTAGGATTTGGATCTGACTTATAAGCAGTGGGGAGCCCAACAAAATGGGGACTGACGTGACAGACTCAATTATATTTTGGGTTGATTCATTCAGAAATTTGATTCATTCAACAAATACTGTGTGTTCACTGCTAGACTATTCCAGGAAACATACAAAGATCACTCCCTTGGTGGAACTCATGTTTTAGGAAGATAGGTAAGTTAGTTTCATCAGGCCACCACTTGTCAAGGTTACCTGTGACCTCCACATCTAGAATGACCTCTGCAACATCGAACTATTCCATAACCATGAAGATTTCCCTGGTGCTGCCCCTTTATAGTCACAGCCATCCCCCTCCCACCCTCCATCCCTCGTCTCTGGCAGCCACTGATTTGTTCTCCATCTCTCATTTCAAGAATGCTATATAAATGGAATCATAAAGTATGTGACCTTTCGAGATTGGCTTTCTCTACTCAGCATAATGCCTTTGAGAGCCATCCAAGTTGTTAAATGTATTGATAGCTTTTTCCTTAATATTTCCAACTAGTGTGCTGGGGTATGGATGTACCACATTTTGTTTAACCATTTACTCATTGAAAGACATTTAGGTTCTTTCCAGTCTGGGGCTACAACTAAGACTGCTATGAACATTCATTTACTAGATTTTGCATGAAGATTTAGGTTTTCATTTCTCTGGGATAAATGCCCAAGAGCGCAATTGCTGGGTCATCCGGTAGAGCCTGACACGGGGCTCAATCACATGACCGTGAGATCATGACCTGAGCCAAAACCAAGAGTTGGAGACTTAACCGACTGCGCCATCCAGGCGCCCCTGATTTTTAGTTTTAGAGACATTGCCAAACTGGTTTCCAGAGTGGCTGTACCATTGTACATTCCTACCAGCTTGTATGAATACAGTGGTGAATTTTTTTTTTTTTAAAGATTTTATTTATTTATTCAACAGAGATAGAGACAGCCAGCGAGAGAGGGAACACAAGCAGGGGGAGTGGGAGAGGAAGAAGCAGGCTCATAGCAGAGGAGCCTGATGTGGGGCTCGATCCCATAACGCCGGGATCACGCCCTGAGCCGAAGGCAGACACTTAACCGCTGTGCCACCCAGGTGCCCCTACAGTGGTGAATTTTATGGATCAAGTTGACTAGGCAGTGGTGCCCAGTTGTTTGGTCAAACAGGAGTCTAGATGTTGCTTTTGAAGGTACTTTTTAGATGTGGCTAACGTTTAAATTAGTATACTTTGAGTAAAGTAGATTACCTTCCATAATGTGGGCGGGCTTCATGTAATTTTTGAAGGCCTCACTGCAAAAATTGAGGTTTCCTGAAGAAGAAACAGTTCTTTGAGATTGTTACATAGACACCATGTCTGATTTTCCCACCTGGGGGGCCTGCCCTGCAGATTTCAGACTCTAGAATACAATATCAGATCTTATCTGAATCTCCATCCTGTCAGCCCCCGTAATTGTGTGAGCCTATTCCTTAAACTTCATCTCCCTTCCTCTCCCTCCTTTCTCTTGCTCCCTCCCCATATATGCGCGCACACACACACACACACACACCACTTCTGTTTCTCTGGAGAACCCTGACTGATACAGTGTTCTGCATCCTCACCAGCAATTGCTATTACCACTGGTTTTTTTTTTTTTTGTAGCCATTTTGTTAAATGTATAGTGATATCTAATTATGATTTAAGTTGCATTTCCCTGATGGGTGGTGTTGTTGAACATCCCATGGGTTTATTTTGCCATCTGTATATCCTTTTTAATGAAATGTCTCTTCATGTCTTTTGCCCATTTTCTCATTGGATTGTTTTTGTTTGTTTGCTCTTGAATTTTTAGAGTTCTTTATATATTATAGATAGGAGTCCTTTGTCAGATGGACTCATATTTGGCAAGTATGTCGAAACTATAGTACTAAATAGTATCAAGTCCTATTATTAAATAGTATTATTTGCAAGTCCTATTACAAATTTACAAGTATAATTTGCAAATAATAATACTTTTGTTTTTATTTCATCGCACACCTCTCAGAGTGTGTAATGGGAGGATTTCTATGCTAGCCTGGTCTACCATCGTGATGAATCTGGAAATCTGCCGCTTATTCAGTTCTGGGGAAGCCTGTTCCTACCAGTACAGAAAACATACTCTTTGCTGATCCCCTGTCCTTAGATTCCTGCAGAGAAAGGACAAGATCCAAGAGCTGAGCTCTTGAGATCCTGCTGAGTGTCTTTTGAATTTAAAGGACCTTTTCATTTCTTTTCTGTCACTTAATCTTGAAAAAAAGATTTTCTCTTTTTTGTTTTTGAAAAAAAGATTTTCTTAAGGTCAGTATAATTCTCCCAGTTTCACAGCAAAGTTGAAGCCTAAGGAAACCAGGCCTGTATTTAATTGAAAATAAAATTTATTTATATTGCAAGTTTGCAAATATTTCTCCCAGTCTGTGGATTGTCTTTTAATTCCCTTAACAGGGTCTTTCACTGAGCAAAAGTTTTAAATGTGATTTAGTCTAATTGATCAGATCTTTTCTTTATGAATTGTAGTTTTGGTCTCATATCTGAGAAATCTTTACCAAGCCCTGGGTCTTGAAGATTTTCTCCTTTGTTTTCTCTGAAAGTTCTGTGTATTTTTTTTCAAGATTTATTTATTATGAGAGAAAGAAAGAGAGTGCACACACATGGGCCGGGGGAGGGGCAGAGGGAGAGAATCCTCCAGTGGACTCCACACTGAGCAGGGAGCCTGAGGCAGGGCCTGATTCTACAAACCTGAGATCATGACTTGAGGCAAAACCAGGAGTTGGATGCTTAACCTACTGAACCATGCAGGTGCCCCTAAAAACTCTATATTTTTAAGTTTTACATTTAAAAATCTATGATACATATTGAGTTTATTTTTATGTAAACTGAAATGCAAGTTGAAGTTCTTCTGTTTTGCCTGTGGATATGCAGTTGCTCCAGTCCTATTTGCTGAAAAGACTTCCCTTTCCTCCATTTGAGGTACAGATGCTTTTGTACCTTTGTCAAAAATCAGTTGACCATACTTGTGTGGGGTTACTTCTGGGTTCTTGGTTCTGTTCCTCTGGTCAAGGTCCCTATCCCTGCACCAGTACCATGCAGTTTTGCTTATTCTGGCTATATAGTAAATCTTAAAATGGGGAGCGTGATTCCTCCCACTTCATTCTTCCATTACGCTATTTATTATTATTATTATTGGGGCGCCTGGGTGGCTCAGTCATTAAGCGTCTGCCTTCAGCTCAGGGCGTGATCCCGGAGTCCTGGGATCGAGCCCCATGTCAGGCTCCTCTGCTGGGAGCGTGCTTCTTCCTCTCCCACTCCCCCTGCTTGTGTTCCCTCTCTCACTGGCTGTCTCTCTCTCTCTCTCTCTGTCAAATAAATAAAAAATATATTTAAAAAAAGAAAAAGAAATAAATTATTATTATTATTTTACCTTTTAAACCATTTTTAAGCATATAATTCAGTTGTCATTATGATGCCAGCAAGCTGGGTCCAGGGACCCAGAGGATGGGTGGAAATCAAACGCAGGCCAACAGGGGGTAAAAGTGGAATTTACTGGGGCGCCTGGTGGCACAGCGGTTAAGCGCCTGCCTTCAGCTCAGGGCGTGATCCCGGCGTTATGGGATCGAGCCCCACATCAGGCTCCTCCGCTATGAGCCTGCTTCTTCCTGTCCCACTCCCTCTGCTTGTGTTCCCTCTCTCGCTGGCTGTCTCTATCTCTGTCAAATAAATAAATAAAATCTTTTTTAAAAAAAAGTGGAATTTACTGCAGGTATAGAGTGAGTGCATGTAGAGATAGAGTGTCTGGGAGACTTGTCTTTGGGGTCTGGGAGTTTTTATTGAAGGTGGTGTGGTGTATGTGTCCCCTCAGGCATCCAGGAACTGGTTGGAACAAGGACAGGGTCCAAGTGCTCTTCCTTGGAGCCGTAAGGCCTGGGCATCTAGATATCCAGAGCCAAGGTGGTCTGAAATGCGCATATGATGGCTTCAGGTCACTCTTACCTGCTCCTTCCTTAAATGTTATCTGTTCTAAAGAAATCGTTGATTCCTTGTCCCTTACTTACGTGGAGGACATACACAATTTGCATTATGAGGCATGTGTAAAGTGGGGTGGGGGTGCAGGTACTAGCAAGAGTAGAAGCAGGAAAAGGAGCAAAAAGCAGATTTTTATGGAGTGCTTTAGTCTCCCTGGCTGAATTGAATGCATTTACAACGTTGTGTAACCATCACCCACAAAGTCTATTACAAAACATTTTTATCACCCAAAGCAGAACCCTATAAACCATTGAGCAATTACTCTCTATTGCCTCTTCCCCTGACCCCTTGTAGCATCTTTTCTTTCTCTGATTTTTCTTATTCTAGACCCTTCCTATAAGTAGAATCATCCAATATTGGTCTTTTGTGTCTGGTTGATTTCACTCAGTATAATGTTTTCAGGGTTCATCCACATTGTAGTATGTATTAGAATTTCATTCCTTTAAAAAAAAAAAAAAGGCTTAGGGTGCCTGGCTGGCTCAGTTGGTAGAGCATGTGACTCTTGATCTTGGAGTCGTGAGTTCAAGCCCCACGTTGGGGGTAGAGTTTACTGATATTTAAAAAAGCGTTCATTTTTTAGAGTAGTTTCAGGTTCACAGTAAAATTGAGCAGAAGATGCAGAGATTTCCCATAAACCCCCTAACCCCACAGCACACACAGCACCCTTCCCCCAACTCTCAGTTCCTGCACCAGAGTGGTACGTTTGTTATAATCAAACTCACATGAACGCATCATTATCACCCAAAGCTTACAGTTTACACTAGGGTTCACTCTTAGTGTCATATGTTCTGTGGTTTTTGACATGTATAATGACATGTAAGCACCATTATTGAATCATACAGAGTAGTTTCACTGCCTTAAAACTCATCTGAGCTCCACCTGTTCGTCCCTCCCTCCCCACAACCCTGGCAGCCACTGATCCTTTTGTGGTCTCGGTAGCTTGCCTTTTCCCAAATGTTGGAATCATGCAGTATGTAGCCTTTTCAGATTGGCTTCTTTCACTTGGTGATGATACACATTTAAGGTTCCTCCATGTATTTTCATGGCTTGATAGCTCATTTCTTTTTGTGCTGAATGATATTCCATTGTCTGAATGGACTACCGCTTATTTACCCATTCAGCTCCTGAGGGACATCTTGGTTGCTTTTAATTTTTGGCAGTTATGGACGTAGCTGCTATAAACACTCATGTGCAGGATTTTTATGTGCACATAGGTTTTTAACTGCTTTGGGAAGATCTCAGAGATTGTGATTGCTAGGTTGTATGATAAGAATATGTTTAGTTTTGTAAGAAAATGCCCAGCTGTCTTCCAAAGTGGCTGTACCATTTTACATTCCCACCAGCAATCAGTGAGAATTCCCGATGCTCCACATCTTTGTCAGCATTTGGTGTTGTCAGTGTTTTGGATTTTGGCCATTCTAATAGATATCTTGTTTTAATTTGCATTTCCCCATGACATGGTATGGACATCTTTTCATATGCTTATTTGCCATTTTTGTATCTTCTTTGCTGAGATATCTGTTAGTCTTTTGCTCATTTTTTAAATTCACTTGTCCTCTTATTGTTAGGTTTTAAGAGTTCTTTGTATGTTTTGAGTAATAGCCCTTTATCAGATATGTCTTTTGCAAATATTTCCTCCCTGTCTGTGGCTTATCTTCTCATTCTCTTGATTTCATTCCTTTTTAAGGCTACATAATATTCTATTGTATGTATATACCACATTTTGTATATCCATTCATCTGTTGAAGGGCACCTGGGTTGTTTCTGCCTTTTAGCTATTATGAATAATGCTGCTATAAATATGTGAACGCACAAATATCTCTTCAAGACTCTGCTTTCAGTTCTTTTGGGTATATACCTAGGAACAGAATTGCTGTGTCATATCATTATTCTGTTTAATTTTTTGAGAAACATCCAAACTTTTCTGCAGTGGCTGCACCCTTTTGTATTCCCACCAGCAGTGCAGGCAGTACACAAGGCTTCTAGTTTCTCCACATCTTCACCAACACTTGCTATTTTCTGTGTTTTTGTTGTTGGTTTGGTTTGGTTGGTTTGGTTTTTTTGCTAACAGCTAGCTATGGTCTATGTAAAGTAGTATCTTACTACAGTTTTGATTTGCATTTCCTTGATGACTAATGATGTTAAACATCTTTTCATGTGCTTATTGGCCATTTGCACTTTCTTACTCAAAATTGTTTCAGCTATTTTAGTTCCTTTGCCCAAAGAATCTTGTCTATATCTATGAACATAATCTAGCTGTGGTTTTGATAGGCGTTGCATCAAATCTGCGCATCAGTTTGGGGAGAAATGACGACTTCACTGTGTCGAGTGTTATAATCCTTTAAGACCCGACTGGTGAGCAAAATGGGGGCCTTGAGGCACCACAAGGGCCCATTCAGAGCTAAAGCCGCCTTTAAATGTAGCCCATCGGGGCGCCTGGGTGGCACAGCGGTTAAGCGTCTGCCTTCGGCTCAGGGCGTGATCCCGGTGTTCTGGGATCGAGTCCCACATCAGGCTCCTCCACTATGAGCCTGCTTCTTCCTCTCCCACTCCCCCTGCTTGTGTTCCCTCTCTCGCTGGCTGTCTCTATCTCTGTCGAATAAATAAATAAAAAAATCTTTAAAAAAAACAAACAAACAAACAAAAAAAACAAAAATAAATGTAGCCCATCTACTAAAGCCAGGTAGGAATGTCCCCCTTTTCTGATTTCCCCCAGAGCTTTCTCTGGACCATGGTGCTCAGAACTCTGGCCCTTAATTGCAGAACTACCCTCAGCAAGACCAGCCATTTACTGGTTCATGTAATCAAACTGGAGAAAAGACAGTGTTGATATTGGGCCAGGGACTAAAATGCTGCCGAGACACTTTCCCTCCATCGTCAACACCCTCCTCCCACTGCAGACTGGTTTTTCTTACATGGAGGTGGTGGAGTGTCTGATGGCTCCTTGCTGTCCTGGGGGGAATGTCCTTCTTTCTCATTTGAAAAGTCATGAGGAGGGGCGCTTAGGAGGCTCAGTCGTTAAGCGTCTGCCTTCGGCTCAGGGTATGATCCCGGTGTTCTGGGATCGAGCCCCGCATCAGGCTCCTCCGCTGGGAGCCTGCTTCTTCCTCTCCCACTCCCCCTGCTTGTGTTCCCTCTCTCGCTGGCTGTCTCTGTGTCAAATAAATAAATAAAATCTTTAAAAAAAAAAAAGAAAAAGAAAGAAAAGTCATGAGGAAGGGTCTCATTGGTAGGCTTAGATCATGTGTAATGCAGTGTGGTTGGAGTGAAGATAGAAGATCCCAGAAGAAGGTAATGAATGCTAGACAGAGCTGACATGAGCTGGAGTCTATAGCTAGTCATGTTTTTGGAAGGTTTTTAGTGGCATGTGTTGAACCACAGGTGTTTTCTGTTAACCTTCGAGTAACCTAAAATAGTTCAGTAATGGGTCATCGTCATTATATTATAGATCATTGGTGCTTAATGTACTATACATTGTTAATATATAGTTAATAACTTTATATTATATAACAATTCAGAGAGTTACATCTAGTTAATGGTAAGTGATAGTAATAGATTGTCATGGTAGTAGCCCTCAAGTGTTAGGGTTATTTGAAGATTTACTGTACCTATTTATATATGTAAGAAAAATTTGAAGGACATGGGTAGAAAATCATAAGTCCCCGTGCTTAATCTTTGATAATGCTTTTCTAAATTTAACCAAGAGAACCTGTGGTCCATTTTGACTATAACCTTCAGTGAAACTGCCATCTCTTCTCCAGGGTTAATTTATTTTCACAGGTAATTGTTGACTTTCTGGGCTGCTATTGAGGATGGAGTTGGTATTTTAATTTCAGTGACTATTTACTGAGCTATATAAGGGATGTATAAGACCCTTATTCCCCTCAGGGAGGCTGAAGTCCACTGGAGTGGGTAAGAACAGAAAAATACAGTGCTTGTGACTGGGGCTTGACACCTCCAACATGGAATAGCCCTACTCGTCTAACATCTGAATAATATTTTGTTTGGGGGGTGGAGTGCTGGCTTGAGCTGGCTTTGTGCTTGGCGCTTGCTGAATAAGGTGGGTGGTTGACACCTGAGGTAGGAAAGCAGATGCTTCGAGCCATCTCCATGCGGCCCACCTCTTACATTTCTAATGGACAAGGCTGCTTTATTGCTGAGCCTAATTAGCATTGAAACTCCGTGGGGGTAGGAGTGGGGAGCAGGAAGAGAGAATAATTGTGTAACTATGGTTAAGAAACTGAAGTTAAAAAAAAAGACACATTGGTGGTGGGCAGGCCCATACAGGCCATTAATGGCTCCAGTGTGAATGCCTCTATTTCAGGCTTAGCTCATTCCCTTTTTAAAAGGAGCATTTTGTATCAGACACTGTTAATCTCGGTGGTAGACTCCACGAAATGCCCACAGTTCATACTAGTTCAGCAGGAGGAGCCATGAGTACCAGCAGATCAGGAGTGATGTGGGGCGAGGGGGTCTTAAATAAGTGATCCGCATCTTCTTTCTAGAGAATGTATTCACATCCCTCTTCATGATATGTGTTCCCTGTGACTCTAGAGCAGAGGTCAGCAAACTTTTTCTATAAAGAGGCAGGTGGTAAATATTTTTGGCTTTGTATGTAGGCCTTTGATGACTGTCACAGCTACTCAGATTTGCCACGATATGCACATGCCTGTGCTCCAATAAGATTTTATATGTGGATGCCGAAATTTGGAATTCATATGATTTTTACATGTCATGGAGTATTAGTCATCTTTTGACTTTTTTTCCCCAAAAAAATACATATAAAAATGTGAAAACTACACTTCCCTCATGGGCCACACAAAAACAAGAGGCAGGCCCGATTTGGGCCCGTAGACTGTAGTTTGCTGACTCCTTCTCTAAAGGTCTTAAAAAGTAACATAAAGTTTTAAATTTGAGGGCATTTTATTTATTTAACAAGCAATTATATCACACTTAATATGTGCTATGCACTGTTTTAAATGCCTTACAGATGTTAGCTAACTTAATCCTCACAATAACCCCATGAGAGAGGTCCATTTTGCAGATGTGTGAATTGAGGCACAGAGAGGTTGAATAACTGACCCATAGTCACACAGCTAGCAAACAGCAGATTCTAGATTTGAACCCAGGTCATCTAGCTCCAGAGTACTTGTTCTTTTTTTTTTTTTTTTAAGATTTAATTTATTTATTTGACAGAGAGAGAGAGAACACAAGCAGGGGGAGTGGTAGGCAGAGGGAGAAGCAGGCTCCCTACTCAGCAGGGAGCCCAATGCTGGACTCAGTCCCAGGACCCTGGGAGACCCTAAGGCAGATGCTTAACCTACTGAGCCACCCAGGTGCCCCCGGCATACTTGTTCTTATCTACAATGATTTGCTGCCTGTCTTAAAAGATTTATAATTATTGATTTTCTAGGCTAAAGGAATTTTAGAGATTAATCTATCCCTACCACATCTCCATTTCATAGACACATTCTCACACACACCAGCTTCATAGCCTTTATGATTCAAATTTGTGCCTCAGTAAAATTATGGATTACCATTATGCACTCTCAGCATCTCTTGTGACTGCCTGAAAGCTTAGTCTTAAATCCCACTTATCCCAAGGGTAATCTGTCTGTACAGGCTGGGCACTTAACTGTCCACTTAGTGTTTTATTTATGTCCACTGTAAGATGCTTGAAGGTAGAAGCAATAGTATCAAAATGTTTTCCCTCAAAGAGAAATCTATTCTGGGCGTATCTTTTGCTTTCTTTGGGAACACCTGTCTCAGGTTACTCCCAACTCAGATTTTGCCCTGCTGCTTTTCCTGCTTGAATAAGCAGCTGGTTGAATCTTGAGCTCCACCTGCCTGTTGATAGGGAACAGAATTTATGTTGTCAAGCTACACTATCCTTTTGATCTAAAGATACCACCAAAGCAGGGCTGTGAATGGAAAATTTGCCAGTCTTTCCAAGAAGAGTGTGGAAGCTAGGTGTGCGCGTACATGTATGTTAAGGCAAGTCAAAACTTAGGTGGGTGGTGAGGTGCTTAGGATTTCTGGTTCCTTTTGCTTATAGTCTAGACTCTACTAACCAGGAGAGACCTTGGAAAACCTCTGGTACAGAGGTTTCTGTGCCCCGGGGCTTCTGCAGAGTTATTACTGGGGGCCCTCGTATCCACACGTGCTCCAATCTGTGGGCCAGAGAAATGACGCTTTTAGGATGTGTGTATAATTACTTTCCATATGTATATAGATGCCATCATGATCAAAAAGAAAAGCTTTACCAAATTCGTGTTCAACTACTGTTACTAATACAACGACTACCTGTTGAGAAACCTGGTCCAGTTAGAGCCCCTTATTTACAGAGGAAGAAGCTGAGACTCAGAGGTGGAGGGAAGAGATTTGCCTGGATCATTACAGAAAGAACAGCTGGCCTGGAAGCTAGTGCAATATGTATGTAGCACATGGCTTGTGCTTTCTGTCTCCCCTGGGATGAGCAGATAAAAGAGATGGGCGCATATTTTGACCTTTAACGCTGTGCTTTCTAATATTATCTGATAGCGTGGTTCATCACAGTAACATTTATCCGTATTTATCGTGCTTCTCTTGAGAATCTTAAATTTTTTTTTACTATATTGCTTGCTATACCACCATAAGTAATAATCCTACCTGGAAATCCATTCAACCTGGAAACAAAGCATAGTAAAATTGGGAGCTCCCTTTTTTTTTTTTTTTTTAAAGATTTTATTTATTTATTCGACAGAGATAGAGACAGAGCGAGAGAGGGAACACAAGCAGGGGGAGTGGGAGAGGAAGAAGCAGGCTCATAGCGGAGGAGCTTGATGTGGGGCTCAATCCCATAACGCCAGGATCACACCCTGAGCTGAAGGCAGACGCTTAACCGCTGTGCCACCCAGGCTCCCCGGGAGCTCCCTTTTATCTGTAGTAGAGCTGGTAAACTCAAGAGTGTTAATCTCTGTGAATCTGACTGAACTCGTGAGGATTTTGGTTATTTATATCTTAGTCTTCTATGGCTGTGGCTCTCAGCTGGGTGCAAAACAATAACTTTTGTTCAATCTCTGCTAGGTGTCTGACACTATGCTAGTGTATTTTCATATGTATCATATATCACTTAATTTAATAAGCCCAACGTTGCAATTAGGAGGCCTCGCTCAGAAAAGCTAACTAGCTTCAGTCTGCTCCACAGCCCATCCATGTGGTTATTTTTTTCATCTGTGTACCATTGTGGATACCTCCATCAGGTTTATAAATGTGCCCTTGAGTCCTATCCCATTGGTGGCCAAGCTGGGACAAATCAACACAGATCCATCCCTCCAAACAAGACCCAGGATTGGCCTCAACATCAGCGTGGTCTGCATAGGACTACATTTTTTCCCCATTGGAACTTCAGGAATTTGGGGTGACTGTGGTGATTTGGTCAGATAACATTCATATCAACCATTTTCATACCCCTTTATATTTGACCTTCTCAAAAACTCTTGAGAAGTCAGAGGAATAGGAATGTTCTCAGAAGTTGGGAAGCCAAGGACAGAGGAGGCCTGTATGAGGTGACCTTGCCGGTGCAGGCCTTCTAGCTCCCGTGTCTGGTGGTGGTGTGGACCACCAGGGCTCCCATGCCCTTCTCTTCCTGCAGGCATCTCCTTGCTTCTTTTGTCATTTTCTCTTCCTTTCTGTTCTTTCCTTCTGTTGCCTTGCAGAGGCATCTTCTAGATGAGCTTTAAATGTTAGAGTTCCTCAAGGCTGTCTCACACCCTCTTCGGGCTCTGAGCTCTCTCCCTCAGTGACCTCTTCTTGTCTCTACCCTGACAACTCCCAAAAGTGTCATTTGAGCCTGGACTCCATCTCTCTGTGTTCCGGACGTACCCATCTACTTCCTACACGGTGTCTTTGTTTGGTTGCCTCCCAGGCACTCGGCATCTTGTCCAAAATTTGATTCGATCTCCTACCTCCAGCAGCCCCTCTCTGTCATTTCTGATCTAAGTCAATGGCAACTCCCAGTTCATTCTCTCCCTGCAGAGTGACCCCGTCGCTTTAGAGACCCTTCCTTAGTACTCTTGCCTGGTTTCCTAATACTCTTAAAGCAAAATACAGAATTCCTGAGTGCCGTATCTACTTTTCCAGCCTCACGTCACATCACTTTCCTTTTCATATCTGTCCTTGCATCATGGAGGCCACTTTGATTTTTTTTTTTTTTTAAGATTTTGTTTATTTATTTGACAGAGAGAGAGACAGCCAGCGAGAGAGGGAACACAAGCAGGGGGAGTGGGAGAGGAAGAAGCAGGCTCATAGCGGAGCAGGGAGCCCAACGCAGGGCTCGATCCCAGGACCTCGGGATCGCGCCCTGAGCCAAAGGCAGACGGCTTAACAACTGAGCCACCCAGGCACCCCGGCCACTTTGATTTTTCACATGTATCAAAGGAATAGTGTGTTCTGTGATTTTTAAAACCAAGTATAGAGGAGTTGTAGCAATGTGGATTTAAGCTACCCAGTGACTTTTAAACCTTATCTTCCTCCCCTTCATATAACTCCATTAGCTCTTAATTTTCCAAACAAAGCTGTTAAGAGGCATTAAAGCTACAGGGGCTTCAAAATTTAAAAACTCTGTGGAGGAACCCTACAGGTGAGCAGGAATGCTTCAGTCCCCTCTTCGGATCGTACTGTGCAGAGCCCCTGCTTAGACAGAGGTTCTGCATCCACTCCTCGTAGAAGCCACGTGCCATGAGTGCTGAGTCTTTGCTGCAGTTTTAGTGGAGTCTTTTGGGCTCTCAGTTGGAATTGATTTGTTTTTTCTTAGAAGCAAATTTGGAGGTGTTTATGTACCCAGGAAGTCCTGAGATTGCCCCTAATTTGCTTTGTAGATGCACATCATTGCATATCATCCCACAGTGGTGAAATGGCTGGTGCTGATACACACACTTATTAAGTGGTGGTGTGAGCACGGGCACGAGGCGTGTGATGTGTGCACAGAGAGCTGATATCCCCCTGATCCAGCCCAGGCAGCTTCCATGGGTGGTCATGAACTCTTTCAGCTCATAGTGTTTCATTATACCACAGATTCACTTCTT
Source organism: Ailuropoda melanoleuca (assembly GCF_002007445.2). Classification (NCBI taxonomy): domain Eukaryota; kingdom Metazoa; phylum Chordata; class Mammalia; order Carnivora; family Ursidae; genus Ailuropoda; species Ailuropoda melanoleuca. The sequence continues at coordinate 16,333,404 of NC_048221.1, forward strand.
TCCTTCTACCCTGGCTTGGACTTGGAACCTGACTCTTTCTAATACTTTTAAACTTACAGTCTGATTCCATTCTGTTGGTAATACTTTTATAACAAGTACTGTCTGAGAGTGGGCTTAGGAAAATGTGATGAAAGTTAGGGATGTATGCCAAATAGTATTGCCCTTTCTGACCAACCAATTATATGTTGCTCATTGATAATTTTTTTGTAAATTCTGTTGCACCATTTCACATTCCTTTGCCACCTTAGGAATGGAGAAGTGGGAAGATTTGAGATAACAGTATATTTGCAGATCATTGGAGAAAGTGGCCTTTGCATGGGCCTGTGTAATTCAACATGTTAAAGTAGGGAACACACTAGTCCTCCTATGTAGGCCATAATTTACAATATTAGACTTCCCAGTAAGAAAAGAATGTTTTTACCTTCCATTTGTTTTGTCCCTTTTTAAATTTATTTTTAATTTATTTATGTTTTTTAAAGATTTATTTATTCTTTTTTTTTTTTTAAGATTTTATTTGTTTATTCGACAGAGATAGAGACAGCCAGCGAGACAGGGAACACAAGCAGGGGGAGTGGGAGAGGGAAGAAGCAGGCTCATAGCGGAAGAGCCTGATGTGGCTCGATCCCATAACGCCGGGATCACGCCCTGAGCCGAAGGCAGACGCTTAATGACTGAGCCACCCAGGCGCCCCAAGATTTATTTATTCTTTTTAGAGAGAGAGCACACAAGTGGGAGGGGCAGAAGGAGAGAGAGAGGGAATCTCAAGCACACTGTGCACTGATTGCGGGGTTTAATCTCACGACCCTGAAATCACTACCTGGGCCAAAACCAAGATTGGACGCTCAACCAACTGTGCGACCCAGGGGCCCCTGTCCCTTTTTTTAAATGAACTTTCTATTTTGAGATAATTATAGATTCTCATGTAGTTATTTGAAATAATAGCAGTGAGATCCTGTGTACCCTTTGCCCAGTTTCCCCCATGGTAATAGCTTATAAAACTGTAGTACAACATCATAACTAGGATATTGATATTGATTTAATCTGTCATTCTTACTCAGATTTCCCCAGCTTTACTTTTATTCACTGATGTGTTTGTGTGTGTTCAATTCTATATAATTTTTATCATACGTAGGTTTTTTTTTTTTTCAAAAATTTCCTAATTGGCTGAGAACTTGAGCTGGGAGGAGGTGTGTTATTTACTGAGTCCACTAGTAAACAATTCAAGCATAATTCCTTCTCTTTTACATAAAAGGCAAGTTACATAACTTCTGAATCTTGGTTTCCTCTTCTACAAAATGAAATTTGCAGCAGCATTTTGTTCAATCAATTAAACTCCTACCTTTAGCTCAGGTCATGATGTAGTAGGATGCCACGAGGACTAAAATGAGAAAAGAATGCATAAGGGGTACTTAGCAAAAAGGAATTCATGATCATCTCTTTTTTTAAGTGACTTTTTAAACTGAGATTATAAATGAGAGTATTTGGGTTTTTTAAAGCTTTTCACAAAAATGTGGTATCCTAGGATTATAGAATTTTAAGTTCCTGTAATAGTTTTGGAACTGGTGAAGGACTCCCCTAAACATTCTTAGGTGATAGGCTCTTATTCGTTATAATAAACTAAAGTCTGCCCCCCCATCACTTCTAGATCTGCCCTCATCCATGTGATGGCCCTTCTAGGGTTTGAGGACAGCTACTGTCCCCCCCTCCCAAATTATGTTTTACAAATGAACTATCTTTAACCATTCCTCTTAAGATGTAGCTTCCAGACCTTTCCCCATCTTGGTCTCCCTCTTGTAGATAAAACCAAATTTGTTCTTCCCTTGAACAGAACACAGAATTCAGTTGTAATCTGGCTAGCATATCCCAAGATAGGCCTGCCTTCTCTTTAGCTGAGCTTTTTGTGGAAACCAGGGCACTTAGTTTATGCATATACAGTTCTTTTGTCTTCTGTTTACTTTCCAGATGAAAAATAAATGTATGGCAATTTAACACAACTAATTGAACACATATTTTAACCCCTGTGACTGGCTGTAATACCATTAAAATGGTAGTAAGAGGGAGAAGAAATACCAGCAAATGAGAGATGGATGGAATGTTGAAGCCAGAAGTATGAAGTGTGATGAACTTAGAGGGCCGAGGAACTGAAAGTGCCTGCTGGGGGAGAAATAAAGAAGAAAGAGGATTTGTAATGCAGAACCCTGGAATAGCTCCAAAATTGGAGAAGCAAAATACTGAAAACAGGAAGATTAGTTGAAAGTCTGTGTGAAAAGCAGTTAGTTGCCTATAACTCCTCCCCCACTTTCCCAGGAGACAGGAGTTTTAGTCTTCCATATTGAGCCAGGAGCATACCAAGCATAGAAGAGGGGATGGAATATGGAGCAAAACTGAAAATAAGGGCTTTAAGGCAAAGGTCTAAATAGTGAATGGTAGGACCATCCCCCTCTCTCACCCAGTTTCCAGAATACCTGCAGGCAGGCACTCCCATGCAAGAGATTGGAAGATCTGTCTCTGATAAAGTTTGCCCCAGAGAAAAAGTCCTAAAGATACTACTTTTAGCAGTCCTCAATAAAATGGCAGGTTCTTACTTGATCACCCTGATGTGAAGTCCACAAGTTGATGAGCCTAGCCACCCCCACACAAAACTTTCAAACAGCTTCTAAAAATATGAGCAGATAGCCAAGTGTCACAAGGCATTTAAAGCAAGCCTCTAGCATGAAAGACAGAGACCAAAACAAATGGAGGAAAAAAGAACTCAGAAGAAACAGTAAAAGCAGGGAGGAGGAGGAAGAAAAAAAGAAAAAATTTAACTATATTATCTTGAGAGAGGTTAGAGAAAATACAGCACTCATGAAAGATAAATAAGATTCTTTCAATAAAGTGGGGTGGGGGACCTTCAGAAAACAAGAAAGACCTCTTGGAAATTAAAAATACCATAGCCTTATAAAAAGCTACAACACAAATATTGAAAGATAAAGTTGAAGAAGATTCCCAGGAGATTAAATGAAAGAGGTGGGAAATGGGGAGCAGGTGAAAAAATGCAAGATCATTCCAAAGAAATAGGATGGAAAGGTACTCCCAGTACTAAAAGTCTGTAGATTGAGACAGCATGATGAATGAAAGACACCAACACCAAGGTATAACCCTGTGAGAGTTCAGCACTCTGAGAATAAAGAGAAAGCACTAAAAGCTTCTAGAGAGAACAGTCACATACTAAGGGTTAGTGTTCAGAAGGGCATTAAATTTCTTAAAAGCAACAAAGTAGAAGACAATGGAGCAATACCTTCAGAATTCTGATAGAAAAAAAATATTCCCAACTTAGAATTTTATAGCCAGCTAAACTGTCACCCAAGTTGAAGGCTAAGAAAGACATTTTCAGACATTTTGTTCAATCAATTAAACTCCCACCTTTAGCTCAGGTCATGATTCCAGGGTGGTGGGATCCAGGCCCACCTCTGGCTCCCTGCTCAGTGGGGAGCCTGCTTCTGCCTCTGCCCCCCCCCTTGTGCTCTCTCTTCCTCTCAAATAAATAAATAAAAGCTAAAAAAAAAAAAACCAAAAAAACAGTTCTTTAAAAAAAATATATGTATTTGGTCTTTTCCCCTGATTCCTGGCACAGAGCTTCTAAAACCCTTGGAATTTCCTGAGTGGTAGAGTTCCTGACATAAGAGCTTCTAAAACCCTTGGAATTTCCTGAGTGAGAGGAGTGTCCTTTGTTATTCATAACAAACCTCTTTCAACCGCACCTGAGTTTGTGCTAATAAGGTGACTGTCTGTGGACCCCTGGATCACTTCAGGATGGTGCTGGTTGCCAGAGGGAGCAACCATGTGATTAGAGGGTTGGAACTTTCAGTCCCACCCTTTGACCTTTGGGCATCTTCCAGGTTGGTGAACATAACCACGTGTGGGGAGGGTGGCACACCCCAGTTCCACAGGGACAGAAGCTCCTATGCTCAGCACCCTTTTAGACCTCACCGTTCTTTTGTATCCGTTGTGATAAACCAGTAGCAATAAGTAAACTGTTTTCTGTGAGTACAGTTAGCCATTTTAGCAAATGATCACACCTGAGGAGGGGGTTGTGGGGAACACTCCCACCCCCACCCGGACTTTATAGCCAATTGCTCAGAAGTACAAGTGGCCCAGACTTGCGTTTGACATCTCAAGCAGCGGCAGTCTTGTTGGGACTGAGCCCTTAACCTGCACTAACCCCAGGTAGCTCGTGCCATATTTGAATTATAGGATACCAGGTGGTGTCTGGAGAGTTGGAAAATCGTTTTGTGCGAGGGGGAAAAACCCACACATTTGGTGTCAGAGTGCTGTGTGTAAAAACAATTTATAAGATACCCTTTCTTAGGCAACTCTGCTAGAAGATGCTTTTCATCAGAACAAAGGAATAAATCAGGAAGAGGATGAAATGGGCCTTGGGAAACGGGTTCCGATGTAGGTGAAGTGAAAGGGATTCCTACAAGGACGAAATTCCAGTAGGGTCGCCTCCAGAACAAGCAGGAACATACTGCTAGGGACCTGACTTAACTTATTAAAGGAGTTTTACACTTTATTTTCATCTCCAGGGGGAAAAATTATACAAGAAAGGAAATGTAATCATAGCATACATCATGGCTTGGCTACAAATAATATTCACATAGACCTAATAATGCAGCTCAAAATGTTAATTTAACCAAAAGTGGACATAATTATATTAGAAAGACGGAGAGAGTACGTGGAGTTGTATGTGAAGAGAATGTCAGAACAAAATCCTGATCTTCATCACAGGAATTAAGTAGATAATATAGTAGTTATCTTTTGCTGTCTAACAAATTATTCCATAACTTAGTGACTTAACATAATAAATATTTATTATCTCACAGCTTCAGAATTCAGAAGTAGCTTAGAGATCTCTCATGAGGTTGCAGTCCAGGTGCCACCGTGGGCTGCGTTCATCTGAAGGCTTGACTGGAGCTGGAAGGGCCTCTTCCAGGCTCACAGACAGCAGTAGGAAGAAGCCTCAGTTCCTTTTCATATGCCTCTCCTCAGGATATGTTGTTATCTGGCTTCCTCAAGAGCAAGGGATCCGGGAGAGACAGTAAAAGGAAAGTGCAGTGCCTTTTATGACCCAGCCACAAATGTGACGTACATTCAAGTGACACCATCGCTTCTCTTGTATTTTGTCAGTCATGCAGACTAACCCTGAGTCATCGTGGGAGGGGACCGCACAAGGATGTGAATGCCAGGAGGCAGGGATCATCGGGGGCTGTTTGGAGACTTGCTACCACAAGTAATAACTAGAAATGAAAATTCAGGAACTACTATTATAGGCACGTTACTTAGAAAGGTCATGAGATCAAGCCCCGCATCCTCAGGCTCCATGCTCAGCTGGGAGTCTGTTTGAGGATTCTCTCCCTCTCCCTCTGCCTTTTCGCCTTCCTCTCCGCTCCCCACCCCCACGCATGCTCACTGTCTCAGATGTCTAAAATAAATAAATAAATCTTTAAAGAAAGGGAGGGAGGGAGGGAGGAAGATGGAGATAATACCAGAAGAAAGAGGTGGCCCCTGAGAGCAGGAATCAGGGAACCAGAAACTGCTGGTTTTAAAAACTTTGTAGAACACCTTTAAGAAATAGTTCGTGTTTTACTGTGATTTTTTTTTCTAATTATAAAAAACCTCCAAAGCACACAGCTAGTTAACGCCCCCAACACCAGAAGAGCCACACGTGGATTATGTGAGGGACTCAGAGAATCTGAGTCTATCCACATTGATCCTTTGGTATTTGGAAGATTGTATGATCTTGAAGGACAGCTTACAGATAATAAATCTAAAGTGTTGTGAAAAAGAGGCCTTAGCAACAGAACCTGAACTAGAATCCTTGAGTCAGTGTGACCGAGAAGAGCATCAGGTTGTGAGGTGATCTGGCATTTCACTAATGTGGAACCTGGGGGGTGGGGGGAGACTGTTTTGTTCTTTCTGAAGACTAGAAAGTTCTTAAGTGGAAATGTTTATGTGGCTAGAAGCTATAAATATGGCAAAGCTTGTTAAAAGGACTGTCCTTTTGACAGATAGTTGGAAAGCACATTATTGGACTCCCCAGGCTAAGGATGCGTCTGTCGGGAGGGTTCGATACAAGTTGGAGAGAGTCTGCCTCCATCCCCGTGTGGCCTGAGCCCTGTGGGCCATGCAGAGCACCGGCAATACATGCTGCCGGGGTCATTTTCCTAAGAGGAACTCTACCACAGCCCCGTCGTTGCCCCCAGACCCCCCAGCACGTGTGCCCACCATGCCTGCTCTGTCCTTCCTCCCCACGTGTTCCCCTGTTCAAGTCTGGTCTGGTTTCTCCTTAGCTCTTCCTGTCACTGTGTATTGACTCTTCTTGAGGAGCCTACTGGCAGGAGCTCCAGGGTTCTTGGACAGTTTGTCTCCTCCATCTGCCTTTGCTAAAACTGGGTTTGGGATAACAGTCAGGTCTCTGAGTTGGCGGGGAGTCGGGAGCAGGGCTGTGAGACTGCCACATAAGTAAAAACCACCACCGGAAGCATTCGGGCTTCCACTTTTTTTTAACCATTTTAATGCCTCACGAAAATGTGGTGTTTACGTTTTTCCACTGCACGTGAGTATGTGGAATTGAAACTCTCGGGGTCTCCACGATAAGCTCAGCTGTCGTATATGGGATGCCTCCGGGCTTAAGCCGGGGAAGGGGCCAGTTGGGTTTTGTATTTGCATTCCTCAGTATCTCTCTTTGTATTTCACTTTGCCCACAGATTGGGGACCACAAATTCAGCGCCCATCGGATCGTCTTAGCAGCCTCAATCCCGTACTTCCACGCTATGTTTACAAATGACATGATGGAGTGCAAGCAGGATGAGATTGTAATGCAAGGAATGGACCCCAGGTACTCAATTTCTCCCCTGGGTCTCTCAGTCTGCGGGTTTCCAGGCGCAGCTTTCAGCCTCGTGCATGGTGCTGTTGGGCCCGTGGCGGGACACGGCACTGTTAGAGTAACACTTTGAATAGGTACTAGCGTCCAAGATATTTTTTTTTTAATGAGGACTGGGTACAAAGGTGGTGAAATGTTATCCTCTGCACTTTTCTCTGCTAACCTTTATAGCTGGCAAAATCGTTTTCCAAGTAAGTGTCTTCATTCCGTACTCTCCCCGTCAGTCTAGAACAGTGTTGTCCCTTAGAACTTCCTGCACGGATGGGAGTGCCATATTTGTACTCTCCAGAATGGTAGCCACTAGCCATAGGTAGCTACTGAGCACTTGAATTTTAACTAGTGCGATTAAGGAACTAAATTCTGCGTTTTACTTAATGAATTTTGAGATAATTTTAAATAGCCATGTGTGGCTGGTAGCTGCTATATGGGACAACACAGATTCAGAAGATGGCAAAATCATGGTTATTGGATGGTTGGAATATTGAAGCCCAAAGAGGGCAAGCCCAAAAGGCATCTAAATGCCTTTCAGTGTCCGAGGCAGCCCTCCCTAGCAGACAGTTATAGGCCCCAAATGTCAGTCCTGTCAAGCTGAGAAATTCTGCCCTAGAGGAATTTTAGGGGCAGGAGGCAGTACCATACCTGCTGAAATCGTGTCATGCAGGCACTTACTTAACGCTGTCCTGACACATAAAGTCACTTATTACTGGACCTTCTTCATGGAAATACCTTCCTGATTACTGTATAAAGACTTTATATAAACATATTCCATAGTATGCCTTTTTGGGCCTTGAAAGGGAGAAGGATGTTTATGTGACTGAGTCTATGTTTGATTTTGCTGCAAGTCTGTGAACTGAGGCTGTATGTTTATAACCTAGGCTGTATCCAAGGGTCCACTGTGTACCTACTATGTGCGTGGCACTGTTCTGAGGTCTGGGAATGCAGTAGCAAACGAGACACACAGGGTGACTCAAGGCAGGAGGAGGAGCAATAAACAAAGCAGTGATGACATCAGCCAGTAACCTGTCATTCGTTGCCCACCTTCTTCATCTCACAGTGGTGGAAACTAGGGGTAAAGGAGCCAGGAAACTGTAGTAACCTCTGGATGATTGAAAGTGATCTGCCCCAGCACGTGGAGAGGATTTATATACCCAGTGCACAGCAGAAAACTCAGGCCAGCTACTTATAAGGAAAGACACAGAAGTGGGTCTGCAAGGGCGCTCATACACTCTCTTCTCTGAGGTCTGTATCTGAAGGAGCTGTGCTCATCGCCATCCAGCGGCCAAGTGCTTCATTTAACAGAGGTAGACTGAGCACCTGTCAGGTGTGCTGCTGTGGGCCCTGAGCTATAGCACTGAGAAAACAGCACCTCTCATCGTGCCAACTCTCTGGTCGTGGGGATCTGGCCATAACCATACCCACACGTGCATGGAAGGCTGGCAAGTAAAAGCGAGGCGAGAAAAGTAAAATGAATGATGGTGGGGGTCTGTGCTATTCCAGGGTGATCAGGGAAGGCCTCTGTGATGAGGTGACATTTGAGCCAAGACCTTAATTGAAGTGAGGGAGTGAGCCATCTGGTGACAGAGCCCTCCAAACAGAGCAGACAGTACAAAGGCCCTGCGGTGAGAGTGTGTTCAGCATGTTGGAATAGAGCGAGGGCTAAGGCTGGAACGTGATGAGGTCAGAGAGCCGGAGAGGGCCAGACCACATACAGCCCTGAGACAGAACTTGGAGTTCTTCCCCAGTGGGAATTGAAAGGCAGAAAAGTTTGTCGGCATCTCACTCTGAAAATGTATCCCAAAGAAATAATAAAAATGCTATTTATGATGGCAGTAAGATGTTATTAGCTGTTAGGCCTTCCAATAAAGGAAATAAATTACAGTGTGTTTACATGTTGAAATACTAGGTAGCAGCCACTAAAAATGATAAACATAAGACAGTGTAGCAACATGGGAAAGGATTCAATAAGTATTATGTGATTATATCCCTATCATTTATGCATGCAGGCAAATAGGGACTGAAAATGAACCCAAAAAAGTAACCACTGTTGACTCATTCAGTAGTGAGATTGTGGGTACTTGCTTTTTCTTTTTAGAATTTTCGTAATAAGATTATTTGGGCAATAAAGACAGCTTAAGAAGTAAAATGAGGCTTCAGCTCTGGTGAAGTCATTATTCCTGTCAGATAGATTCTCGAAGGGCATGGGCTAAGTGGGTTTTAGAGCGGGGCCCACAATTCCCCGGTAGGCATATCAGCTCAGTGAGGGCCAGAGTTTCTGAAGCAGATCTTTCCTCCTTTCTCTAGCGCCCTGGAGGCCCTGATCAACTTTGCCTACAACGGCCACCTTGCCATTGACCAGCAGAACGTGCAGTCGTTGCTGATGGGGGCGAGCTTCCTGCAGCTGCAGAGCATCAAGGACGCCTGCTGTACGTTCCTCCGAGAACGGTGAGGCACGGACCCAGCCCGTGGCGGGGAACACGCCCAGGTCATTCCTGGAACCCCCTGCCAATTTGCTCAGTCTGGGTGTACAGAGTTTTATGAAGGGAGTGAGCCGGGACCTGACTCTTCAAATCGCGGTTGAGCAGTGCCCAGTTCTTTGGGGTGACCCTTTGAGGAACTTATTTACAGACTCCCTCCTGTGCTCTCTCCCGGCCTGACATGTACGTCTTCTGGTCCTCCAGTCTGACCAGCTGCTAACTTAGCTGACTTGTCACCAAACCAATGGATTTTGTGCTGCTTCACTGTTCCATAGCCCGTCTCCATCTCTGTGTACATCCTTCCCCCTCCTTGAAGGTCTTAACTTCTTTTTCCTTCAGCTCTTTAGGGGCCTACCCAAATTTCACCTCCTGGAACTCTGTGTCCTCCTCAGTCCCCTGGAAGCAACCACTGTATGTTCTCTTAGGGTAAGGACCATGGAGTTTATCCCTACCTAGGTCCAGCATTCGGCAATGACCTTTGGATAACTGAGCTGATAAGAAGGCTCTTTCTCCCCCTCAAGAGGGAGAGCTCTTAGCCATAAGGTCAAAGCTGCCTCTTAAGCACTGGAGACTTGGGGGTGCAGGTTAGTGCTGGGCTCTACACGGTCTGTGTCTGTGGTGCTCTCCGAGGCCTGGCCTCCACCTGAGCTACTCTGATCACAAGGCCCGTGGCCTGAAGACCAGCATTCTTCCCATCTCAGATCTGCCCTCCTGAACTTCATTTGCTCTTACAGCTGACCTCTCCCTCTCCCATTTCCGCTCCACCAGTCCAGCTCACTCAGTAGCTCTGTGGACCCACCTGCTGTCCCCGTCCTGCCCCTGCGGTGCTCATGGACATCACTGAGCACTGCTGTGTGTGCAGCCAGCTTTACTAACCGTGGTAATGATGCTTAGCACGCAGGGCACTCTCTGCTGGGTGCAGGGTGAGTGGTTTCATTGTGAGATAAATGGTCCTGTTTCCGGTTTTATAGATGAGACTACAGAAGGACCGTGTAGCCCCAGAGCCTGGCTTGACCCTGCGCTGGGATGCCTTTTGGGTCAGCTGGAGGGATGCATGTGGGGGGTGTGAGGCACACTGGCTTTCCTACTCACTTGTGAGCTGCTTAAGGACACAGATCAGACTTGATTTATCTCTGTGTCCCCACAGAACTCAGAATGATTTAAGTAGGCATTCTGGAAAGGATTAAGTTGGCCACTCTTACAAGGGGACAACAGCTCCACCTAGGGGCTTTTGAGGTCATCACTGTCAATACTGGACCCAGCCTCTGTTACAAGGCAGTATCACCCAAAAGATGCTTAGAAAAGTGATTTTTAGACCAGTGGAGTTTTTACTGCCTCAGTGACATTTTAGGAAGACGCACTTAAGCACAAAGCCTGACATTATGAGTCTGTCCTTGACATTTTCCTATTCTGCCCTGCAAGATCCCTTCTGAAGGCTCTCTTCACACCTTATTCCTGTCGTTATTCCTTCCCGCAGGCCCCAGAGGCTTGACATGCTTTCTTTTTTCTTTCCAGTAGTTACTATCACTGCCTCTGTTCCTTGGGGTGGTTCTCCCTGAGCCTGGCTGCAGAGCATGTTAAGGTGTCCCACCTGCCCCTTTCCCATGTGCCCGTATTTGAAGACAAGAATGTGGGCCCTTCATTGTCAAGCTGTGATTACTAATGACTTGAGAGAAACCATTCTGAGCAGTAGTGGAAAAAACAGGATTTCCCAGAGCACAGAGAAGCTATAAAGCTGTCAAGAGTTTTCCAGGAGGTTGGGGTTGATTTTTTTTCTTGCGGCCCCCCTTCCAAGCCTTCGGACATATGGGCCTCCTTGTTTTTAGGTGAGCCTGGAGCTGTGTATTTTCCAAAACTCTTCTCTCAGAATTGAGTCAGAACAGCAGATGCATCAGTGAACCACACCAGTATCTTATTTAATTCAGGGCACTGCTTCCTGCCTCTGATAAAGCATTACGTCTTATTGAGGCCTCCTTGCTGACGAATCAGGCTGTGCCAGCAAGCAAGGTGGTTGCTGGTTGTGAGGTGGCTAATGAAAGATGTGGGTCTGTCTCTGCCCTTTGGGCTCATTTTCCTTCTTGTCTTCCTTCTGCTCCTGAGTGGGGCCCTGTCCTGCGTGGCAGCTCTCCCTCCTCCTTCCCCACCAGCTGCCTCATGAGCAGGCTTCCCACATCCCATCCTCTTCGACGAGAAAGCCCAGTTCAGTTGGAGGTGTGTTTTGCTTTCCTTATTATGCCAAGCCAGTCAAAGACAGCCAAAGGTGAGGTACAGGAGTCCTAACTTGAGAGGGAGTGGATGGAAATGTTCGCCAGGCAGCTGTATTGACCATCCTTTCCCACGTCTTTGGACTCTATCCGGTTCCCAGTCCGTGGCACTGAGTCCTCCTCTTGAGTTGATGTCCCAGCGGTCGGGATCAGTGAAACACATGGTGTAGCGGCCGAGGGAAGGTTGAGCCTCATATCTGCCATATGTGTGTAAAGGCCTTTAAACCAGTCTCATTTAGTCAGTGTAAGTGCTCCAGGAGAAAGGCGGTATTTGATGACTGAGCTGACATTCTGACCTTGAGCCCTGTGTTCCTCACTGGCCATGTGGCCTTGCCTAAGCGTTAGTTAGTGCTCATGCTTCCCTGGCCTTTGTGGAAATGCACGTAGGTTTCCAAAGCAATGGACAGAGCCAGTTCAGGCGGGAAGGGAAGCAGCAGCTTGTGGAATCTAGATTATCCCAAAGACAGGCTCCTGAGAGACTCTGCCCTTGGAGTTTGCTGCTGGGGGACAGTGGCGATTGTTGGCTAGTGAGTATAGCTCTGCCTGTAACTTTAAACAACGTGGCAGGGAAGAAAAGCAAGCAGTCTAATAAAGAAAACCTGGCCAATTTCCATCTGATAAGCACCCTCTCCCTCCACGGATTATCAGTCACAAAGTCAAAATAAGAAAAGCCCCATCCCCAGGATCTCCTGCTGTCACCAAGATTTCAGAACACCGTTGGGCGCATTTGAGATTTTGTCAGATGCAGTAGTAGGAAGAAAAGGGACCGTGATAAAAATTAAGACAGCAGCTGACTTCACTCAAGGCATCATGCTGAGTGCTTTTGCCACATTCTTGCTTAATCGTGGCCACAGCTGTAGGAGCTGGCTAGCTGTTGTCCTCCCCTTTTTCCAGGTGAGGTTGTTACAGACCCTTGAGGAGACGCCCACGTTATGTGGTGTGACACAGGGGCCTGGATTTATCCAGGGAGGGCAGGTCTGCCTCCGGGTGATGGGAACGCACACAGAGTTCCCTCTCGGCACCACCGCTTTCTTGCAGCAGGCTGAGAGCACGTGTCTTAGTTTCTCTAAGCCTCAGTTTTCCCCCTAAAAGTGGAAGTAATGACTGCTCTGCAGCGCTGTTGAAAAGGTTGTGGCTGCAGAGTGCAGGTCGTACTGATGGTGCTAAGCAAGTGGTTGCCGCTGCTGTCATTCCCGGGCATCCGAACAGTTAGACCCGCGGAGCTTCTTGCTGTTTACAGAAGATGAAGTGTTAAGCGTCCCGATGTCAGAGAGGTCATCTGTCTGCATGGTTTAAACTCTCATTCTACAACTGCAGTGCCCTCCTGGGGAACAGGTAGATGTTCGACCAAGAATGTCAGAGGCTGAAGGAAAGCAAACAGTACGTGTTCAGTACGTGACCTGGGATCATGCAGGGAGTTTGCAGCCAAGCTGAGAGCAGAGCTGGGTTTTCTCCATTCTCTAGCTCTCCCCAGAACCAACCTGAGAGTGATCGAAGATACCATTCTTCCTCTAAATTTTTTTTCATCTTTTCTTATGCCAAAAGTCTGCACCCCAAAAATTGCCTGGGTGTCCGCCAGTTTGCCGAGACCATGATGTGCGCTGTGCTGTACGACGCAGCCAACAGCTTCATCCACCAGCACTTCGTGGAGGTGTCCATGTCGGAAGAATTCCTGGCCCTGCCCTTGGAAGACGTGCTCGAGCTGGTGTCTCGGGATGAGCTGAACGTAAAGTCCGAAGAGCAGGTCTGCAGGGGACACGGGGGCTGCTGCTCTTTCTAATCTTTGTTTTCTTTTTCTTTTTTTTTTTTTTACATGAAGACCATGATGTGTGTGCGGCTTGTTTATTATGGGTTTGTTTCATTATACTGTGCATTTTTCATGAGAACTTTGTCCATTTCAGTGTCTTACATTCAGTGGATTTTATCAGCCTCACACCCTTTATTCTTACATGTTTGGGTGATTTCCAGTATTTACTATTAGAAGTAATGCTGCTGCTAACTGGAAATTAGCATAGGTAACACTTTGAAAGAGTTTTATTCTAAAGCAGAGCAGAGCACTGGGGCAATCACTGGGGAGGAGCATGAAGTTGGAAGGGGTTGGTTGGTTGGTTTTTTAAGGTGAGAGAAATGGCAGTACATTTGACTACTGGTGGGAATTTTCAGAAGAGAGGGAAGAGTCAGTGATGCAGGAGGAAAGGGAGAACGGCTGCTGGCATGATGTCCTGGAGGAAGCGAGAGGAGGCCGAGTTGAGGGCATGGGGTGTCCCTGCTGGGAGCACCCGCCACTCCCGTCCACCCCTGCAGGAGGGAGAACCTCCACAGTCAGGGGCTTGGGGAGCGCAGAGTGGGAAGGGAGAAGCTGGCAAATTCTTTTGATGTTCTCTTCTGGTGTGCATCTATTTTCTTAGCTGAGAGTGTGGATCAGGAGGAGGTGAGAAATGTGAGGAGAGATGAAAAGGCATGAGCCAGCCCTCTGGGCGCGGGAGAGGAAATAAGCGATGCCAGGGAAAGGAAGAGGGGCTTGGTGGGAAGCAGGGCCTGATGAAATTTGCAGCCACAGAGTTAGATTGGACCCGCCAGGGGCGCCTGGCTGGCTCAGTCGGAGGAGTATGTGACTCTTGATCTCAGGGTTGTGGGTCTGAGCCCCATGTTGGGTGTAGAGAGTACTAAAAAGAATAGATAAACTTTAAAAAAGAAAAGAAAAGAAAGGTCCAGCCAGTTCTGTCAGCTGCATATGCTGGTGCAGTTGCGGGTGGGGGTGAACTTACAGGCTGGACCTCACCAGGGTTGAGACTTTTCCAGGTGGGTGTGATTAAGGGAGGTAGGCGCATAGCATGGGCGCTGGGGGCGCCCACCTCAGAACCCGCAGAGCCCATGCTGGGTGAGACGGCGGGGAGGAACCAGGCCAGAGGGGCCCTGAGCAGGAGGTTGGGAGAAAGAGAGCAGCATCAAAGTCTCGTTAGCATCAATTACTGAGCGGAAAGGATCAGAGGCGGTGGTCAACACCAGCCGACTGAAACTGATGGAAGAGGGGAAGCCTTTGAATGACTAGGGTCCTTGAAGGACAAAGAAGAGCTTTTCCTGGGGGTGGTCAAGAAGAGTGTGAATGAACGGGAGCACGAGGTGTTAGCAGTCAGAGAGGAGCAAAGGGCGATCCCTTTGGTCAGCAGAGGTGTGGTGCAGACATCTGCAGAGGACCGTGAATTAATGTTACTTGGAGCAGAGGGTGGCCAGGGCTGGACAGCAAAGGGCTGCAGTGCAGGGGTGAGACGCTCGGACCTGGCCCTGCAGACGTCGGGAGCTCCTCTGCGGCAAGGCCTCCACCAGTTCGGTGGCTGGGAAACCTGACCAAGGCCCCAGGCAGAGCAGCTTGGGGTGTGTGCAGTGTGGACCTGGCCTGCCATGAGGCCCTGCTTCACCTGGAGGAGCCCCAGGTGCCAGAAGGCAAGCTGTTGGGAGCTTAGTCCCAACTCAGCTCATTTCCCTAATGTCTGAAGAGCAGTAGAAAAGGGGGCCTGAGTGTGGCCGTGTAGGCGCTGTGAGGCGCAGGGAAGAGCCCGGTCCCAAGAGCGAGCCATGTCCCGAGCTCTTCCACTAATGAATATGACCTGGACAGCTCGCTTATCGGTGATACACTGGTTCCAGGGTTTTAGAGGGACGTACCCTTGTGGCTGGAGCCCTTAGGGAAAGCTCCAGAGAACATGGATCTAGAACCAGGCCTTAAAAAGGAGGGCGGGTTTAGATGAAGAGGAGGATATGAGGGGCTTCCGAGGTGAAGGGGACAGTGTGAACAAAGAACCGGCCAGCCTGGGAGAGCAGAGGGTGGAGGGGGTCGAGGAGGGAAGACGAGCAGGCAGTGTGGTGAGATGCAGAAAGGAGTACGGAACCACTGGCAGCTTTTCATTAGGAGGACGTAATGAAAGCCGGGAAGCTGTTACGGCCACTGAGGCTTGCCTTTCAAGAGGCTGGGCCAAATGGGGCAGACTGGGGAAGCAGAAAGCAGTGACCTCAGGAGACAAGTAGGAGGAAAGCTGGATGGGCCCAAGGGACTGCCTCAGTGTAGGGAGTGGAGGGATTGAGACTGGGGGGCCCGGGGATGTGGCACCTGGGAGCAAGGAGTGACTACACAGCTTGCACTCTGTGCCATGGCAGGTCTTTGAAGCTGCGTTGGCCTGGGTCAAATATGACCGGGAGCAGAGGGGGCCCTGCCTGCCTGAGCTGCTGTCCCACATCCGCCTGCCCCTCTGCCGGCCCCAGTTCCTATCAGACCGCGTGCAGCAGGATGACCTGGTGCGTTGCTGCCACAAATGCAGGTGAGCAAGGGCCGGCCTGCTCAAGGCGCTGCCGGGCGGGGGTAGGGTCCAGGCAGAGAAGAGAACTTGGCCACCTAGGCTGTTTGTGTTCTAGCTCGGGGGACGAAGGATTCAGAGTGCTCAGTCCTAATTCACGGCACACAGATTGATCTGTTTTGTGTCTAGGCCTGGAAGAGCCCCAGTCTGACCCCTTGGGCAAACAAATGTGCCATGAGGGAACATCGAGGCAGAAGGGGCTTCCTCCCCTACCCTCACTGAGAATTTCCTAGCATTTCCAGAAGTGGACTTAGTGGTGACTCCCTGGGGCTCCTCGTCCTCTGCAGTAAACCTGAGTCAGTGCACTGGCCTCAGGAGGATTTGGGCCCGTCTACAGTGATGGGCACGGGGGGCATGTTTACCAGCATGGGAAACTTTTGCCCTGGGGAAATCAGTGGTGATGGGGCACAGCAGAGCTCCCAAAACAGCCAGGAAGGCAGTAGCCGCATGGGGGGATCGTTATAAAAGTAGAACAGTGAAGGGAAATGTTCACCGCCCCCCCAGTTGGCTCGTCCCAGTCACAGTGAGTTCAGAGGAAGTCAGTGGCTGTGCGAGCCGCATGAAGGTGTGCGGCGGGGGGTGGAGGCGTGGCTGCAGGTAGGGGGGACCCCATGTCAAGCAGTCTCAAGGGGGCTGTTGAATTCGAACTTCATTCTGTGGGCAAGGGGTAGCTATCGAAGGTTCTTCGACAGCTTCGGGCTATAGCGTGGAGGGTGGAATGGAGAGGCAGGACTGGAGGCAGGGTAATCGTCAGCAGCCGCAGGCTTCTGCTGCCGCACTCTGGGTGAGAAATGGCGCATTGCAGGGTGCGAGCCGTAGGGATGGGAAGGAAGAGCTGGGTCTCAGTGGGGACAGGATGCAGGCTGCTTGCTGGACCTCCACAGCACCAGATGTTACAGCCACTACCCTGTTCTCCTGCCAGGTGTGTGCCTGTTAGACGATCCTCATTCTGATTACTCTAGCTGAGGTGGACTCTGCTCATCTTGCCTCTCCGATTTTGAGCGTGTTTCAGTAGCTGTGTGTGGTTCCACCTGGACTCACCTGGGTTGAAGACCAAACCTTCCAGAAGGCTCCTTGTCCCATGTTTCCCCTCCAGTTGGGGGTGGGGCAACCAGACTCGGAAATACAAATGCAGACCTCATGGGGAGAATACCTCCTGTCGTAACATGCTGTACCTTATTCCAGGGACCTGGTAGATGAAGCAAAGGACTACCACCTCATGCCGGAGCGCCGGCCCCACCTGCCGGCTTTCAGAACTCGGCCTCGCTGCTGCACCTCCATCACGGGCCTTATCTATGCCGTGGGGGGCCTCAACTCAGCAGGTATCTTGCAGCTCCCCTTTGCGGGGCCCTGTCTTGGACTTTGTGGATGAAAAAGCACCAAACAACCTAGCCTGGTCCTCTGGTTCCCCTCCTTTGTGTTCCACCACCCTGGTCCCTCTTGATTTGATGCAGCTGCTATGCTATGCAGTGAAAGCATGTCAGGTATGAATACCATTGAATCAAAATATCAGAGCTAACTACTAGTCCTGGAGAGAATGCAGTCAGAGACCCAGCTCTGTTACCAGGCTAATCACATTTGGTCATATGGATCTCTGGGGTTAAGCTGTATGTCTGTCACCGTGAGAAGGAAAATTCTCCAAATACTCAGGGTCTGCCACTACCCATAGTACTGCTTTCTCTCCATCTGCTGCCTCCCGTGCCGGGCAGACATGCTTTCGAGTCGGCATGTTCTTGGCAGCTCTTATCCAGCCCAGTTTTCAGGCAAGCTCGTGAGGCCCCCTGCCCTCCAGCCCACCCAGGCACAGGGAGGGCAGTGTGGGTTCCTGAATCTTTGCGGCACAGTGGCAAAGGGCGGTGTCACCTCCCATGTGAAGGCCAGGCCTTTTCTCAGGGTCATTCCAGGCCTTTGGAGGGGGGCAGGTGGAGGACAGTCCTGGGCAGTTCCATCTTTAATTGAAGGTTAATGAGAGGTGGGTGCCTCTCTGTGTACCATATGCTTATTAACTGTGTGTCCTGGAAAAGGGAGGTCCTCAGCTAGTAAACCCTGGAGTGTGGTAGGTGTGAAGTGCCCCCACAGTGGAATAAAACAGGGAGGGGGATTATTTTATTTGATCCAAAAAAAAAAAAAAACACCTTGTAAATGGTAGGGTTGGAATCATCATTCCTGGCTACTATAACTACTATTTATTGAGCACTTAGCATGTTGTAGAATTATGCTACGTGCTTTTCCTATTCTGCCATTTAATCCTGATGACAGCTTTGCCGTAGAGATTATCTCTATGGCATGTGTGAGAATAGAAGATGGAGATACAAAACAACTTGCCCCTGCACTGGGGAAAGAGTGTGTCCATTTCCCTTCAGCTTTGGCCTTAAGCAGGTGGGCTACCTCATTGCAGTTTAAAACTGTCCTCTCTAAAAAGTAAATGTCTCCTGTCTGATTCTGATTTTCCTTGAAGAATTAGGTTTGAGGTTAGCACAGCTGAAGCATCTTAGTGGGCCCATCTGGCTTGAGTATTTCTGTGGGAAGAACCGAGAGTCAAGTCAAACATTCCGTATAATCAATGCCCAACAGCTGTGATCTAAACACGTGGTCTCATTTGTTTTAATTTGAGTAGCAAATTTTTATGCAGGTGATTCCCTGAATGTGGTGGAAGTGTTTGACCCCATCGCTAATCGCTGGGAGAAGTGCCATCCCATGACAACAGCCCGCAGCCGCGTCGGTGTGGCCGTGGTGAACGGGCTTCTCTATGCCATCGGGGGGTATGACGGCCAGCTACGGCTGAGCACTGTGGAGGTCTACAACCCAGAGACGGACACGTGGACCAGAGTGCGGAGCATGAATAGCAAGAGAAGGTATTCTGGAAGCCACTTGTGCAGCCTGAGCGTACACACTGAGCATCTGGGCAGCGCCATGCTACACGAGCTGGGGCGCACGATAATACAAAACACAAGCTGGCCTGGGAATTTCCTGTGGCCAGGCCAGCCACTGCCAGCACCTCCCGGGAGCTCGCCCCATCTGCTCAAAAGTAAAATCCCTGACTTGTCCTTTGAGGAGCCTGGGGAGATGAGACATGGACATGTGGAAGTTGTATTGTTATTTAAGTGTCAGATAAGGACGGAAAACATATGTTATGGAAGATTCCAGAAGGGAAAGAAACTGGATGGAAACGTCTGGAAGATTTCAGGGAAGAGGTGGGATTAAAGTTGAAACTTGAAGAATAAGGAGGATTTAACTTTATTAGTGATGAAAGGTCGTGAGAGGTGTCTTTCCCATGCCCCACCCCCACTGCCCGGATCTCTGCCACACACATGCTTCTCCCACCTTGGGAGTCTATGAGCCATAGCAACATACTTTGCTTCAGTGTCATCCCCCCCTCGCCCCCGCCAGGTGCGAGCATATAGGTGGACCAAGTTTATGTCTCATAACACACTCCAGATACTTGTCTCCTCCATCACTTACCTGCTCAGACTTCATGAAGAAGAGTTAGAGGGCATCCGAATGGCGCGTCCATTCAGCCGCCTTAGTGCTGAAGGGGCAGGCAGTCTCTTTCCTTCCATCAGGCGTGTGTGGAACATGTGCATGGCCGGGCTCTGGAGCGGGAGGGATCACTGGACAAGGTCTTCTCTTCAGAAGATCAGCGGTGGCGCTCAGCTTTCTCTTCCGGGGCTGACAAGAGAGGAAGTAGTCCCTACCCCTATCACCAGAACAGTTCTGCATTTCTTTTTTTTTTAATTTTTTTTTTTTTTAAGATTTTATTTATTTATTCAACAGAGATAGAGACAGCCAGCGAGAGAGGGAACACAAGCAGGGGGAGTGGGAGAGGAAGAAGCAGGCCCACAGCAGAGGAGCCTGATGTGGGGCTCGATCCCATAACGCCGGGATCATGCCCTGAGCCGAAGGCTGATGCTCAACCGCTGTGCCACCCAGGCGCCCCTAGTTCTGCATTTCTCTCTCATGAATTGAGCTTCCTTGACAGATGCCCAACCTTAGGGGGAAAGTTACATGAATTGTTTTTGAAAAGTGCAGTTTGAAAACCACTGGGGCATTGAGGGCCTTTCTGCTTTGTAAGTTTTGTGGCCTAAGCATTTGCCTGATGGGCCCCTTTGTCTGGCCCTGCTCTGGGTTTTCTGTGTGTAAGATCAAGCAGCTGCCTGTGTGATGAGGAAGAAGTGGGGTCAGGCCAGGAGGCACACATACCACGTTCTGTGGTGTTAGCGTGTGGCCTCGAGCTGGAAGGAGCCTGCCTTTGTACCAATAAGACCAGATTCACAGAGGGTCACACTAGGTTCATTTGGAAAGAAAAAACTTTGTACATGATCTGCTCCTCCTGAGGCCCTGAGCTAACACTCTTGTGATTCCTTCCTCCCCCTCTCCCTACCTCAGTGCTTCTCTTTTCTGCTCCTTGGGTGCCTTACAGAACTTCTGTGGCCTCAGATGACTCATTGCTCCATTTCCCCAGCCATGAGTGCCCTTTTTGCTTTTACTACAACCCGTTGTTCTTCCTTGGGTGTCTGCTCTGGGCAACTTCCTTGCTTTGATGTCACAGAGTTTGGAGTGTTGTCTGGGAGGAAAGTCCTCCAGGCATCCCCTTCCCTCACTGTGGTTAATGCCCTGTTATTAGTAGCATGGACCCAGCTCCATTTCATCCCTTTGAAATTACAGGCTGCCGAAAAATGTTCTGAGTCACTTCTGTCCTGCCGTCCCACGCGGCTCTCTGTCCTGCCAGTGGTGACGAGCTCCTTCCTGCCATCATCCTTCCCCTCAGCCTGCAGTGTCCAGGCCGTGCCTCCTCTGGTGGACCATGCCAGTCCCCTTCCCTCTTCACACTGGCCTTTACTGCTTAGTTGATAGTTAACCTCACTCAGTTTTGTGGCACCTCTTCTCTCTCATACTGTTGTTGAACTCCTGTGTTGTTACTTCTCTCCACTTCTGGAAGGATAGTGACCATGTCTAGTGAATTTGTGGTCTTCCCACAATCCTTGCCTGAGGCAAAAGTCCTTTTCCTCTTCTGGGCCAGTTCAGGGGGTCTGTTACACTGTCCTCGAAGGGACATTGCGTGGATCATTTTGGTTTGCTGTGTTCATTTGAAAGGTGGCAGTAAGCCTGGTATATTCTGTTTTCCTGTTTGTCAGCCACCCAGATTCATTTTGAATCTTCTCCAGCATCAGATTTGAAAACAGTGATTTGAGCAGCTTGGTACGCATGTTTAATTTCTCATGAGGTGTTGGGGAGAACAGAAGATTGTCTGATTACGCCAGACCGCTGGGTCTTTGATCTGAGGAGAGGGGGGCAAGGTGGACAGCATGAGAGTGGGCTCGTCTCATTTAAATCCAAGGCCTGCCTTTCATCAGGCAGCCTGAGGAAGGACCCAACCTCCCCAGCCATGGCTACTCATCTGTGCCATGAAGATGGTGCTGCTTCTTTGGCAGGTGTGCTGAGGGAGCAAATGGCAAGCGTAGAGGACCTCCCACATGTCATTAGTGCACAACGGGAGCATGTCACCCACTGAGGTGAAATAGGGGTCATCAGGGCCACATCTGTCATGAAAAGACAACTGTCAAACTTCACAGTGAATTAAATAGGAAAATCAGGCCAACACAAGAAATCCATGTTGAAGGCCTGTCCCGTACAAAGCACCACACGAAGCACGGTCAGTCACACAGAGGAAGACCCCTGTCTTCCGGGAGGTCCCCACTTGTTAAGAGGTGACAGGTGGCTTCCTAGCATCCCAGGTGCCAGAACGAGCTCCCGTGGGCAGGAGCTTCGGCTCACTCGGCACTGTGAATCTAGGCCCGGGACGGCACGTCTCCTGAGTGCCTCATGGGATCTGAAGGGTGAATGAGTGACCACAACGATGACAAGTGCTGTAAGAAAGAAGCTGTTCCGGGAGCGTGGGGCCAGAAGGGACTGATGCTTGGTGAGGGGTCCAGGAGAGCTTTTTGAGCGGGAAAGAGAGGACTTTGACCTGGCCCTTAAACATAATGAGACCTTGAGCACAGCAAACTGGAAGATGAGCATTTGAGGCACATCCAGGGCGGAGAGGGGCCCCCAGGGGCCCCGAGGGAACCCTGGCAGAGGGCACTGCGGGGCAGCTGCTTTCACTTAGTTTTATACTTCGTCTCACACGTGCGACCTGGCTCTGCTCTAGAAAGAGGCAGTGGTGGTTAGGTGGATCTCCCAGGGAGCGTGAAAGGCTGGCCCAGGAGGTCTGAGGCCCGTCTGCATGACAGCTCTGTCTTTTTCAGTGCCATGGGGACGGTCGTGCTGGATGGGCAGATCTACGTCTGTGGGGGCTATGATGGCAACTCTTCTCTCAGCTCTGTGGAGACCTACTCACCCGAGACAGACAAGTAAGGACTCCAGCTCCCCTGGGAAAACTGGAACTAGTGAAACAGTATGAGAATGATAACGGTAGTGTTTTATTTAAGCTTCTCAAGGATGGAGAGTATCTTACTCGCCGTCTCAGCCCCTGTAGTACCTTGCATGTAATAAGTATTTAATAACTTTTGGTTCAATGAATGAAGGATTGCATAAATTTTAAAAACAAATAGTGTAGATAGTTGGAGATGTTTATTTAATGCTCTCTACCTCTTTGTTAAATCAGCCCTTTTTAATGGAAATGCAGGTGGAAGGGGATGAGAAATAAATGAACAGCACTTTCCAAAGTAGGATAGGTATGAATTGGGTAGGATTTGATTTAGGGGGACAAGAAATGTTACATGGTCGGATAAGCTTGGAAGACATTGGTGTCTGTACCACCAGAGTTCTTAATTTCCATAAAACATAGTAATGTCAGGAAGACTGAAAAATTCTGCGGTAAAGAAATCTGTTGCGTCTCATCTTATATAATGCCTATCACCATCTTATTTTGTGGAATATGGAATACTCTTTGGAAAACAGCTGGCAAAGTTAGCCCGAGTTTTTCATTTCAGTATTTGAATCTTCTCATAAGCCAGTTTGTTGAATGGATTCACCAGAATGCTTTTCAGCCAACATTCCATTCACTGATCCAACTTTACTGGGTATCAAGCTGGGCGTCCAAGATCCTTAAGTAGCAGCTGGTCTGCTGGGGCCACGGATACATCGTGGTCAGCCTGTCTTGGGGGCCTCTGGTCTAGAGCTCTTGGGTGCAGAGTAGGGAGCACTTTCATCTTTACCACGGCAGGCAGGGAGAGGCAGGTGGCAGGGATGACTTCTGAGAGGAGACCCATTGCGGATAGTGGGAGATGTGCATTGTAAGCAGGGAGACAGCAAGAGGAGAGGCCCAGAGGAAGGAAAGTGCTCAGTGTGGATGAGGAGCCGGCGTGGGTGGCACATGGCAGGAGATGAAAGTGGAAATAGATGAGGCCTGAGAAATAACCACATGGGGAACTCGGACTGCCTTGGAGGAAACGGTGAGGAGTCACCCGAGGGGTGTGCTGCACAGGGTTGGGATGAGCAGGGTCTGAAAACCAGGCCGCCTGTACGGAGGCTGCGGCAGATTGTCCTGGGGGAGGCCCGAGTTAGAGCAGCGGTAATGGGGATGGAAACAAGCAATGACTAGAAGGCAGGCCAGGGGGACTTGATGACCACAGGAATGTTGAAGATGAGGGAGAAGAGAGGCCATGAAAACACTGAATCTGAGTAGGACAACTAGGTGGCCCGTCCACGGGACCGGGCAGGAGCACATCTGTAAGAGAGGGGCCTTGTGTGGGATGTGCTAGTTTTGAGTGCTTGCAGAGGTGGGGAGATTGTCCAGGATGAGAAGGAACACTGCACAGTGGGCCCCACCCCTTCTGAGCTGTCCTGGGCAGATGACCGCACTGCATCTCATGGCTCCCCTCTGGCTCTTTCCTGCAGGTGGACAGTGGTGACCCCAATGAGCTCAAGTCGCAGTGCTGCTGGAGTGACAGTGTTTGAGGGCAGGATCTATGTGTCGGGTGGCCACGATGGTCTGCAGATCTTCAGCAGTGTGAGTCTGGGCTCCCCCGGGGCTCAGGGTACTCACTCCTTCCATCTTTGAAGAATAATTTTGTTTTTCAAGATTGATTTATTTTAGAGAGAGAGAGAGCACGAGTGGGTGAGGGGCAGAGGGAGAGGGAGGAGAGAGGCCGACTCCCTGCTGAGTGTCGAGCCCAATGCAAGTCTCGATCTCACAACCCAAGATGATGACCTAAGCCGAAATCAAGAGCCGGACACTTAACTCACTGAGCCACCCAGGTGCCCCCCCACCTTTGAGTATAATTTTGAAAGGCGGTTCTTCGGAAGAAACTTCAGCCTTGCCATAACTGGGCAAAGTGTCATCTAGTGAGGTTTCAGGCCATCTGCCACGTGCTCTGGGAGTCTTCCAAGAATGGAGCCAGTGTGCACCTAGGAGGGGTAGAGTATAGACACGCCACCCCCACCCCACCCTGCTCAGTTCTCCGCTGAGCACTGCATGGCAAAATCCCTGCCCAGAGCAAGCTCAACTATAGACAGTGCGAGTTTGCAGATAGTTGTATTCTGGATAATTTGTTTGAAATTGCATTTATTCTTTAAAAAAAGCCCTCAGCCGCCATCTAGTGGTAGATCCATGGCATCAGTCAGTGTGGCCCTCTGGACAGATTTCGGGAGACCCAGCTCTCCTCCCACCTCTGTCACCGCACAGCAGTGCATCCTCGGGCAACGCCTTTGTTTCCTGAGACATAAAACAGAAGGGGTCCGAGTCGGCGATCTCTCTCGATGAGCCCGAGAGCAGGTGCGCCGCGGCGGAAAGTGGGCATCAGAGCCAGCGCACACGCAGGCTGCTCGCTGGAATCTGACTCTGTGTGGGCCGCCGTGCGCCGCAGGCCCCCGGTGGACCGAGCTCTGGCTCTCTCCCTGCTGCAGGTGGAGCACTACAACCACCACACGGCCAGCTGGCACCCAGCCGCCGGCATGCTCAACAAGCGCTGTCGCCACGGAGCCGCCTCCCTGGGAAGCAAGATGTTCGTCTGTGGGGGCTACGACGGCTCGGGCTTCCTCAGCATCGCGGAGATGTACAGCTCCGTGGCAGACCAGTGGTGCCTGATCGTCCCCATGCACACACGCCGGAGCCGGGTCTCCCTGGTGGCCAGCTGCGGGCGCCTCTACGCCGTGGGCGGGTATGACGGACAGTCGAACCTCAGCTCGGTGGAGATGTATGACCCAGAGACAGACCGCTGGACATTTATGGCCCCCATGGCATGTCACGAGGGAGGGGTCGGTGTGGGCTGCATCCCTCTCCTCACCATCTAAGGCAGAGGGGGGGATGTGGTGGGGTAGGGATCTGGTACAAACACTGGCACTCCCTTCCAGGGACAGGCCCTCTTGGGAGAAGTGGTAGACCAGAAGATGGGGTGCGTGTGAGCTCGCTGGAGGTACAGCTTTTCCAGGTGCTTACATCCTCCCTCACCGCGCTGCCCTTGGTACCTTCAAGCCTAGGGCACCAAGGTGCACCACGTGGGCAAGAGCCCCTCTGGGTTCCACAGTTGGTGACATGGGACTGCTTTGCTGGTCCACACGTACGCAGGCTCCATCCAAGCCCAGCTCCCGCCTGCCACTTGCAGAAGGCCTGCCGTCTGATGCTCCTCCTCGCCTGCTGCTCTCCAGCCCTGTTGTGGCCAGTTTGCAATGGGGTGGCTGCGTGGCCCAGCCTCTTGGAAGCTGGGGTGCGGCTGGGGGAGGAAGGACGCACTCGGGGTCTCCTCGTTGCCTGTGGTGGTGCCGCCACAGCACTGTGCTGCTTGCACACAAGCACCTCCCTCTTCCATCCGAGGGCACAGAGGGCCCAGTCCTCGTTGCTGGGTAACCAGGGAGAACAGAAGCTCTTCCTATGTCAAGTTTTGGGATTTCAGTGAGGTCTTTTCATCTTGTTGAGGAGTAAAGAAGAAGAAGAAGAAAAAAGATACTTAAAAGAAACCGAAGGAAATTAAAACAAAGAAACTGGAAAGAAAAGTTTTTTTTTTAAGTGAACATTCTTTGGGAGAAGAAAACGTTAAAAGACACTAAAGGCGAATACGTGTTTCAATGGAAAACCGCCCACCACGAGAAAGGCGGCGTCCGCTCCCACGTTCGGGTCCCAGGGTCCTGAGGCCTCGCACGGCACTCGGGGTCGCCTCTGAGCCCTCGTGTGTCCAGGATCAGTGCACTCTCAACTGGTCCTCTAGCAAGGTGCTCACGGGGTTTGTATTCACACCCACCATCAGAGGATTTTTTTAACCGTAGGCTTAGTGAGTGGGCAGAATTATGGCCGGCCGCTCTTCTAGGCGGGAGTTACCAGCCAGTCGCTGGAGGCTCTGGGTGCCCCTGTGGCTGCCTCCCACGGCCACCGTAGCGCTCACTCAGATTCCCCACTTTCATTCCTCATGTGACCAGCAAGGAAACAGCAGGCCCGGCCAGATTCTCGCCTGTCCATCATTCTTGGATCGTTTTCGTCATTGTGATGCTTCTAGGGTACATTGACCATTGGTACCTCTAGAACCTAACCAGGGATTGGTCCTTCCACCAGCCATGGCTGGCTTGGTCCAGTAACCTCGTCTACCCTGCCAGTCCACTGCTTCTCCATCCCCTCGCCAATTCCAGGGGCCTGGCCTCCCTCCAGCCCCCGGCAGAATGACCAGCAAGGTGGGCCTTTACATTCAAGCAAAGCTGACTTTATGGCAGAGAACTAAAGGCCGAAAGAATCTCTTGCTGCTGCAAAGAACAGATTTTATATTTCTTCCTCTGATCTTAGCAAATGACCTCTTGAAGAGACTCTATGCTCCTTCCTCCTCCTCCCTGGACGGGACCTTGATGTCGCACAGCGGGATCCGAATAGGAGGACACTTCCGTCACCAGTGCACTGGGCAGTGGGGCTGTCCTTCAACTGCTGCTGCCAAAATCTGGTTTTCTAAATGCTTCCAATACAGACTAAAAGAGGATACAGTTCCTTTCATGCAACACTGGGTCTTAGGGCCCCGTTCTCCACCTGGCTGGTCTCCTGTCCCTTGCTGCCTGCTTGGGGTGACCTGGAAGCGTGTTCAGAAGGGCACAGTGTGGAGCCTGAGACATCTTTCCCACCCCAGCACCACGAAGTTTACGAGTGTGCAATCGCCATGTATCCAGAGAGAAGTACCTTTGTTACCTGCCACTTAGGAGCTGGGCCTCTGCTACAAGCACTTGAAAATCATGTTTTTATTTTAAAAGACTCAACAATATGACATAGTTATAGCCTGGGCTCATGGTGGAGCCCCAGCATTCCTCACTCCCTCTCAGTTTGCCTACAGAGGTAGACTCAGAAGGTGGTGGGTCTGTGTTTCCTGTTAGAAGTGTGTCAGTGCCCGTCTTGTCATAAGTCCTTCTGTGAACTCGAAGCAATCCTGGCCAGCCCAGATCGTGGAGGGGTTAAAGATCAGTCAGTGGGCTAACGAGTGGGCCTCCCAGGTCTTCAGGATGGTGGCACAGGTTTTGCCACTGAAGCTGATGGATCATTTCCCTCATGATCTGCTACTCTCATAGTAACCTTCCCAAGTCCACTCCCACCTCCTGGTGTGGAAATTACACTGCTGCGCCTGAGGTCGGTGTTTTGATCTGGGTGGGCTCTGAGCACAAACGAGCCAACACCAACATTTTCACACTCTTCAGCAGTCGGCTCCTCAGTCTGAGGGGGATGTTTGCAAATGGCTGGGCTGGCTCTTTGCTGTTGGAGCCTTTCCAGGAGCCCCGTGAAGAGAAGAGTCCTTTCCCAAGGATACTGTGAAAAGGGTGTAACCAGCGGGTGGGAGAGATGTCGTGCTCAGTGGACCAGCTCTGAGCACAGGACTGTGGCCCTCGCTGTCCTTGGGCCCTCCCCCTTCCCAGATAACACACAGAGCTCTTTCCACCCCCCCAATTTATTGTCCCCCAGCAAATCTTACTTCCTTTTATTTATAGAACGCATGTCTTTTGTGTTAAGAAACCAAAGAGAAATAAAGAGTACACTCCTAATAATCTTCCTGTCCTTTTTTATTTTTTAAATATTAGAAGTAAATCATCTTTTTATTACCTTTCAGTGAAAAAATACATTGGACAGAGTAAAAATATTCCTGTGAAAATAAGAGAGGAGCCAGATGTATAGCAAAAGCAGTCTTTGGAGAGGTGTGTGTGTGTATTTTCTAAGAACAGGTTCGGGTGAAAGATACACGTGTTGCATACTTGCCACTGTCCAATCAGCACTCCTCTCGGATTTCCCCTCTTCATCTGTGCTGGAGAGCATAAGTTCCCTGATGGAATGCGGCTGGCCTGCTGACCGTCTAGAACCAAGATGTCCAGCTCCTTTCCAAAACCCTGGGCCAGAGGTGCTTAACTTTGGTGTACATAAAAGTCGCTAGAAAATTCTTAAACCACACATTCATTCATAGAGCCCTCCTCGGGGACCCACGGCTGGGGTGCAGCTCGGGCACTCTGGTGCAGGCGAATTCCCGCGGTGGTTTGTCTGCTCCTCAAAATGTGAGAGAACCGGACTCCTGTGTTTAGTTTCTACTTCTCCAAATACAGCCACATTCCAGGGCTGCCTTCCTGAGATTACACCCTGGTTACTGTGGTTGTGGATGTCAGGAAACTCTTCATTCACACTTTTCCAAAAGTCAGCTCCAGTCAGTCTTATCCACTGGGTGATGATTATTACCTGAAAGGCAACTTTATTTTTCAAGTCTTTGGAAGGGTTTTTCTCTCCCACATAACATCCCACCAGCACATATTTCAACAAAAACACTATTGATTCTCACCAGGGCCTCTCAGGAATCCCCACCGGGTAGTTAGCCTGGCTCATTTTAGTATAAGGAACCAGCCTCAAAAGGGCCAGCTGACTGATTCATCAGCTAACCGGTAGTGTTGTCAAGAATTGGGACCAGATTTCCGTACTTCAGTCCAGAGGATGGGAGCAGCATCTGGTCCATCCAGCCTCATGCCGGTGTGTGTGGGGCCTCCGCCCAGCACTGTGACAGGCCTCGCGTTATAGAAGCAAGCACCTTTGTGCTGAAGCAGAGGAAGCCAGATTATCTGTGGGCTCTGTGCTGTGGGAGAAAGGTCATTTGCCTCTAAGGTGGGAACAGCTCTTTCCATGTAACCTACACCCTCCTGCTCAGAATCAAAGAGCCCACGCGTGAAGAGTGGACTGTGAGCTTTACTCAGCTAGACTCCTCTGCTTGACTTCCCATGTCCTTCTGTTGTGGTTCCATGGATTCCTCTCCGTTCACAACCAACAGCAGAGCCCTCTCCTCTTCACCCCAAAGGGGAGCACTACTGTTTTCTACTCCTGCTCGTGATGACATAACATTGTACAACTGAAAACTGACAAGGGGATCTCTCCGTTCTTACAGTGATTAGCCCAGACTTGCTGTTCCCAGTTTCATCGCTAGCGGTACACAGATATTTTTCTAACAGAGCTGAGCTCCCGTTCCCTATTCTCTTTTCCTAGCTTTGCAGTTCAGGATAAAAACCCAAACTCCATAGCATGGCATAGAAAGCCACTGTGACATGGTACTTGTCCCCACTCGGCCTCCTTGAAATAGTCTTTCAAGGTGTCAGTTTAGATGTCACTCCTGCAGGAAAGCATCTCTGGTCAGCCTGGTGCCCCATCTCTATGCTTGTCCCCACTGTGTCCCACCAGGGAACGGCCTATTTGCCTGTCTCACCCGGGAGATAGTGTCTTGTCGCGTACCCAGCACCAGGCACGTAGAGGAGGCGTAACAACTATGTTACTTGAACTTGAGGATGCTCGGGTATATCAGATGCGAAGGTTGCCTACTCGTACTTCTCTGCTCTTCCTCCATTTCGCATCACTGATTTTTTAATAGTTTCACTGAGGCATAATTTGCATTATGCACCTTAACGGTCAGCCATTTTAAGTGCTCAAAGATTTTTGGTAAATAGAATTCTGCAACCATGACCAGTGTCCCATCTTAGACTATTTTCATCATTTTCAGAAGTTCCCTCATGCCGGTGTGCAGTTAATCCCCACTCCTACCCTCATCCTCGGGCAACCGCTTCCTGTCTCTATAGATTTGCCTATACTGGACATTTCCTATAAATGGAATCATACAAAATGTGGTCTTTTGTGTCTGGCTGCTCTAGACTGTTCTTGAGGTTTATCTAGGCTGCAGCATGGATCAGCTCATGTCTTTATTGTTCCCGGATAATGTTCCACTGCATGGATATGCCACGTTCTGTTTATCCATTTTGTTTTCACTAATTGATGAATATTTAAGTTGTATCCAGTTTGCAGCTGTTACAAATAATCCTGCTGCGATGTGCAAGTCTTTGTGGACATACATCTTCATTCCTCTGGAGTGATTCCTGGATGGTGGCGGTCACATTGTAAGTGTTTGTTCAGCTTTCTACAGAACGGATGAGCTTCTCCAGTAGCCGTACCATTCTGCTACGTTCCCGTCAGCAGCGTGTGAGCATTCGGTTGCTGCACAGCCTTGCCAACTCTTACAGTTGTCTCTCTTCGATGAGAGCCGTTCTAAGGGATGTGAAGTGGCATCTCCCTGGAGGTTTGCTTTGCATTTTCCTGACCACTAAAGATTTGGAGCATCTTTTCATGTCCTTGTTGGCTATCTCTTTGGTGAAACGACGATTCAAATCTGGCCCATTTTTAAATGGGGTCATGTGTCTTATGAATGAACTGTGAGAATTCTTCACGTTTTCTGGATAGCAGTCCTTTATCAGACACAGGACTTGTAAATATTTTCTCCCAGTATACGGTGTGTCTTTTCATTTTGTCAGTGGTGTGCGTCTTTTGAATTGTACAAGTTTTTAACTTTGACGAAGTTTGGCTTATCAATTATTTGTTTTATGGATTATGTTTTTGGAATCATGTCTTAAGAACTTTTTGCATAAGCAAAGATCACGAGGAAATTCTTGAAGTTTTATGGTTTAGCTCTTATGTAGGTGTATGATCCATCTGAGTTAACTTTTAAAGATTTTATTTATTTATTTATTTATTTATTTATTTATTTATTTATTTGACAGAGCGTGAGAGAGCACAAGCAAGGGGAGCAGCAGAGGGAGAGGGAGAAGCAGGCTCCCTGCTGAGATCATGACCCAACCCAAAGGCAGACACTTAACCGACTGAGCCCCCAGGCACCCCCCAAAAATGAATTTTTAAAAACTAATTCAAGGGGTGCCTGTGTGGCTCCGTCAGTTGAGCATCCGACTCTTGATTTCAGCTCAAGTCCTGATCTCAGCATCCTGAGATCAAACTCATTGTTGGGCTCTGCGCTTAGCTGGGGGTCTGCTTGAGATTCTCTCTCTCCCTCTGCCCCTCTTCCTGCTTGTTCTCTCTCTCTTTCTTTCTCTCTAAAATAAATAAATAAATCTCTTTTTAAAATCCCCTTTTTGTGTGTGCGTGGATGTCCATCCGTCTCCGTACATTTGTTGTAAAGACTGTTCCTCCGTTGAATTGCTTTGGCATCTTTGTTGGAATCAGTTGACTATAAATAGAAAGATTTATTTCTAGCTCCTCTGTTCTGTTCCATTGATCTTCTATGCTTGTCCATGAGCAATACCCCACTGATTGTATGGTATTGATCTCTTCAGCTGTAAAGTAAGCCTTAAAATTGGATAATGTAAGCCCTGAACCTTGTTCCTTTCAAAATTCTTTTGACTATTTTAGGTACTTTGCATTCTCATACCTTTTCTGATCAACTCATCAATTTCTACAGAAAAGGCTTTTGGGGTTTTACTAGATGAATTTGAGGAGAATAGCCATCCTGACAATATAAAGTCTTCTAATCCATGAACACGGCATGTTTGTCATTTGTTTAGATCTTCCTTGATTTCTCTCAGCAATATTTTGTCGTTTTCAGTGTATAATCTTGTATTTCTTTTGTTAAAATGTCCCTACATATTTTTATCTTTTATTCTATTGTCAGTGGAATTGCTTTCTTTATTTTCAGGGTTTTTTTGGTGTTAGTTACTTAGAGATTATTTTTTTATATTGATCTTATATCCTGAAACCTTGCTAAACTGATTAGTTTTTACCTTTAAAAAATGTATATTCTTGGGCCGCCTGGGTAGCTCAGTCGTTAAGCATCTGCTTTTGGCTCAGGTCATGATCCCAGGGTCCTGGGATCGAGCCCCGCATTGGGCTCCCTGCTGGGAGCCTGCTTCTCCCTCTCCCACTCCCCCTGCTTGTGTTCCCTCTCTCACTGCGTCTCTCTCTCTGTCAAATAAGTAAAATCTTTAAAAAAAAATGTATAGTCTTTGGGAATATATGTGTATCATTTGTTAATAAAGGTAGTTTACTTCTTCCTTTCCAGTCTGGATGCCTTTAACTTTTTCCTGCTTATTGCCCTAGCTAGAACCTCCAATACAGTGTTGTGTTCAAGTGGCAAAAATGAACATCCTTGCCTTGTTCTCAGTCTTAGGGAGGAAAACATTCAGTCCTTTACCATTAAATATGTTAAGGTGTGGATTTTTTTAATTAAGATTTTATTTATTTATTTACTTATTTACTAATTAGAGCGCACATGGGGGGGGCAGGTGCAGAGGGAGAGAGAAGCAAGATTCCCCGCTGAACAGGGAGCCTGAGGCGGGGCTCAATCCCAGGACCCTTAGGTCATGATCTGAGCTGAGGTCATATGCTTAACCAACTGAGCCACTCAGGCCCCCCAAATCTGTGGTATTTTCACCAGTGACTTTTTTGCTTTCCTTTTTTTTTTTTTTTTTAAGATTTTATTTACTTATTTGACACAGAGAGAGCGAGAAACTACAAGCAGGGGGAGCAGCAGAGGGAGAGGGAGAAGCAGGCTCCCCTCTGAGCAGGGAGTCCGAGGTGGGTCTCAATCCCAGGACCCTGGGATCATGACCTGAGCTACCCAGGTGCCCCTTTCAGTGGCTATTTTTCAAGCAAAGGAAGTTTTATTCTATTCTTAGTTTGTTGAAAGTTTTTGTCATGAATGGGCATTAGATTCCATCAGATGATTTTCCTGCATCTATCACAATGATCATGTGGTTTTTGTCCTTTAACCCGTTAATATGGCATATAATACTGATTTTCAAGATGTTGATCAAACACTACATTCCTGGGGTAAATCGCACTCAACCATGGTTTTATAATCCTATGCTGTTGGATGTGGCTTGCTAATATTTTGTGAAGTATTTTTGTGTCTATGTTCACTAGAGATGTTTTCTGCAGTTTTCTTTTCTCATGATATCTTTGGCTGGTAATACTGCCTTCATAGGAGTGAAGTATTTCTTACAGCTCTGTTTCTGAAAGAGTTTGTGAAGGATTGGTATTACTTCTAAAATATTTGATAGAACTGGAGTGCCTGGTTGGCTCAGTTCCCTAAGCATCTGACTCTTGGTTTTGGCTCAGGTCACAACCTCAGGGTCGTGAGATCGAGCCTCATTTCGGGCTCTGCACTCTACTTGGACTCTGCTGAGAGTCTTTCTTCCTCTCTTTCTGCCTCTCCTGCTCGTGCTCTCTCTCCGTAAAATAAATAAAATCTTAAAAATACATATTTGATAGAACTCACCAGGAAAGCCATCTGGGCCTTTTATTTGAGAGAGGACTTGAAATTTTTAATTCGACTTCTTCACTTGCCTGGGGACCCCCTGAGGTGGGTATCTGCTTCTCTTAAGGGGTTGGACCCCTGTGGTTAGGGGAATTCTTGCCCCTTCAGCAGGGATTGAGACCCTCTCTCCCTTCTCTGCTGATGCTCCCACCTCTTTGTCTCAAAGATCCTCACTGTCCTCTACTCTTGTACTGCCCACCTCTGCCTCTTTCTAACTTCCAAATGTGAGAGGCCTCAGAGCTCTGTCCTGGGCCCTGATTCCATCCCACACACTCTCCCCGGCTGATAGTGCCCTTTCCCACGTGTGAGGAAGGCACCTGGAGTCATCTCTGGACTGGTGCAGATTCCCATATGCCCTTGGCTGTGTCCCAGTATGACCATGTCCACTTCGGAGCCTCATCTAGTCACCCACTCGTTTTCCCCCTCCTCATAGTGCATCTCTCGTCTTCCCAGTTCCTCACTCAGGAACCTCGTAGTGGGTTTTTGACTGGGGAAAGGATGAGTCTCGTTCATCTTTTTCTTCTCTATCAGCCAAGCCGTGACCTAGTTCTGTTGACTCTCCCTCCAGAGTCCAGGTCTGTCCTCCGCCTCCACAACAGTCCACACCATCCGCAAGCACATCCTTAGAACCGTGGATTGCTATGATGGCTTCCTGACTGGTCGCCCTGCTTCCACCTTGAGCTCCCTGCTGTCTACGGGCAGCACAGCTGCCAGAGTGAAATCATAAAGCTGTAAATCACATCTTGTCACTACTCAGCTCAGACCCCTCCAGGGGTTCCCCAGGGCCTCAGGCCCTGCTCTGTTGACATGGTTTAGGGGGCCGTTCAGACACAGCTCCTCTAACAGATAAGATGTGTGGCCCCTGGGGATGGAGGGTCAAGGACACTTAGCTCTTCCAGCCCAAGCCGAGCTCTCCTTGTTTCTTTATAGAGTATTTGTCTGACAAGTCTCGCTGGATCCTCCCAAAGAGACAGCAGGAATATCCCCATTTTATAGATGAGCAAACTCAGGGTGAGAGAGGGGGAGGAGACCTCCCCAAGATCACTCAGTAATAAGTGGCAAACAAAAAAGTCAACAGGTAGACAGATAAATTGTGACCCATCCATACTTGGCAAGGAAAGGACTGAACTGTTGATACAACATGAATCAATCTCAACATCTTAATGCTTAGTGAGAGAAGCCAGACGTGAGAAGAATGTAGGCCGTGTGATTCTGTCTTAGTCCTTTCGGGCTGCTGTCACAAAATGCAGTCAACTGGGTAGCTTATAAACAACATAAATTCATTTTGCACGGTTGCGGAGGCTGGGAAGTCCAACATTGAGGGACCGGCGGATTCAGTGTTAAGTGACGTCCTGCTTCCTGGGTCGCAGACGGCTAACCTCTTGCTGTGTGTGCCCTCACGCGGCGGGGGAGCTCTCCATCTCTTATAAAGGCACGAATGCCATTGATGAGGATGCCACCCTCATGACCTAATCACCTCCCAAAGGCTCCACCTGCACATACCATCGGTATAGGGGTTAGGGTTGCAACAGACACATTTTGAGGGGACACAAACACCCCATCTAGAGGAGCTTCCATTTCTCTAAAACCCTGGAAATTGCAAACAAATCTATAGAACAGCAGGATGGGGAGGAGGAGGTTAGGGACGAGGCGGGGGTTCTAAGAGGGTGTGAGGAGGCTGTGGGGGATGGTGGATGTGTGTACTGTTTTGGTGTTGGTGATGGTTTGCAGGGTGTATACTATGTCAAATGTACCTAAATGTACACTTTGAAATCATACGTGCAAGTTATTGTATGTCTGTTATAGCTCAATAAAGCTGTTTTGTTTTTCAGGATTTATTTTATTTATTTTAGAGAGAGTGTGAGTGTGGGGAGGGGCAGAGGGAGAGACTCTTCAAGCAGACTCCTCTCTCAAGTGGAGCCGGACTTGGGATGGGGCTCAGTCTCACAACCTTGAGATCATGACCTGATCCAAAACCAAGAGTCAGATGCTTAAGCGACTGAGCCACGCAGGTGCCCCTGTTTTGTTTTTCTTTAAGGTAACAGAACACTGATTCTCAAAAAAACAAACAAAACACAACAGAAAACACTGATTCTCACTACAGCTTCTGAGTCCCCTAAGGTCGGCTGTCTCCTCTGGGGCTCCGGAACCATGGGGTGGGCTTCAGGCCGGCACGGTAAGGGGGCCCATGGGCTCTCAGGGCATTGTGGTCTCCATCACATGGGGACGAGCCCAGCTCGGCAGCTCCCGGGCTGGGGCCGGCTGTGTCCTCCCGTGTAAGTAAACTTTGGGGTCCTGCTTTTGCCCTTTGACACAACCACTTTCCTCAATGTTACGTGGTTCTCAAGATTGTTGCTGTTTTGAAGTGTTCGATTTCTTTATGCCTCTGATCACCTCATACGTCCCCCTTCCTGATTCACACAAAGGAGAAGCATGCCTCAGAGTTAGACTTTGCTCCAGTGAAGCTCCCAGTCTTTTCCTTTTCTGCTTGACTCCCCCTCATTCTCCTACCACTTACATCAGCAGCTCCCCCTACAAAGACCCATGCTAACACCCGTGGATTTTCTTCTCTGTTTTTCTCCATATTCGTAGAAACCATCTGTGCTCATCTGCGGGTCCATATTTGGGAGTTTTTGTCTGTTTTACAGAAAATGGACTCTACTATACATAATTTTTTTAATGATTTTTTATTATATTATGTTAGTCACCATACAGTACATCCCCGGATTCCGATGTAAAGTTCGATGCTCCATTAGTTGCGTATAACACCCAGTGCACCATGCAATACGTGCCCTTACTATACATAATTTTTGAATCTTCTTTTCCCCACACCTTCTGCCAAAGCTCTAATCTACCCTGTGTACTTGTCCCACTATTTATTCAGTTGTTCCCCTTGCCTTTCCTGGTGTCCTCTTCGTTCCCACATTTTGGCCACTTGGTTTTCTCAAAAGATGTTGTATTTTTTTACACCTATGTCTTTAATCCAGCTGGAATTATTAATAGATGTTACATGTTTTCCTCCAGTTAGGCCAGCCTCGTTTGAAAACTGTCCTTTTCTGGGGTGCCTGGGTGGCTCAGTTGGTTAAGCGTCTGCCTTCGGCTCAGGTCATGATCCCAGAGTCCCAGGATTGAGCCCCACATCAGGCTCCCTTCTCAGCGGGGAGCCAGCTTCTCCCTCTGCCCTTCACCCTGCCTGTGCTCTCTCTTGCTCTCGCTCTCTCTCTCTTAAATAAATAAATAAAATCTTTTTAAAAGAGAAAACTATCCTTTTCCCACTGACGTGCGCTGCCGTCATCATCACCCAGCCCTCATACGTACAGCAACCTGCTTCCAGGTTCCCTCCTGCCCTTCTTCCCCGTTCCTGGACACAGTCACTTTGTCCCAACTCATTGTTCCTTTTCACAATTGTCTTAGCTATTCTGGGACGTTGATTGTCACAAGTGAATTTTAAGATTGTTCCCTTCAAAAACACACAAACCCTGTTAGGATCCTAATGAATTCTAATATATTATGTATTTTGAGAAAACGGAATTATTCATGATATTAAATCTTTTGATTTGTTCAGGACTTACTTTTAATTAACAAGCACTGAATTTTAGTTATGGAAATAAAGCAGCAAACAAACTGATCAGACACTCCTTTTGGAGCTTAAATTAGAAGGCTTCTCTTTCCATTTTTTTCAGATCTTATAGATTGGGCTCTAATTTGGTTGGATTTAACCCGCAAAAATGTAGAGGAAGCCTAAACTGGGCATTTTAGGATCAGAAAGGATTTGGCTTTGTGTCTGCCCGTATAACAGCCTGGGTGAAGGACACTGGATTTCAGATCCCAGGGAAGGCAGGAAAACAGACTCTATTACCAACATTACTGTTAACATTAGTTGCCAATAGTCTCTGGAGAATTGCTGCATAAGTGATTTTTTATACTACCTTTAGGTTTAGTTTGAAGTGTATTCTGAGACTAATAAAATGAATTGAGGAGCTTTCCATTTTTTCCCTTGATTTTGAATTAAATAACTGTGATAGATAGATGTGATTTGTGTATATTTTACATAACCTGCAGATCTTCCTTGACTTCGCACGGGATCATGTCCTGAGAAGCCCATCACAAGCTGAAAATACTGTAAGTTGAAAATGCATTTCATATACCACCTAACCTATGCATCACAGCCTAGCCTGGCCCAGCTTGGACGTGCTCAGAACACTTAACAGTAGCCTACAGTTAGGCAGAATCATCCAACACCAAGTGTATTTTATAACAAAGCGTCAAACAGCTCATGTAATTTACTGAACACTGTACTGAAAGTGAAAATCAGCCTGGTTCTATGGTGCGGAATGGTTGTAAGTGTGTGAGTTGTTCACCCCCGTATCACACGGCTGCTACCACCGCCCCGCATCCGGAGAGAGGGTCACACTGCAGGTCACTAGCCCAGGGGAAAATGCAAATGCAAAATTCCAAGTATGGCTTCTACTAACGCCTCTTGCTTTTGCACCATTGTCAGGAAAATCGGAAGTTGAACCATCGTTGAGTCAGAGAACGTCCATATTAACAAAGTTTAAATAACTTCAGAATAATGTCCTTCAAAGCCTTGCCGCTCCAAGTGCAGCCCAGCGGCATCAGCATCACCTGAGCACTAGCTGCAGAAGCAGATCCCCGGGGCTCACCCAGCCTCCCGGACGGGAATCTGTATTTTAAGGGGACTCCTCTGGGGACTCTTGTGGGCACTGAGCAGCCCCCTCTCCAGCCCAGGTCAGTCTCAGCTGTGGGTCATCTGGTCCTGGAACTCTAATCACCTTTCCAGGCTCTTGTGAGAAAACTGGCCTTTTCACATCCCCCGCCCCCCCCCCGCCCCCGTCCCAGGTCAATGTTGATCATTCATATTTAGCTAGGAAATCGTTCACTTCCTCCAACTTTTCATTCTCTGCGGTAGAGTTGCAAATACTCAAACTTTTTTTTTTTATTCTAACACAAGCATTTTCCTTGATGTAACATTGTCTTCAAATTTATTTTAAAAACTGCACAATATTCCATCCCCTGGTTCTATAACATAAGTTATAGAACTTAAAAAGTAAAACTCACGTGTGTGTGTGTCTGCATGTAGGAGGAGTAGAACTGGATTCCCACAGCCATTTAAATGTTGCCCTAGAGGCTGTTCACCCATTGCGCTCCCACTCCCAAACCCAGTAAACTCTTCCTTCTTTTTTTTTTTTTTAGATTTTATTTTATTTATTTGACAGAGAGAGAGAGACAGCCAGCGAGAGAGGGAACACAAGCAGGGGGAGTGGGAGAGGAAGAAGCAGGCTCCCAGCAGAGGAGCCCGATGTGGGGCTCGATCCCAGGACTCTGGGATCACACCCTGAGCTGAAGGCAGAGCTTAACTGAGCCACCCAGACGCCCCTGAACTCTTCCTTCTTAATCTTGCTTCTGTGGGCCTGGAAACTCTCCGAAGCTGCCAGGCCAAGAAAGCCATTTGGAGCCTCGGAGTTGCCTCGGGGGCTGTGCGCATGCAGCTGTGTGGCCCCCAGCAGGACCTGCAACTGATCCTCTAGCCTCCACCCCCCCATCCCCCTTGCAGGGGACAGCGTGACAGGCCCGTTTTCCCAGGCCTTGTGTGATAATGCTGTTGGCCGCCACGGACAGGCCGGAGCTTCCCGGGAGAAGTTGCTCAGCCCAGTCCCAGAGAGTCCAGGGCCCAAGGGGGAAGACCTGGATGAGGCCTGGGAGTACTCTCTTTCAGGATCAGGGTTCAGGCAAGGACGTGGCGTGGGGGTGTGAATGAGATGCCGGTGTATTCTGTGGGCCTGCAAGGGTTAGAAGTCACCTCCAGCTGAACATCATTTCCCTACCGTGGGGAGAGGGGCTGAGGGTCTAATTTATCCCGCTTGGCCCTAACCTACCCATTTCCCAACCCCACCCAAGGCTCACTCCCTGCAGCATCCCTCCCCTCCTTTCCCCCTCCAGTGGGTGCTACCCAGGATTTAGGTGGCAAGGGGGATGGAGTGTGGGCAGCCAGGAAGTCAACCAATTTCCTTGAGACTTGGCTCACCGAAAGTTGTAGAGGGTTTGTGCAGCTCGCAAGGCAGTTCAAAGAAAACCGTATGGGAAGTGGCATTCATAAACAGTGGACAGTATTATCATTAATGGAGAGGAGTCCTTGGCCTCTCCATTTCCCCAAGGGGCTGTACCCCATAGCCCCTCAGATGAGAGAGTTTCCCTTGGATATTTCTGTAGCAAAGACTCTCGAAGAAGCAGGCTAGTGAGAAGGAGGAAGCGTATGTCCCGTCAACAAGCATTTACGGAGCATTTATCCCGGTGTCCCAGGCACTGTTCTCAGGCTAGGTGCATCCATGACCAGGGCCGGGAGGTTGCTGGTGGGCCAGGTGCGGGTTGAGAGAGCGGAGAGCCAAGGATGACACTCGGGTTTCTGGATGGATGAAGTTGCCATCAGCTGGACTGGGGTGGGCTGTAGGAAAGGCAGGTTTGGAGGAAAGATACTGAGCATGTGATATCCTTTGGACATCCATGGGAAGGTGTCCAGGAGGCAGTCTGCTACACAACTCGGGTTCAGGGGGAGAGAGGGGCGGAGGCATAAAGGTAGCATAAGGGAAGTAAAGGCAGTCGAGGAGGCTGGGGCAGGTTACTCTGCCTTCTTGAGCCTCCAGGGCAGCCCTCAGATGGCCCCCCTCTCCCCTCACCCTGTTTCTCTCCACCGTCCCGCCCTGACCTCAAGGAGTCTGGGTTCCTATGATGCATAGTGGAATGGTCCCCAGGGCTGCCTCACTGGTCTCCTCCCCACAAGTCCAGCCTGTCTCTAACACTTTATTCATTTACTCATTCACTGAATCTTATATTTCAGAAACATTTGATAGAGCTCTCTCCTGTGGTTCTCACCAGGGGGTGGACTGACCCGCCTAGGAGGAGCCTGGATATGTGAAGGGACATTTAGTTGCCACAGTGACTGGGAAGGGAGCAGGGGTGCTCAGGGTCCTGCACAAAGGGAATTGCCCTCCTGCGATTCCAGGGGCACCTCGTTAAAAACCCATTCCCCAGCCACCTGCACCTGGCTCAGGAGGGCCCGCCCAGCTGTGAGTAGACACTGTGATCTGGCTGGGGGCATGGCAGGTAATTCCAGCATGGCTTGAGGATCGTGAATGCACAGGTGAGGGAAGGATACTTCCGGCTGGGGAAGAGCAGGGAGGCTTCCTAGAGGAGGTGACTTTGGAGCTGTGTCTTAAAGGATGAGTAGGATTTACAGATGGGATGGGACAGGAATTCCAGGCAGAGAAAGTAGGTGTGCAAAGGCAGAGGAATGTGGGCTTGGACTGTGCAGAAAAGGGGTGCCGAGGGCAGCAGAGAGAAGTGGAGGGGTAAGAAGAGGTCGAGGTGGGGCTGCAGGGCCTCCCTGACTTCTCCAGCCCCAGAAATTCTGCAAGACGTTGGCCATGACGTCATACTTGGCTCTCTATTACCTGTAGCACAGGTGGCAGCGTGGAGCTCTCAGCTCCTGGGGAGGCCACCTCAGAGGACCCAGCGGAATGCCCGGAGAGGTGATGCTGGAGAGTCGCTCCCATCACCCTCACTGACCCCCTTTCCTGTCCTGCCTGTGGCCCATCTCTCCTAAGGCAGTGAGGGGAAACTGAGGCACAGGCAGCAAGGTTGGTAGTAGGACTGGACGTCCCCCCCAGAGGCCCCAGCCAGGTCTGGACTGTGAGACTCATTTCCTCGAGGGCTGTTCCACTCGCTTGGCAGGAGGCCCCACCTCTGGCTTCTGTTTTCCCAAATGTGGGTCAGGAAGGAGGGTCAGTTTCCAAGGAGTCTCCAGGGCCCAGAGCTCAGGACCAGAGTAGAGGCATTGTCCTGAGAAACGGGGCCAGGACCACCAGCCTCTCCTCCTCTCTCCACCTCCCAACCCTTTAGCAGTCATCTCCCTCCCCTTCTGGACAATTCGCCTTGAAAGGAGCTTGATGGGCCCATTTTCCACATGAGGACACTGAGGCCCCTTGCGCTGAAGTCGGTGGGAGAGTGACCTGGCAGCGAGCCATCAGCAAGGGGAATGGGGAGGAGATGGAGGGGGGAGGGGGGAGTGGGAGGCATTGGGGTGGAAAGAGTAGAGGGGGGCACAGGGGATGGGGGTGTGGAGGGGGACAGGGGCTGGGNGTTTCTATATTCTCACCTCAAGAAACTGGAACAGCAACAGAGGGAC
>NC_048221.1:16375237-16416670 GCF_002007445.2 Ailuropoda melanoleuca
CCCCAAAACCTCTTAAAGGGGCCTTTTAAGTAACTTCCCCAGAGATTTAAGATATGTGGGGCTTTTAGAAACTAGTTGAAGGATACCACTTCATAGCTGTATCCGACCTTGAGGGGTCACTTTCTGTCTTTGCCCCTCAGTCTCCACTTCTGTGAAGTCATGCCTTGCCTGTTCAGCTGCCAAGAGAAGGGCAGTAGGGCAGGAAGGGGACATCGGAAGCCCCCTCAGTGAGGCACCAGCGAGACCAGTCCAGTTCCTGTCTGTCCTTTGAAACAGCTCTGCATATTCCCTTATGCCCAGGGCCTGAGTAAAGGCTGAATTCCTAGACCCATATTTCACCCTAGGGCACACCCACAAATTTACCACTAACCAGATGTCAGGCCTTGAGATTACAGTCTCTGTCTTACCTTACCATGGAAGAAACATTATCATAAAAACAGCAGTAGCTAATTTT
The DNA here is from genome assembly GCF_002007445.2 of Ailuropoda melanoleuca. NCBI lineage: Eukaryota > Metazoa > Chordata > Mammalia > Carnivora > Ursidae > Ailuropoda > Ailuropoda melanoleuca. Next base: position 16,375,692 of record NC_048221.1, read on the forward strand.
TTTTTAAGATTTTATTTACTTGGCAGAGAGAGACACAGCAAGAGGGAACACAAGCAGGGGGAGTGGGAGAGGGAGAAGCAGGCTTCCCGCTGAGCAGGGAGCCTGATGTGGGGCTCGATCCCAAGACCCTGGGATCACGCCCTGAGCCAAAGGCAGACGCTTAACTACTGAGCCACCCAGGCGCCCCAGCAGAAGCTAATGTTAACCAGCACTTTGTGTCGATGCCAGGCATTCTCTCCTGCCTGCTGCCCTCACAGGCTGCTTGTTATAAGGCAAATGTTACCTGCCTCCCAGCCTGGGTGGGCCCGAGGACACTCACCACACTAGGTGCTGGGATGGTTTCCAGAAGGCTGAAGAGAGGCTGTCTTCATTGCCCCTTCTTGAAGAACCGCAAGGCTTGGGTGACCATCTCCTCATAGCTCGGTTGGCACTGGGCCACACAGGCCACCGCTGCCAAGTGTCCCTTCTCTGATCCACTGCCACTTGCAACCCCTTTTAGGTGCTATTCTGGCTGCCTTGCCCAAGGGCTTGCTGGTGACATGTAGGACTGGTTCCTTCCTGAAAGGGGTCTCTCCTTTCCTTTGCTACAAATCAGGCAGCGAGTCCAAATGGGAACCGAGAGTCCCCAGTTTAAAATGGAGCCTCAGAAAGAATTTTGGGGTGGGCTCCCTCCACCCTAGAGGCTATATAGGAGTTGGAGGCGGGCTGGCATCCCAGAGGCTGGAAGGACCCAGTAGCCAAAGGCCAGCTGACATAGTGCGGACTGTGCATGAGTGTGCAGCAAAGGTCAGGGAAAACAGGGACCTGGAACAGGTCAGCCATGGGGAAGAGGCCTGGTCACAGGAGCAGGCTAATTGGGATAGCAGGTATCTGCCTAATTCTGAGTCTTATCCTATCCAATAAGAGATACCAAGTTTATTTGCTTATTCATTTTTTAAAAGAATTTATTTATTTATCTGAGAGAGACAGAGCACGATGGGGGAGGGGTAGAGGGGGAGGGATAAGGGAGAAAGAATTTCTCAAGCCGACTCTGCGCTGAGTGTGGAGACTGATGCAGGGCTCAGTCCCACCACCCTGAGATCATGACCTGAGCTGAAGCCAAGAGTTGGACACTCAACCTACTGAGCCACCCAGGCGCCCCAGGAGACACCAAGTTTAAAATGTAGCCTCAGAAAAATGTTTGCAGGGGCACCTGGGTGGCTCAGTCGTTAAGTGTCTGCCTTCAGCTCAGGTCATGATCCCAGGGTCCTGGAATCGAGCCCCTATCAGGCCTCCTGCTCAGTGGGAACCATGCTTCTCCGTCTCCCCTCCCCTGCTTGTGTTCCCTCTCTCACTGTGTCTCTGTCAAATAACTAAAAACTTAAAAAAAAAAAAAGAAAAGAAAAAAGAAATCAAAAATGTTTGCAGGGTTGACTCTACACCCTGAAGCCATTCCGGTGGTTGGCGTCCAGCCAGACATCCATGGACCTAGAGTGCCCCCTGCAGGCGGAGGCCGGCTAACAACAAGCAGCCTGCGCAGGCTCAGGTGGCACAGGTCAGGGCAGCCAAGTCCCCGAGCAGGACCACGTGGTCAGGGAAGCCCGGCTCACAGGAAGGGCCTGTTGAGGGGTCCCGGGCATCCGCCTCATAGCGACCTTCACCTACACAAATATGCATGTTCTCCCTGCAGGCCAAGCTGGAGGAAACGGCTCTACCTTGCCAGGCTTAGCCCAGCATACCGGCTGGGGTAGCCTCCAATGAAAGACACCTGGGAGCCTTGATTGCCCCAGGAGCCCGGACCCTACTGGGCAGCCGGTCATCCGTGAAGCAGAGATGACACCTCTTACCTCGTAAGAGTGAGGAGATGAAAAGCTCATGTGGGTGGAGGACGCGGGCCAGCAAGTAAGGCAGAGAAGCCTCAGGTCCAGTGGCTTTTACAGCTGTGGTGGCTTTTAAAAGGGCAATGATGGCCTAGAGACACAGCTGAGACCATTTTTTCATCTTTTTTTTTTTTAAAGATTTTTATTTATTTGACAGAGAGAGGGAGCACATGTGCAAGCAGGGGAGCGGCAGGCAGAGGGAGAGGGAGAAGCAGACTCCCTACTGAGCAGGGGCCCGAGCCATGGCTCAATCCCAGGACCCTGAGATCATTACCTGAGTCAAAAGGCAGTGGCTTAACCGACTGAGCCGCCCAGGTGCCGCTGAGGCCATTAGCGAGTATGGAGCTCTAAGCCCTCCAGGCTCTGACCAGGACCCAATTTTGCAGATGAGGAAAGGCCCTGGGAGGTTAAGAACTGGGCCCTGGCACTGAGCAGGTAAGTGGAGGCGCTACGGTTTGGAACAAAAAACTTTCACAAGGGCCAAGGAATTAGGAGGAAAGAAGCGCAGTGGCCACTTGGGCAAGCCTCTGCCTTTCTCAGGCCTCAGTTTCCCACTTACTGTAATGAATTAGTCAAGGGGGGCACAAATTCCAGGAACTCTTAGCCCTTGCCCAGGTGGCCTTCACAAGTCGGATGGGCTGGAGAAAGCGGCCATGGCCATATTGGGCCTATGGGAACACACACTTGATATTCCAGAACCAACATTATGGCCCCACTACCCACAGACACTGAGACCTCGGCTAGGAAGACCCTGGCATCTGAGAATCCCACAGGTTGACCCCAGCCCTGACCCATCAGGTTTGGCACCCCATTCCCCCCACAGGGCGTACTGCCCAGCCTCTAGGGTCTCACTGCAAAGGCCAGGATGTCTCAAAGCTCTGCCATGTTTGGCTGGGCTACTGCTTATTGCACCAGACAATCCAGGAGGGGGTATTTGGGCAATCCTGCAGGCCTCATCTACCCTGGAGTCTCTCCCTATCAATGGTCTGAACTAGGGGGTTTGTCCTGGGCACAGGAGGAATAAATCCTCCATTGCTTCTTTTCTGTGCACAAACACTGGTACAGGAGGGCCCCTCACCAAGAGTTAAATCTGGTCCTGAGCCAAAAAACCCCCATCATTTCAAACCTGCCGGGTGTTTGTGCTGTCAATGACCCCTGGGCTTGTGGCTGTGTTGCTACGACTCTGTGGCCATGGTGCCATCTGCTGGCCAAGTGGCGTCTGGGCGCCAGGGCTGAGTGTGGTTTCCTGGAGGGGCTGCAGAGGCCCCTGACCTTCTTGCATATTTGCAAACCTGTCCTATAAGAGCCTTTTCTAGAAGAAAGCAACCCATGCTCCAAGGGCTCCCAGAGGGCCTGGGACCCTCTAGAGGGAGGAGAAGCAGCACTGAACCACTAAGCAGCTTCTCCTTGGCTGCTCCCATGGGAGCCTTTTTCTGGGTCAAAGGGAGGGGAGCTGCCTCCGAGTCCCCTCCCCAAGCTCCGGGAAACTGGACTGTGGCTGGGAGGGAAGGGATTCACTGAGGACCCCTCTGGCCCTGGCCTCCGGTTTGCCAGGTGTGAGACCAGGAGAGCTCCTTGATCCTCCCCTTCTTTTTCCCTCTGCCTTCTTCTCTCCTCCCCTCCCCTCTTCTCCTTTCTTTCTTCTTTTCTCCCTTCCCCTGCCACACCAGACCACTCCCACTCACACCAGAGCCCACGTGGTGTTCTGGGCAGCCTGTTTCCCCTCTCCATGCCTCAGTTTCCCCACCTGTAATGCAGTGGTTCTGGATTGTCATCCAAGGAAGGTGGCAGTGGGGCAGCTCCATGTCTCCTATTTGGGTGGCTGTGACCATTCTTCCTGGACACAGGTCCTGGTGTGTGTGGCAGGAGTCTTTCCAGGCTATACAGATACCCAGCAGTGGAGTTGCTGGGGCACAAGAGACATGGGATGTCAACCCAACTAAATAATACCAAATGGTTTTCCAAAATGGTGGTGCCAATTTACAGCCCCATCTGCGGTGGACAAGAGTTCCTGTTGCTGCACATCCTTACCAACACTTCTTTTTGACCAATATGTACTCATTGATCCGATTAGTAAAACGTAGACTTTCATCATTGTTTGGGTTTTCATTTCCTTGGGTATCAATGAGGTTGGACATCTTTCCATGTGTGTCCGGTTGTTTCTGTAAGTTCCCTTACAAGTCCTGTGTCTATTTTTCTATTGGGCTGTTTGTCTTTTCTTTTTCTTTCTTTCTTTCTTTCTTTTCTTTCTTTCTTTCTGTCTTTCTTTCTTTCTTTCTTTCGATTTTATTTATTCATTTGAAAGAGAGAGTGAGCGAGCAAAAAGGAGTAGGGGCAGAGGAAGATGGAGAAGCAGACTCACTGAGCAAGGAGCCCGATGCAGGGCTCAATCCCAGGACCCTGAGATCGTGACCTGAGCCAAAGGCAGACACTTAACTGACAGCCACGTAGGTGCCCCTTTCTTTCTTGAGAACTCATGAGAGTTTTTTACACATCCTATTTTTATTTATTTGTATTTTTTTATTTTTATTTTTTTTAAAGATTTTATTTATTTATTTGACAGAGAGAGAGACAGCCAGCGAGGGAGGGAACACAAGCAGGGGGAGTGGGAGAGGAAGAAGCAGGCTCACAGCGGAGGAGCCCGATGTGGGGCTCTACCCAGTAACGCCGGGATCACGCCCTGAGCCGAAGGCAGACGCTCAACCGCTGTGCCACCCAGGTGCCCCTGTATTTTTTAAAAGAAGCCTCCACGCCTAACGTGGGGCTCAAACTCACAACCCCAAGATCCAGAGTTGCATGCTTTACCAACTGAGCCAGCCAGGTGCCCCGAGTTTTGTACATATTCTGGATGATAATCCTTTGTTGATTATGTCTGACAAATACCTTCTCCCAGTTTGGTCTTGTCCTTCCACTTTCTTTATGGTGTCCTGTTTTTCTTTTAGCTTTGTATTTTTACATAATTTCAGACTTATAAAGAAAAGTTGCAAAAGTAGTGTAAAGAATTTCTTCCACACTCTTTACCCAGATTCCCCAAATGTTAACATTTAACCACATTTGCATCCTCTTTCTCTCTTGCTCTCTGTATATAACATTATGGATATAACACATGTTACATAAACACAAACACACACACACTTATCCGCTCCTCTCCCCATCCCTAACTTCTACAAGAGATTTGAGAGTAAGGGACAGGGGCAGAATGATGCCTTTTTACACCTAAATACTTAGGTGTGTATTTTCTTAAAATAAGAACATTCTCTTACATGTAAACAGCATTGAACAAGTCTCGAAATCAAGAAATTAACATTAACTCACTGCCAATTATCTAATCTACAGACCTTATTCAGATTTCATCAATTTTCCTAGTGATGTCCTTTAGTGCAAAAGAAAATCCCATATCATGTGTTTCATTCCATTGGTAGGTCTCTTTAGTGTGGGGTCTGCCAAGTTTCTTCATCTAAAGTTATTATTTTTCCCTTTGTAATTAATAAGTATTTTGCAGAGAGATACCATATAATTACCATGTTACTTTACTTCTTAAGTTCACTAGTTTTATGTTCATCAATGATTTTGCCTAAATTATTAACATGGTGGTTGCTGAAGAGTGTAATTTCATCCTTCCTAATAAATCTTGTAGCTGGCTTTCTACTGTTTCCCCCTATTATTTATTTATACCTGCATAAATTCATGTATTCTTTTATTCAATGGGTTATAATCCCTTACTCTCCTTATGTTATTTTGATTATCAGATTGTCCCAGATTTGGCAGATGAAGCCTCTTAAACTGGCTCCAGTGTTTTATGATGTCTTTTGCTCAACAGAATTTAACTCAAAAGAAGTTGAATTTATTGATCGTTCATCATGGCTGGTACTTTCTATACCTTAAGAAATCTTTCCCTGCTCGACTTTATACAGATATTCTCCTGTATCTTCTTTGAAAAGTTAGAACTATTTGCCTTTCTCATTTCAGTCTTTAATATACCTGGAATTAACTTCTTATGTTAACTTTTTATTGAACTGTAACATATATACAAAAAATGCTCAATAGAGAAGTGTATGGCTTGGTTTATCGACTCTTACATAAGTAAGTAAACAGATTCCTGTAACCAGCACCCGGATCAATCAAGAGACAGAACATTCTGAGAATCCCACAAGCTCCTTGTGTGTCCCCCACTTGCAATCACCTCTCTTCACTCACCCCCAAGGATGGCCACTCTCCTGACTTTACACATGACTGGAAACATGATGGGAGGTAGGCTCCATGTCAGTTAGGGTTTTCCAGAGAAAACAGAACCAAGAGGAGACACATAGATAGTTCATAGATAGACAGATGGATTGGTTTTAAGGAATTCGCTAACGTGACTGTGGGGTTTGCCATGATCAGAGTCTGTAGGTAGAATTTCTTCTATTAAAGAGACCAGTTGCTGGGTTAGCTCCCACCCTAATCCAGTATGACCTCATCTTAATTTGATTACGTCTACAAAGACGCTATATCTAAATAAGGTCATAGTCACAGATACCTGGGGGTTAGGATTCTCACATATCTTCATGGGGGATACAATTCACCCCATAACAGACTCCAATTTACTTGTTTCCCTGTGGGGGACTAGTGGACCTGCGTCATTTAGTTGGTAGCCCTACCGTTCCCCTCTGGCCTGCAGTACTCTCTGGAGCCCACTGAGTGCACACGGAAGGCTTTGGTCTATTACTGGGTTTTCTACTCCATTCCAATGATCTAATGTTATATTCCTGAACGAATACCCACCCTGTTCCAATTACCCAGTTTTCCAACAGGACTAGACATCTGGTGGAACAGGTCTTATATTTTGTTTCTCTTCTTTAATATTGTATAGGCTCTTCTAAGGCCTTTGATTTTCCATATAAATTTGAGGAACATCTTGTCAACTTCCACACACACACAAATTGGGAGTTTGAAAGGAGTTGCACTGAGCCTAAGGATCACTTCTCTTCTTCTAGGAAGACTTCTCACCAACCCCATTAGGCTCTCTGTCTCCTGCAGATTCACACTTTCCCCACCCTGTTCTTTGGAGGTGATTGGGCCTAAGTATGCCAAACCCTACCCTCATTCTGCCCCTGTGGTATATTCTTTCCTCAAGCCCCCTCACACAATTCCTGTGTGTGCCCATATCCCACAACTCTCTGTGAAGATCCTGAGGCAGTGGTTCTCTTACCCCTGCCCCTCTCTAGAGGGCCCAGAACAGAGTCCTGGGAATCCATAATTCTTGGTATGGGCCCTTCCTCCGAGGTACCACCCTCCTCCACAGTCCATCAGGATAGCAGGCAGTGTAATACTTAAACCTGGGTCAGATCATATCCTTCCTCTGTTCCAAAGCCTCCCATCATTCCCCAGGTCATCCAAGGAAAAGCCCAAATCCTCACTATGGCTTTTGAGCCCCCATACCACCTGCAAACCCCTATTTCACCTCCACCCATTGCCTCTCTGACCCCATCCTTTGCAGTTTTCCACATGCCCTGGCCTCCTTGCTATTCTCCAGGCACAGTCTTAGTTCAGGGTCTTTGCCTTTGCTATTCTCTCTTTCTAGAACTCTCTTCCCCTAGCTATGTCCCTCTGTCCCTGGCTTGCTCCTTTACTTCCTCAAATCTTTGCTCAAATAGTACCTTCTAAGTGAAGCTTTCCCTCACCACCCTGTGTCTCTATAAAAGATACAAAATTGCAGATATCTCTTCCTCATGCTCCCCTCGTCCTTTCTCTGCTGCTTTATTTTTTCATCTTAACCATAGCTGTTATTGCCATCAAACAGTGTATATTCTTTATTCTGTTAATGTCTGGGTCCTCTCACTAGATTGTGACCTCATGATGGCAGAGATCTTTGCCTGTTCTGTTCAACAGCACCTAGAACAGTGCATAGGGCACAGGAGGTGTTGAGTAAATATTTGTTGAATAACTGAACTGGGAGGGAGGATACCCCAGCCCAGCATGGACTCTTCCATTCACTTGCCGGGAGATTTGAGGAATCCATTCACCAATCCAGGCCTCAGTTTCCACTTCCGTAAAATGGGGGAGGATGTCTGTGTCTCTGAGGCCCTTCAAGCTCTACCGAGTGTGATGGGGTTGTCGCGAGAAAGGGGTGAACGGACCTGGTTGAATGGGGTGTTTGCAGCCACTTTGTGATAGGGTCTACTCTTCCTCAGTACTATGGAGTCTTAAGCTTCCCCAAACTGCCAACTCTGTCCATCACTGTGAGGAAGTATGTGTGTTAGGAGGACACCCCTTACCCCGGGGACATCCTTTCTGCTGTCTCACTCCCACTGGCCCGTCCCCCACCCATCTCCTCAGCATTTGAGGCCCCCTCACAGGGCCTCTCGGCCTCTTGGTCTTCGATTCCTCTCACACCAATTGCCTTTTATATCACTGACCCTGGTTATGGGCTGAATTTTGTCTCCCCCAAATTCATATGTTCAAGTACTCCGTACCCAGTAGCTCAGAATGTAACTGTATTTGGACAAAGAGGTAATTAAGTAACGTGAGGTCATGAGGGTGGACCCTAGTCCAGTATGACTGGTGTCCTAGGAGATTAGGACAGACACACACAGAGAGAAGACCAGGTAGGGAGACACAGATAGGGGACATCCATCTCCAAACCAGAGTGAGGCCTCAGAGGAAACCCACCCTGCTACCTTCATCTCAGCCTTGTGGCCTCTGGAATTGTGAGAAAATTAATTCCTGTTGTTAAACCCAGTCTGTGATACTTTGTTGTGGCAGTGCTAGGGAATTAATACACCTGTCGCTCACAGGGGATGTATCTGTAATTGTAGTGCAACCCCAGAAGCGCCATGTGGGGCCAAGGGGGTCCCATTCTATACAGGAGTGAAGCTAGGGGAAGGAGAGACAGTAGGGCCAAAGGTGTTGTTCTAGGAAACTGATTATGTAGGGACTCCTCTGCCGGCTCCTTTGAATCTTGGCAGCTAGTCACAGCTCCGTTTTGCAGCTGCGGTTCCATCCACCTGGAATGCCTGCCTCTATAGGTCCTCCCTGTCTTAGGAGGTTTCCTGCTCCTGACCTGTCCCTTTCTGACTGTTCCCACACATACTGACCTACAGCTGCTTAATCCGGACCCCTTGCTGGTCTCATGCTTGGGGCCTGAGCTGTATCCCGTGACCAAACTGCTTCCCCAGCTGCCTGCTTCCCTAGTCCCATGTCCTGAAGCTTGTGTCTTTCCTTGCTCAGAGATGCTATGCTATAGTCTCCCACACCCCTGGCCTGTTCTGGTTCCAGCTGCTGTATCCAGGTCTAATGATTCCCTTATGGCTGGCCACTACCTCACCATAAGAGACCCCCAAGATGGGCTGTTTTATGCTCCTGCATGTCATTACTATAATTGTGTTGGGGCAACTTTCTCCCCTTCCTTGTAGTTGGGATTTTTCAGGGCATGGGCCTTATCCTCAACGCCTCCACCTATGGCCAGGCGACCCCAAGATGGTCCTCCAGAAACAGGCTCTTTTAAGATATTGGTAAATTATTCTCTTCCCTTAAAAAAAAAACCTGCAAGATCTTGCATTTTCTTTAAAAATACATTTTTATTATAGTAAACTCTACCTAACATAAAGGTTACTATTTTAACCATACAAGTTGGCACGAAGTGCATTCACATTGTTTTACAACTATCACCGCCATCCATCTCTAGAACTATTTCATCACCCCATACTGAAACTCTCTATCCATTAAACACTAACTTTAAATCTTAAAAAAAAAAAAGATTTTATTTATTTGAGAGAGAGTGCAAGTGCAAGAGAGAGAGAGCACAAGTAGTGGTGAGGAGAAGCAGCAGGGGGAGAGGGAAAAGCAGGCTCCCTGTGGAGCAAGGACCTGAGGTGGGGCTAGATCCCAGGTCCCCGGGATCATGACCTGAGCTGAAGGCAGATTTTTTTAAGATTTTTTTTTTTAATTTATTTGACAGAAAGAGAGAAAGAGAGTGTGCACAAGCAGGGGAGAAGGAGAAGCAGACTCCCCACTGAGCAGGGAGCCCAAGGCAGGGCTCAATTCCAGGACCCTGGGATCATGACCTGAGCCAAGGCAGTTGCTTAACCAACTGAGCCACCCAGGCGTCCCACGAAGGCAGATGCTTAACAGACTGAGCCACCCAGGTGCCCCAATATTTGTCCTTTTTGTTTCGTTTTATTTCACTCAGCATAATGCCTTCAAGTTCACTGATGTCCTAGCAGGTATTAGAATTCCCTTCCTTTTTACAGCTGAATAATAGCCCATGGTATGTATTTGCCACATTTTGTTTATCCACTCATCCATTGATGGACATTTGGTTTGTTTCCACCTTTTGGCTATTGTGAATAATGCTGTTAGGGACACTGATGTGCTTGCTTTTTCTTTTGCTCTAACTCCAGTTGGCGTGAAGGTAGGCCCTTAACTGAGTCTTGCAAGGTTTGGGGTCAAACTGGGCCCTGTGTGGTGGGTGAATCCTCTCTTGTGAGCCCAGATACCACATCCCATGCTCTCCTTTACATCTCCTCTCGAATAGCTCAAAGCCATCTATGTCCTCTTGAATGGCTCAAAGCTTAACACAAGACAACCTTAAATTCTGCTCTTCCCATTTTTCCATGTCAGTAAACAGCCCTGCAGCCACCCAACTGTACCAGCTGGAAACCTGGAGATCATCTTTGACATTCTCATTCCCCCCACGCTGTGACACTTTTTTCTCCAAAACGTTTCTCAAATCTGCCCACGTTTTACCTCCCTCTGCCCCAACCCAGCATCACCTATGTTCCGAAAAACTACAAAAAGATTCTCACTGGCTTCCCAGCTTCCACTTTTGCCCTCACGATCTCCAAACCATTCTCCGTCTTATTTCTAAAGACAGGTAATACATACATGATTTAAAAATTCCAGCTCTACCGGTTACCCCTCTAGAGGCAACTTCTCTGTTTTGTGGTCCCCTTCCAGTCTGGGCATCCCAGGTACTCACGTGGCCATACATATTCACTCCTGCCCGTCTACCCACATGGCTCTGGGCTTTACGCTCCACCAAGGCATTCTTTTCCCATCCGAAGTGGACAGACACCTCAGTCTCTCAGGCAGTCCGCGGCTTTTCAGGCTGGACCAAGTGTACCAGTCTCTAACTAGTCATTTATTTGTCCCAAAGCTCTGCAACTTGGGATAAAACCCTTTGCTCTCTTCTTAGCCGCATCTCCCACCTGGCCAAGGGGTCCCTCCCTCAGGGCTCAGTTTCTAAGTCACCTCTTTGGGGCGGCCCACCCGTCACGTTATCTCTATCGCAGCACCTGCCCCTGTCCTCTATGTCCCTCGGCTCTACTTGGGGCTACAAGCTTATGGCTGAGCTGTCTAACACCCTCCCCGCCCCGAGACAGAAGCGCCGAGCCCGAAGCCAGGCCCGCAGGTCCGCCTGGCCACAGAGTGAAGAAACCAGCTCGTGGGGGCTTCGCAGCTAAGCGAAGGAAGACTATCACTCCCAGAAACCCTTTCGCGGGGGGCTGGAAATTCGCTCTCCACGCCCTTTCTGCGGAGGAGACTGAGCATGCGCAACGGCAGCTGCGCTTAGCCCGAAAGGCTGCGCGGGCGGGGACTGCATCTCCCAGCAGGCCCTGCGTGCAATTTTCATCCCCGCGTGACGAGTGACTTCCGGCGCGGAGGGGCGGGGCTCGCGTCTGAGGCAGCAGCTGGGGCAGCTAGGGGAGCGGCCGGGTGGCCGGCGGGCGCCAGCCGCCATGGAGGCCGTGCCCCGCATGCCCATGATCTGGCTGGACCTGAAGGAGGCCGGTGACTTCCTCTTCCAGCCTGCCGTGAAGAAGGTAAGCGCTTCCCCCACAGCCTCCACCTCTCCCGCGTATCGCCGTCTGCCCGCGCGTGACGCCCCCTGTGCGTCCATCATCTCCCTAGGCCTTGGTCGAGTGAGGCCAGGAGGGGCCTCCGCTGGATTTCCTCAGCCTGGTCCGCCCCCCGCAGACATTCCTGTCCCCTCCTCGCCCGCTCGGGGCTAGCACCCACAGTCTCGTCGAAACCCGCTTCCCGACTTCTGCTCCGGGCCATCCACGGTTCCCACCGAGGCAGCGCACTTCCTCGGGTGTGACGCTCGGGACCTGGTTCTGCTCCGCCCCTCCTCCACGCCCGGACCGCCCCGCGGGGAGAGGTGGGCGGCCCTGGCCGTCTCGTTGACCTGTGCCCTGAGTGTGCGGTCGGTCCAGGATCCTCCCGGGACGGACGCCGCGGATCTGGTTCAGCGTGTGTGTTTTAAAGGTGGGAGCCAGAGGAGTGCCTGACCTCTGCAATTGGGGTCTTACAGACAGTTGGTGCAGTTCTCCCTGGTCTTTTAAGAAGAACCATATTCGGGAGCCCCCTGAGATCCAAAGATATAGTGCCTTGATATTTGTGGACTGCTTTTCTTAACCGCTTGGAGGGGCTAAACAGTGTTGTAGTTCCTGGAGAAACCTTAGCAGTCGTTGTGTTGAACCTTCAGTTGAACGGGGGAGACAGGCTGGTCTGGTGGTGGTGGAGGCAAGAGACCTCTGGCGAGATCAGGTGGGGCTGGCTCGGAGAGAGGCCAGGTATGTTGAATGAGCATCAGGTGCCCTCTGAGACATCAGCCTTGGGGAGGGCCACCGAGTAGCATTGGGTCAGAGCAGGAGTGAACAGGAGCAACCAGGTTGTTGCAGGTTGGCATCCTTGTGGTTTTAGCAGAGCAACTGCCAAAGTCAGTCCCAGGTAATCGAGATGGTGCATCACTCAGCAAGGTACTCAAGAAAAGGGGTAGGAGAAAGAAAGTAGTTTTGGAAATGGTTCCACCAAGCTGTCTCCCTCCCTCTCTACACTGCCAGGGCCTTAGTTCAGACACTAACAATTTGTATTCCTTTGATTCCATCATTAAACTAAACCTCTTTGGGCATTTGTTTCCTCGTTTGTAAAGAGAGGGAATTAGATTAATCTAAAACTTAAGAGTTTTGTTACCTTTTCCCCAGACTTTGGTCTTCTACCTGCTCTTCCATGCAAGCTCAGTTAGATGAATTTTTCTAAAACACAACAAAACTCCTTTGTTTTCAAGTTCAGCCCTAACCCATATAGAGTTCTCCCTGACCAACCCCAGCCCTTTCAGTATTTTTGAGGGCCCAGTGTATGCTTGATCTGTGTATTTCTGATACAGATTCTGTTCGTAGTCAGCCATTTGCTGTTCTAACATTCTCTGTATGTTTGCTCTTCTGTGCATTTGGTTGTGGAATTCTCCCATCCAGAAGTGCTCTCTTTTTTGTCCTGTGGGATGGGGATGGGGCCCTTCTGTATATTGGTTCTGTCCATCTTTTCAAGGTACACTTTAAGTTCTTTCTCTTCCAGAAGCGTTCTTTAATCCTTTCATCTGGGTTAATCTTTCTCTCCTCTGAATCCCTTTTTCCATTCTTTTTCCTGGTGTTAGTATGTGTGCTATGTTTTAACCCCCCTATTCAATTCTAAGTGACCTGAGAAGCATCTCCCTGCCCACAAAGCTTAGCAGGGGTCCCTCTACATAGTTGGCATTCAGGAAAATGTTTCACAAATGACTGAATGACATTTGAGAGGGAATTTAGACATGGCGACCATAAATTTATGGAAATCCAGTGGATAAAATCTTAGCCCAGAAAATCCTAGGAAATACTTTGTTTCAACTTAGCCTTTGATACTCTGGTCACCCTTACCAAACCAACAGGGTTTTATGTGAGTAATGACTTCTCTGGAAGCCTCTCTGAGCCTCCATGAGAGTAGGTGCTCATTAGCCATTTAGGTGGTATCAAATCCTGAGGAAACTACTCACTTCCTAGACATCAGCTCTTTTTCTTTGTTTCCCCTTCTTTGGGATTGGGGAAGATATTGCCACTTACTTGGTAGGTTAAGACTGTGGCATGTATTTGCATGAACCGACTGAAAAGGAATAGCAGCCTGTGGGTGGGCGGGGCTTGTGAATGGCCAACTCCGTCAGGGTACCCTGGAACTCTTCCTGCAGGAGACTGCAGAAGCCACTTCATCCTAGGAACTCTTCCTGACCTGGACACCTCTCCCCAACCCTAGAGCCCCGACTCTGCCCCTCATACCCTTGTCCTCTTCTACCCTTTCTCTCAGCCATGGGACCCTTCACCAGTGATTTGGAGCTGAGAGGGAGAATTTAATTTAGTTTCCTGGGGTAAAAATTCGTTCTCTTGAGGTCAGTCTGTTGAGCACTGTTACCTTGATAACACAAATGAATAAGAGTCATTCTTTTTTTTCTTTCATGGAGTTCAATTTAGTAGAGGAAATTTAAAAATTAAAGGGTGGTGTCAGTGGAAGAGTATGTGTACAGAAGTACCAGCCTAAGGAGGGGCCATCAGAGAAGGCTTGGTGGACTTTGAAGGATGAGTAGGAGTTTTCCAGATAGCTAAAGGGTTTGTTTCTTTGTAAAGCCTGAGCTGTTGAAAAGACCTTTCATAATGGTTAGTATTGGTTTTCGCTCCTGACGGACGTGCCTTCAATTATGGAGTAACGTGAAATAAGAGCCAGGAGAACAGCAAGCTGGTTTGGAACTGCAGTGCCAAGCTTTAGGTTGGGATACTGGGGCCCACATCATTTTCTGGTGGGAAAATGCTGCTGGCTCTGTACTCTCTTACCTGTGCTTTGGAGCCCAAAGTGCTGACTCACTGGAAGCTGATGAAGGCTGACTTGTGCTCTTCATCCCTGAGTGATTTGGTGACAGGTGTTGGTATTTGAAATTGTTTCCTCTTCTGCTCCCAAACACCTGCCCTTAATCAACTGCACTAGAGCTTAAGTCAGGCTCACTTGGACTTATGTTAACATCCATCTCTGATTCATTTATTGAACAAATCGTTATTGAGTGACTGTAGGTGCCTGCCCTGGGAACTCAGGGCTGTATGTAATGACAAAATTCCCTGCTTTCATGAAGTTTATCTTCTGATGATCCACATGGTAACCCTTCCTCAAGGGCAGATGTATCATGTGGTAGCCACCCTGCTAACTTGAGCGGCTTCTGGGCCTCTCCCCTCCTCCCACTCTGGCTGGATTGATCTCTCAATTGCCACCTTTCCACCAGGTTCCTCCAGAGAAACTGCCTGCTATTCAAGGCCTGCCACGACTGGGCTTCAGCCTGCCTCTCTCTAATTCATTCCCCCAGGCCTCTCCTATAGGAACTGTCAGCCTCTTTTCCTTCCGCATCTGGCCTTTGTTCTTTCTCTGGTCCTTCCTGGAATTCCTTTCTTCCCTTTCATTACTCAGGTTGAACCATATGTCCTCAGGGCCCCTTTAGCTGCCTGGCTGTTGTACCCCACTCCTCCAAATTCAGACAGGTCTTAGCACTCAGTTGACTTGCGCAACAGCGTGCACACTCGTTCTACCTTTTCTTATAGTTCATCTTATTTACTTGTGGGTAGAGTCTGGTTTTTAGGTTTGTGGAATTTCTCTCCCTCTTCTCAGTTTCCCATGGGATAGCTTACTCCTTTGAAACACTTGCCATTTACACAGAAAAGAAAGTAAGACGACCAGAGGCCTAAGAGGGGACCCTGCCTCCTCAGCAGTGAGGAGCATGGGACACTGCCATTACCTCTGGTGGTGACCTGTCTTTTATCAGAGATTTGGAGTCACTGAACCTGTCTGCCTAGTTGTGTTTTACAGCAGAATAGCTTCAGGAGCAGATGACGTGCATTGTCCAGTTCATTCTCTCTGACTTTAGTCGCATACACCAAAAACCAGTATCCATTTCGTTCCAGATTCTTTCCTTTACTCAGGAAGTAATAAATACTTGTGTGTGGAGAGGGCTTCACAAGTGTTGGTTGAATGACCTAGTCTAGTTCTAGCACCTGCCAAGAGATGTAACTTGAGTTGTCCTTACTGGTGGTGTTTAGAAGAGATGTGGGAGAGATTCCTTGAGTGTAGGGCTAGGTGTTAGACTAGCAAGGATGAAGGCCTGTTCTCATCCTCAGTGCTCTTGGCCTGTAATTTCGTTTTAGGCTTGCTGACATCAAGGGTCAGTAAAACTTCTTTCTCTGAATAAAATTTATCTCATTTGAAGTTCAGTATTAAAGCATATATTGTATTTATTAACAGTTCTATATTTGGGACTTAGTTTTATACGTGTTTCCATGGACCAGCCCAAGGAATGCCTCATATTTGAGTAAATCCTGCAAGTAGGGAAGAAAGAAATAAGTGTATGGTGAACAAAGGTAATGTTCACACTTGTGATGCCTTCTATTCTCTTTTTTTCTTGGATTACTGCTTTAATTAGCACCGTGAAATTCCAAGGTGTTATACCAAATTAAGAGCAAAAACTAAACACCCCCACCACCTGGTGGCGGGGGGGGGGCACATGCACAGAAGAATGAGAACGTGTTTATAGAAAAGAAAGTGGCACAAATGGAATATCCCTGGGTCAGGAAACCTGGCTTGGGGTTCTAGCACTGCCATTGCTAATCTCTGGTTTCCCTTTTTCCAATCTGTAAAAAAAAAAAAAAAAGGCAGGACCCAGGATCGCTGTTTCCGGTGAGCTCATCTACCTAAAAAATTTCGTGCCATTTGTTGCTCCGTAAAAGAGAAGAGTAGTATCATGGAAATAGCATAGACATTGGAATCAGGCAGACCTTGGTTTAGGTCCCATCTTTTCCGCTTAATTGCTAAGTGACTTTCAGCTGCTACAAATGTGATTATATAACTAATCTGGTCCTCATTTTTCTCACCTGTAACATGGAAATCATATACCTCATCAGGTTGTGAGAATCAAGAATTAATGCATGTGAGTCCGTATTAGAGGTCTTGACATCATATTGATATTTCTCTCTGGAAATGGCCTTTCCATTCTCTTACTATTTTGCACTTGTAACTCCTTCCTTTTCTTTTTTATCCCCCCCTCCCCCGCCACAGTGGCTCTGATCCCTGGACACGTTCCCAGTTAACATAGACCTGTCCATAGGTCTTACTGTTTCCTCAGAAAAGGCTTGCCAGCTACTCCAGAGCCTGCTTAGGCTCTGGAGGTTCTCTCCCTCTCAGCCCTAACTGGCTTTTGGTTGTGTAGGTGCACTGGGGTCCTGTCATTGCCTTCTAGTTCTTGCTCCTGGTCTGCGGTCACAGAGTCCAAGGACTTCCTGCTGCTGAGCTTTCCTTCTCAGTCTCTGTCAGGAGCTTCAGATCCTGACCAGACTCCATTCTGCAGCTCTAAAGAGTTTGATTTCACTGTATTTGTGTGTTCTCTCTTTGTGTGTGCGCGCGCATATGTATATATCTCATGAAGCTTTGAAAGTAAGTTGTACACGTCTCAGCACATCCTAAGAGTAAGGACATTCTCCTATGTAACCATATTATCATCACACATAAGAAAATTGACAAACATTTTCTACTATAATTTATATTAAAATTTCACCTATTGTCCCCAAAGCATTTTTTTTTAAAGATTTTATTTTTAAGTAATCTCTACACCCAATGTGGGGCTCGAACTCAACGACCCTGAGGTCAAGAGTCACATGTTCTACCCACTGAGCCAGCGAGGCACCCCCCCAAAATATTTTTGACTTTTCCCCCCAAATTCAGATTCAGTCAAGGTTCCTGTATTGTATTTAGTTCTGTTTCTTTAATCTTTTAAAATCTAGACTAGTCTCCTGTTCAGCCCCACCCTCATGACATTGATTTTCTTTTTCAGAGGCTGGGTTAACTGTTGGTCCCATCTTTTGAATTTTCTTGAGTGTCTCCTTTTAGTATTTTCAGTTTGTTCATCCATCCTTTGCATTTCCTGTAAATGGAACCATTTGCTGAGTATCTAACACATCTAATAAGGCCCCTACCATTCCCAGTGCACTCATTGCTTGGTGTGGGTTGGGGGGTGTCACTGCCATGACCCTGCCACTGTGCCAGGCACCGTCTGGTGAAGGCATGTTTAGAATGTAGGGAGAGCAGCTAAAGTTCAAGGAAGTGACATTTCATCTGAGTCTTTTTTTTTTTTTTAAGATTTTATTTATTTATTTGACAGAGACAGCAAGAGAGGGAACACAAACAAGGGGAGTGGGAGAGGGAGAAGCAGGCTTCCCGCTGAGCAAGGAGCCCTGTGCGGGGCTCGATCCCAAGACCCTGGGATCATGACCTGAGCTGAAGGCAGACGCCTAACCAACTGAGCCACCCAGGTGCCCCTCATCTGAGTCTTAATAGAGAAGAGGGGACAACATGTGAACAAGCACTGAGACCTGAGAACAGCAATTCCACAGGACTGTTGGCTGGGGCCCCTGGGAGTTGCTAGAAGTGAGTCCTTGAAGGCTGTTGGGAACGATTGTGAAGGGCCGTGAACTCTGTACCTAGAGCACCTTTGGTTTTGGAGGCTTCTGGGAGCCATTGTTTCACATCCTTTTCAGATTACAATTTTTCTCTTTAGATTGCAGCTCATTTCTCATAATCTCACTATCCTGAGGAAAGTGTGTTTGGGTTTATTTTTTTCCCCAGGTGTGTGTGTGTTTCAGAAGGCTTTGAAGTTAGGAGTGACAATGGATTTTGCTAGAAAGAGAACTCTGGTCTCTAGGTAAGGGGTAAATTTGAAGGGGTGACAAGAGGCTAGAGAAGAGAGCTCATGGACACATGGGACTTGCAGGAGGTAAAACCAACAGAAGAGGGTCAGGGTTGGCAGTTTGGGAAAGTAACGGGCTGATGCTGAACTAAGCTCAGCAGGCGCCTCCCCTCTGCCTGTCCCTCCTCTCCTTTTCCATGCCTGGGCAGGTAGGAGCTGGCCACATGGCCTAACGGGTTCCCTTGTGGCTAATGCCCCAGCTGTGTGGCATAGGTTCTAGGAAGGGACCTTAGAACAGGTGACTGGGCCACAGACATGGCGTGAGTGTGCTACTGGATGGAGCAGGCCACCTCTTTTCAGACTTTTTAGCTTCTGTCTCTGCTTCACAAACCTTGGTTCAGGCCTTTGGGAACCTGTGAGGTGGGCATCAGTGCCCTTAGCATTTGTGGAATGGGTCCATCTGGCTCCCCTAGATTGCTACCTTAGGCAGCAGGAACTGCAACAGGGGCAGTTCAGCGGCCTTAGTCTGTTGATCCTGGGTAAACAAGGGGTCTTTTGGTCCAGGCTGTGCCTCTAGACTGATGAGTGTGCTCATTTCTGAGAGAGTCAGCTCCTGAGGTGGTGAGTGCTTTTGTGGCTAGGCGTGCCAGTCCCCTCTCTGATGTGGGCACTGACTTTTCCCTCTCCTGTCTGGAACATTCCCATCACACACCTGTGGGCCTTTCTTCAAGGTGAGGATGATATAAATCATTTATACTGTGGTGCCCTTTCCTAGCCAGTAGGGCTGGCGGAGAAGGCTTTGCTCTCCCACTCTTGTTTGGTATCTCTTGCCTGCATTTGTTGTTGGGTTAGGATTATGGTTGTGATTCCAGAACACAGGAAGGTCCAGTCCTTGAGGGAGGCTTGAATTTGTGGCCTATTTTGGGATGCTCAGTAGGATCCCATTTCAGCCAGCTAAGTTTCCCAGGATCCAGAGCTGCCAGAGTCCTGAACTTGACGGAATGGGCTGCAGCCTCATGAAGACCAGCCAGCGTGTTCACGTAGGGTCATCCGGTCATATTTTCCATTTTGCTCAAACGTAGAGCCTCCCATGGTCAGCATCTTAGTGCTAGCCCGTTATCAAGGTAGAGCTCCCAGTGGTCCAGCAGATACGCTGGTTGTGGGTCTAGACTGGTGACTGCCAAGGCCTCAGGGCAGGAGTGAGAGCAGGGGAGTGTTCTGTATTCATGGTTTATGTTGTTCTCTCTCTCTCTCCCTCTCTCTAGTTTGTCCTAAAGAATTACGGAGAGAACCCAGAAGCCTACAATGAGGAACTGAAGAAGCTGGAGTTGCTCAGACAGGTAGGAGGATAGTCTTTTTATGCGCTTGTGAACAGGACAGGTTTGATGGGGGGGGGGTGAAGAAACCACCTGGAACTGTGTTCTTGTTTTAACATTTTTTCCTCTTTAAAAGCAAAGTTAATGATAGAAAAGTTTGAAAATGCTAAAAAGCCACAAAAAAAAAAATCCTTCTCACAAATTTTTGTATGTGTATTTTATATATGATTAACTCTTGAACAACACGGGTTTAAATGTGTGGGTCCACTTCTATGCAGGTTTTGTACTATACGGTACTGTAAATGTATTTTCCTTATGATTTCTTTAACATTTCCTTTTTTCTAGCTTACTTTATTATAAGAATACAATGTATAATACGTATAACATACAAAATGTGTGTTGATTGACTATGTTACCAGTGAGGCTTCTGGCCAACAGTTGGCTATTAGTTAGTTCAGTTTTTGGGAAGTCAGAAATTATAGTGGATTTTTGGCTTAGCACCCTTAACCCCACACTGTTCAGGTGTCGACTGTGGATACTGTATAAAAACACAGTAGGACCCTACACCGCCTGTATAGCTTACGTAGTCTGCTTTTTCATTTAACTTGTTGTGGATTTGTTTCTGTATCCATGAACATAGAACCATAGTATTTTTAACGTCCTGTGATCATTCCATTGCACTGTGATTTAATCATTCTGGTCTCAGAGAACGTTAGGTTATTTCAGTTTTCACCGTTGTCAGTCTGATCCATGTCTGCATCCTTGGGCACTTCTGGTTGTTTCTGTAGGAACTAGTGGGTGAACAGGAGACGCTTGCTTTCATTCCCACCCCTGGCACGGTACATGCCTACTGCTGCTGTTACCGTGCAGCGCTGGCAGTCTGGTAGGTGAAAAGGGTATTGAGTTCTAATTTACAGTTTTTGGTTAATAGTAAGGTTTCACAGTTGTTAATGTGTCACATATCTTCTTTTAGGACTTGCCAGTGTCTTTTGCCTATTTTTCTCCCAGAATTCCATAGGCAAACCTGGTATTGCGCTTTGCTTCATTGCACTTCACAGATACTGTGTGTGTTTTTAAAGATTTTATTTTTAAGTAATCTCTACACCCAGTTTGGGGCTCGAACCCACAACCCCAGATCAGGAGTTGTGTGCTCCACCGACCGAGCCAGCCAGGTGCCCCTACATACTGTGTTTTTACAAATTGAAGGTTTGGGGCTGTCCCGCATGGAGCTGGTCTGTTGGCGCCATTTTCCCAACAGCACTTGTTCTGTTTGTGTCTCTGTGTCACATTTTGGTAATTCTCACAATATTACAGACTTTTTCGTTATTATATTTGTTAGGGTGATGTGTGACCGGTGAGTTTTGCGGTTACTGTTGCAGTTTTTTGGGGGCACCATAGACCCCATAAAAGCGCGCAAATTGAATCGGTAAATGTTGGGTGCGTTCTGACTGCTCTGCCGACCAGCTGTTCCCCGTCTTTCTCTCTCTTCTTGGGTCTCCCTGTTCCCTGAGACACAACAGTATTGATATCAGGCCAATAAATAACCTTACAACAGCATCTAAGTGTTCGAGTGAAAGGAAGAGTCTCATGTTTCTCATTTTAAATCAGAAGCTAGAAATGATTAAGCTTTGTGAGGAAGTCAGGTTGAAGGCCAAGGTGGGCTGAAAGGTGGGCCCCTTGCACCAGTTATCCAGGTTGTGAATGCAAAGGAAAAGTTCCTGAAGGAAATTAAAAGTGTTAGTCCAGTGAGCACATGGTAACACTGCTGATGTGGAGAAAGTTTGAGTGGTCTGGATAGAAGATCAAACCAGCCACAACATTCCTTTAAGTCAAAGCCTAATTCAGAGCAAGGCCCTGACTTTCTTCAATTTCTGTGAAGGCTCAGAGAGGTGAGGGAGCTGCAGAAGGAGAGTCTGAAGCCAGCGGCAGTTGGCTAATGAGGTTGAAGGAAAGATGCCATCTCCCAACATCAGAGTCCAAGGTGAAGCAGCAAGTGCTGATGGAGAAGCTGCAGCAAGGGGTCCAGAAAATAATTCATGAAGGCGGCTGCCCCACACAGCAGATTTTCAGTGTGGATGAAACCACCTTATACTGGAGGAAGATGCCATCCAGGACTTCACAGCTGGAGAGAAGTAATGCCTGGCTTCAAAGCTTCGAAAGACAGGCTGACTCTCTTGTTAGGCTGATGCAGCTGGTGACTACAAGTTGAACCCAGTGCTCATTTCCATTCTGAAAATCCTAGGGCCCTGAAGAATTAGGCTAAATCTACTCTGCTGTGCTCTAGAAATGGAACAATGTCGAGATGGCAGTACTTCTGTTTACAACGGAGTTTACTAAATATTTTAAGACTCCCGTTAAGACCTACCTGCTCAGGAAAAAAAAAGATTCCTTTCAAAATGTGACTGCTCATTGACAATGCGCATGGTCACCCCAGAGCACTGATGGAAATGTACGAGATAAACGTTTCCATGCCTATTAACACAACATCCATTCTGCAGCCCATGGATCAAGGAGTCATTTTGACTTTCAGGCTTATTCCTTAAGAAATACATTTCATAAGGCTATAGCTGCATAGATGATGATTCCTCTGATGGATCTGGGTAAAGTCCATTGAAAACCTTCTGGAAATGATTCACCATCTAGATGACATTAAAACAATCATGATTCATGGAAAGAGGTTAAAATGTCAACATGAAGAGGAGTTTGGAAGGAGTGGATTCCAGTCCTCATGGAGGACTTTGAGGGTTCAAGATTTCAGTGGAGAGAGTCACCGCAGATGTGGTGAAAACAGCACGAGAACTAGAATCAGAGCCTGAAGATGGGACTGAATCACCGCGATCTCATGATCAAACTTGAACGGATGAGGACTTGCTTCTAACGGATGAACAAAGAACACGGTTTCTTGAGCTAGAATCTACTCCTGGTGAAGATGCTGTGAAGTTGTTGAATGACAACAAAGGATTTAGGGTATCACATAAACTTAGTTGGTAAAACAGCAGCAGGGTTTGAGAGGACTGACTCCAGTTTTGAAAGAAGCTCTGTGGGTAAAATGTCCTCAGATAGCATCTCATGCTACAGAGAAATCCTTCGTAAAAGGAAGAGCCTATCAGTGGGACAAACTTCATTGTTATCTTAAAGAATTTGCCACAGCCACCCCAGCCTTCAGCAGCCGCCAGCCTGATCAGTCATCAACATGGAAGCAAGACCCTCCACCAGCAGAAAGATTACGACCCACTGAAAGCTCAGATGATGGTTAGCATTTCTTAGCAGTTAAGTACTTTTTAATTAAGGTATGTACTTTTAAAGATATAATGCTACTGCATTAATAGACTATAGCATAGTGTAAACGTAACTTTTATATACACTGGGAAACCAGAAAATTCATTTTGACCCACTTTATTGTGGTGGTCTGGATCTGAACCCGTAGTGTCTCTGAGGTATGCCTTTATCTTTGTTCTTATTAATGTATAAGACTTATTCACACATTGATATTGTTCCTTTGTCTTATATGATGCAGATTTTTTCAGTTCATTGTTTTTTGTTTTGGTTTTATTTTTTTAAGTAGGCTCCACACTCAGCATGGAGCCCAATGTGGGGTTTGAATTTACAACCTTGAGATGAAGACCTGAGCTGAGATCAAGAGTCGAACGCTTAACTGAGCCACCCTGGAGCCCCAGTTCATTGTTTTTATTATGTTTTTAATGCAAATTTTTCAAATTTGACATATAAATATTAAAGTCAGGTCCATCCCATCATTCCTTTTACCTGCCTTTGCTATGCACTGAGAAAAACTTCATCACCTAAATAAAACGTAAGCAGTTACTGATGTTCTTTAGTACGTGTACTGTTTGATTTTTACGTAAACCTTTATATGGCATTTATTTAAGTATATGATAGATGAGGGAAGGCTCGAGCTTTAACTTCTCCATACTTTTTCTATTTTTGGAAACACTTCTATGCTGAATTCTTACATACACATTAGGTCTATTCAGAATTCCCTGTTCTCTTCCACCATCTATCCTCCTGTGACAGGTCCACAGTATTTTTTTTTTTTTTAAGATTTTATTTATTTGAGAGAGAGTGAGAGAAAGCACAAGAGGGGGGAGGGTCAGAGGGAGAAGCAGACCCCCTGGTGAGCAGAGACTCCGGGATCTCTGGGATCAGGACCTGAGCCAACGGCAGACACTTAACTGACTGAGCCACCCAGGCGCCCAGGTCCACGATATTTTAAGTATTATTTGTTGTACATTTTTCTATCTGGTAAGACTAATTCCTGATAATAACTTCTTTTTTAAGTTTTCCATGGTTATTCTCACATGAATATTTGTCAAGTTCTGCAAAATAGTATTGGGAATTTTGTGAGCTCATAAAACTTACAAGGTTAATAAGATAGAATTAATATCTTTATGAGGTTGCAGTTCTCTGCATTTCTTCATATATTTTCAGGTTTCTCAGTAAACTTTTATTTCTAGACTTTTTTTTTTTTTAAAGATTTTATTTATTTATTTGACAGAGAGAGAGACAGCCAGTGAGAGAGGAAACACAGGCAGGGGGAGTGGAAGAGGGAGAAGCAGTCTCCCAGCAGAGGAGCCTGATGTGGGGCTCCATCCCAGAACACCGGGATCACGCCCTGAGCCAAAGGCAGATGCCCAATGACTGAGCCACCCAGGCGCCCCTAGACTTTTTTTATTGTTGCTATTATTGAGTGTCCTTCCCCCTTCTTTTATCTTTTTCACCTGTTACAGTTGGCATAGAGAAAAGCAGTTGAGCAATTTATTTTGTTTTTGGTTGTTGTTTATTTATTATTTATTTTTAATTAATCTCTACATCCACTGTGGGGCTCAAACACATGACGAGAGTTGCACACTCCTCCGACTGGGCCAGTCAGGCGCCTCAAGCAATTTATTTTGTTAATTATCTTCTTTCCAGTGGTATTTGAGTTCATTTTCTTGGGTTTTCCAAATTACCCGAGTCATACCATATACACATAATGATTTTGCTTTCTTTCCAATGGTTGTAGTCCTTATTTTCTTGGAATTGGCAGACATTTCCAGAGCATGGTTAATAATTGTGCGCCGCTGGCCACTGTGCCAGTGTTAGGTGGCTTGTTTCTGCATGCGGGGGTGCAGTGGCCCCTCGTCCTCTTAGCGGCTCAGAGCCGCTCATAGTGGCGGGGTGTCTGTACGCTCGCTCACTTGTGTTCGTTCTTTTTTTTTTTTAAGGATTTTATTTATTTATTCGACAGAGATAGAGACAGCCAGTGAGAGAGGGAACACAAGCAGGGGGAGTGGGAGAGGAAGAAGCAAGCTCATAGCGGAGGAGCTGATGTGGAACTTGATCCCATAATGTCAGGATCACGCCCTGAGCCGAAGGCAAACGCTTAACCAAGGCAAACGCTTAACCGCTGTGCCACCCAGGTGCCCCTCACTTTGTGTTCTGATCAATTAACAGGTCATAAAAGCTATAGAAAACTTGGTAAATAAGAGAAATATAAAGAACAAAACAATCATGCCCAGAGAGAATCATTTTAATTTTACACATTTCGTTTTTATTTTAAAAGCCGGAAGTTAAAATAACATTGCCAAAGCACTATAGACCAAATCATTTTAATTGTTAAAAGATTCGCCTAAATTTTATTATGTTTCTAACCTTTCTTGTGCCCCTTAGCAGTAAACAATGAACAATAGCCTAAATGCTCTTTCTGGAATTAATATTAGGAAAGCATTTTTTCCCACTTTTTAAATAGAAATGACATAATATTGAATAATTTCAGCTCAGCTGTAGCAGGGGGCAAAGCATGATCCCAAACAAAGCGAACTAAGAAGAGCTCTTTGTCTTCTTCCTATACTGCAGTTCCAGTCATGCTTTATTCATTCTGTTAGCAAATGTTCATTGACCGCTCTCCTAATCTCAGGGCCTCCGCTTAGGCCCTGTGGCTTCAGCAGTGAATAGAACGAAGTTCCCGTGGCGTCGTGTGGTGGTCTAAGTAAGAGTCCTGGAGCAGAGCGGCCCGGTGCGGCACCCCGGCATTAGGCTAAGCTTACAGCATTAGGGAAGAGGGCAGAGGAGCCAAATCCTGGGGAAAAAAAACAAAGAGAAAAACCAAGATTCCCAGTGAAGGAGAGGCTTCATGAGGGATCCAGGAAGTGTGACGCTGGAGTGGGGGTTTCATTTGGCAATTTCGAGTGAGGTCTTCATCCTTCCACGGGACTTCTGATGCCTCCCTCAGCCTCCTGAGGTGGTGTGGTCCCAGCCATGCGTATGGTGGTTCACCAGAGACACAGTGGAGCAACAGGTATGGGAACCAGAGCTGGAAGATCTGACGTAGGCTCAGTTCCCAAGCAAGAAGTATTGTACTGCCTACAGCATTGCGGGGACAGTGTTGTCAAGGCCAAGTGCCAGTTTGCTTATTGTACTTTGGAAAAATTGGCCCAAGAGTTTCAACAGTGGAAGGCTCCAATTAAGGGAGCCACGTAGGAGTCCATTGCAGATCCTTTTTTTTTTTTAAAAGATGTATTTATTTGAGAGAGGGAAAGAGTGGAGAGGGGGGCAGAGAGAGGGAGAGAGCATGCGCGTGTGGGGGGAGCAGGGGCAAAAGGGGAGAAGGCTCAAGGGGGGGAGGGGCAGAGGGAGACTCTCAAGCAGACTCTGCACTGAGCACAGAGCCCAGCGAGGGGCTCGATCCCACAGCCCTGATATCATGATCTGAGCTGAAACCAAGAGTCCGATGCTCAACCAACTGACCCACCTGGTGCCCCCTGGAAATGGAAGGCAGATAAAACTTGGGGAGCTGTAGGCAATCCTCTTTATGCGATCTGGCCTTAGTTTCCTCATCTGTAAAGTGGGGGCTGGAAGAGTTGTCTCTAAGAAGACCTTCCAGTTGCAACTCTGAGGTGTATTCTTGACTTATAGCGCATAAAGCTGGCAGGCATGGTGAGGGGCTTGTGGGGGGGGTGGGAGTGGCGTGATCTCAGAGCTCAGCTGCTTCTGCTCTGCCTAGCTCCTCCGGGTGCAGGGCCATGCAGGGCGTCCGAGAACACGGCAGGTGCACCGGGACAGGGGGGCCTCTTCCTTGGCTGGATTAAAAGTGCCGGTGGAATTGTGTGACTTGAAGGGAGGGTTGCTTCCATTGTTTCTCAGAGATGGTTTTAGGAAGTACAAAGACAAATCTTTTCTGTTACCTTTTTGAATCTGCTTTAGTGAGTGTTAAAGAAAAATGTAGCTAGCACATCAGTTGTTTCAAAGAGGCGGCTGCTTAGGATGTGGCTCCGCTTGAAAAATGTGTCAGCCCGAAGGAAAATGTGAAGTCCCTGTGGTGTTTGACTATGGCAGAGGTTCTGATGGGGAGGGGGTGGTGACCAGATTCCAGAAGCCCTGGCCTGAGGGACAGGTCACGCCTTCGCAGTATAGCTATAAACACGCCTCATCCTTGCCCTAGGCCCTCTGGAGGCTGCTCCAGGAGGGAGCTTACGCTCCTGTTTAGAGAGGAGCCACAGGAGCCAGAGGGCCTGGGGAGCGCTGTTGAGTGGGCCTGGGGCCGACTAGCCCAGCCCAGCCCTGCCCTGCCGTTCCTTCTGAGCGCATCCCAGGCAGAGGCCTTGGAACCCAGCTCTGGAGTGCGGTGTCCTCCAAGAAGGGTTTCTGCTAGCCGGTGCTGGCCAGCTCTCCGCTGGGCCTCGTTGTTGCTGAAGTCCCCAAGGGGGCGGAAGGGGGCAGTGGCTCTCTCCAGCGGGGGGGGGGGTGAGGGTGGGCATGGTCCTTCTAGCCTGTCCCTTCTTTGTTTTGTGCATGTGCTTCTGGGAGAGGATGTTGTCTCTTCTTCTGTTTGAGCACAGGGTTCATCTGCTTTGTTTTGTTTTTTTTCCCCAAAATGGGAATAGCTTTATTGTTTTTTATAAAAAGTGGAAATTGGGGGGGGTGGAGGGATGAGGTAACTGGGTGATGGACATTAAGGAGGGCATGTGATATAATGAGCACCGGGTGTTATATGCAACTGATGAATCACTGAACTCTACCTCTGAAACTAATAATACACTATATGTTAATTGAATTTAAATCTTAAAAAATTTTAAAAATAGGAAAAAGTGAAAGTGTTTGGTATAAAGAGTAAACAATAAAAAGAAATGTATGTCTCTGTATGTATATATAGAATAGGATAAGTTACATACACCCTGCTACCCAGTGGTAATCACTTAATATTTTGGTGTATAACCTTCTAGAATCTTTTATCTTTGTCTGTATACCTACTTGGCTGTCAGTATCTATACGATTTTACGTAAATGAAATCATACTGCTCATCTGTTACCTTTTTTTGGCTCAATAAATACATCACAAACATCTAAACATAATAGAGACTCGTTTTCAGTCTTTGTGGCTGTATTTGCTTTTGTAGTCTTGGCATAATTTATTTAAACAGTTCTCTTTGATGTAAATGTTGGTGGCATCCTGTTAGTAATACCGTGATAAATATCCCTGTATGCTTACCAAGCAGCTGCTTTTCTGGGTATCTTTTACTATGTGTTTTAGATACAGAACTGTGGGTAGCGTCAGGTACGTGCACTTTTTTAACGCCTGTTGTAAAACTGTGTTCCGGAAAGGTGGGACTGACTCAGCCCGCCCTGGCTGGTGGGATGGCTGTTGAACAGCTGCAAGCATCGCTGTGGGCTTTCTCGTAGCTCAGATGCAGATTTCTTTCTTGGGCCTCTGTGGGCAGACAGACCTGCCTGTACTCTACCCCAAGTGACGGCAGGCCTGCTTCTCCCATCCGCCCCCCAGAATGCTGTCCGTGTCCCACGGGACTTTGAGGGCTGCAGTGTCCTGCGCAAGTACCTAGGCCAGCTCCACTACCTGCAGAGTCGGGTTCCCATGGGCTCGGGCCAGGAGGCCGCCGTTCCTGTCACCTGGTGAGAGCTGGCAGGCAGGGCTGCGGGGGGAGCCTGGAGGGTCCCTGGGGTGGCCCATGGTGTTTGGATGGTGGGGATGTCCCCTCCCCTTCCCCAGCCGCCTCCCCTCTTCCTGCTGCAGAGGATGGGGAGTGGCTTGGTGTGGTGTCCTTAGGCCTCCCTCTGACCTGCACTGGGGTTGCTGGTCCTCTCACCTGGCCTCAAGGCCCTGGCCAGCTCCTTCCCTTAAGATGATGGGGGTGGCATGTCTGCAGGACCGAGATCTTCTCTGGCAAGTCTGTGGCCCATGAGGACATCAAGTATGAGCAGGCCTGCATTCTCTACAACCTCGGTGAGCTGCCTAATCCTTTCCCATTGGCCCTACCTCCCAGCTTGCCAACCCAGGATCTCAGCTCAGCAGGTCACAAAGGCAGTGGGCTCATGGAAAGAAGCCCCTGGATGCTGACCCCTTCGCCACTTTCCCCATAGCTCTGCCAGCACCTCTTTTCTGGGCGATGGGCAGCCACCCTGCTGGGAAGAAGCTCCGTCGGGCTGGCTGCCGCATGGTGTTGCTGCTGTGTGCTCTGGCCAGGAGCGGTGACCTCTCTTCTTTGACTGGACAGCTCTGACCCCCCTAATGGCCTTGGACTGTTCTAGTTGAGAGAACAAGGCTGGCCTCAACTAGCCCTGCTGTCAGCCCTGGTGACTTAACCTCAGTATGGCCCAAGGGAGAAGCTAGGGAGCCCGAGTCCTGTGTAGGCGTCCCTGGGGCCTCAAGACCGGACCTGTAGGCGGGGTGCTGTGGATGGGAGTTCCTCCTTCCTCCACCCCCATGTCTGCCTGTTGTAGAGTAAGAGACTGAGGGGCTTGGCTGGACTTGGGAGTTTCCCCTTCTGGGAGTCCTTGGACCAGCTTCCCAGTTCTCAGACCCTGTCTTCCTGATCATGAGTGACAACACGGCCCCCCTGCCTTAACGCTCGACAAAGGCGTGGGGGCGGGCAACTCGGGGAGCGGCCCCAGCCTAGCCCTGACACCATGTCCTCTAACTCCCCAGGGGCTCTGCACTCCATGTTGGGGGCCATGGACAAGCGGGTGTCTGAGGAGGTGAGGAGGGGAGGGGCGGTGGGCGGGACATAGGACATAAGCAGGGAGGGGGACTAAGTGTTCTTTGCCTCCAGAGTTTGCATCCTGTCCCGTGGGAGTGGACACGGGCAGCTGTCTGGCTCTGCCTCTGGCATCGTCGTCCTCTTCCTCCCCAGGGCATGAAGGTCTCCTGTACTCATTTCCAGTGTGCAGCAGGCGCCTTCGCCTACCTGCGCGAGCACTTCCCTCATGCCTACAGCGTGGACATGAGTCGCCAGATCCTCACTCTCAACGTCAACCTCATGCTGGTGAGGAGGTGCCCTTGTCGTGGCCCAGTTCAGTCCAGGGGAGGGGACAGCCAGCGCTGGATCCCGGACCAGGCCCTGTGCACGCGGCAGTGGGGCCTTGGCTTTGATCTTTTGAGTCCCCGGTGGATCAGGGCAGGACAGTGCTGCTTGGAGTGGCGAAGGCGGGAGGAGAGAGGACAGGGCAGGGGATCTCTCTGTGATCCCCCTGATGGGCAGGATGAGGTCTCTGGGTGAACGAGTGAAGGCACCTGCGTTTTGTCGGCCCAGGGCCAGGCTCAGGAGTGCCTTCTGGAGAAGTCAATGTTGGACAACAGGAAGAGCTTTCTGGTGGCCCGCATCAGTGCACAGGTAGGGGCAGGGGTGGATGGTGGCCCTCAAGGGACTGAGAGCAGGCCTTCAGTTTACTCCTGGCCCCCAGGTGGTGGATTACTACAAGGAGGCATGCCGGGCCTTGGAGAACCCCGACACCGCCTCACTGCTGGGCCGGATCCAGAAGGACTGGAAGAAGCTCGTGCAGATGAAGATCTACTACTTTGCAGCCGTGGCTCATGTGCGAGCCCCGTGTCGGGTGGGGGCGGGGCGGGGCGACCACAGCTTGGGGACTAAGTCGTGGCGTCTGTTCTTTCTTCCCCCAGCTGCACATGGGGAAGCAGGCTGAGGAGCAGCAGAAGTTCGGTGAGCGGGTGAGTGAGCTGTGGCAAGGAGGGGTTTGGACTGATGCCAGCCTTGTTCACGAAGTGCTAGAACGGTCCCTTCCCTTACAGCAAAGGCGGAGGCTCTCCTCACTGTCCTCGCCCCCACATCCTTGCCTCCCTCCCAGCTGCAGGCCTGGTGTTTGTTTTGTGTTGTCCCATCTGCTTCACCTTCATCCCCAGCGGACTGCGGGTGTAGCTGCCCCCCCCACCCCCAGTGGGGACGTTGGGTGGGAGGTGGAGCCGTAAGGTGGAGCCGGCTGGGCTGCCGCACTCAGTGCCGTTGGCTGGGCTGACGCCTGGCTGCTTCCTCAGCTTCTGGTCTTCCAGCGGGTCACCTCATGGCCAGGCAGGGCTTAACGGGGTGGCAGAGGGAGGGAAGGATGGACCGAGCTCTGCCTACTGCCCCCCACAGGTCGCGTACTTCCAGAGTGCCCTGGACAAGCTCAATGAAGCCATCAAGTTGGCCAAGGTAAAGCTGAGGAAGAGCCTGGCTGCCCCTCAGAGCCCTGAGAGAATCTGGAGCGTGCCTGGTGGGCCGAGGGTTGTCCTGGCACTGAGTCCCCTCCCATCCCTGTCCCATAGGGCCAGCCTGACACGGTGCAGGACGCACTGCGCTTTGCTATGGATGTCATTGGAGGAAAGTGAGTCTCTGGGGCTGGGGGTGGCCTTTGTTCCTTCTTGTTGGGAAGGGTCTTGGTCCTCTGCCTGCATCACTGGGAGGAAGGCCCCGGTAGCTGAGAGCAGTGGCCTGACTGCTGGACTCCCTGCTTCTGACCCCAGGTACAATTCTGCCAAAAAGGACAATGACTTCATCTACCACGAGGCTGTCCCAGCACTGGACACCCTTCAGCCTGTAAAAGGTCTGGAACTGAGGGGAGGCCGAGGATGGGAGGAGAGCGTGAAGATGGGAGTATAGAACAGAGGCAGACTGGAGGCTGTGTGGGCCTGGTTTCCACCATTCTTCCTCTCCCTTCCAGGCGCCCCCTTGGTGAAGCCCTTACCAGTGAACCCCACAGACCCCGCTGTTACAGGCCCTGACATCTTTGCCAAACTGGTACCCATGGCTGCTCATGAAGCCTCGTCGTTATACAGGTGGGCGGGAGGGGCTGGCCCTGTTCTTAGCACAGCTGGGGTTGGAAGGTCTCAAGACCTAGTTTCCAGCAATTGCTTTGTCGCTTTGGCAGTGAGGAGAAGGCCAAGCTGCTTCGGGAGATGATGGTCAAGATTGAGGACAAGAATGAGGTCCTGGAGTGAGTGCAGGGCTGGAGGTGGGAGGTGGTTGGGTGGGTGAGGACGCAGGCCTCTGCGGGGTCCCCAGTGCTGCTTACAACAGGGAGAGGAAGAGTGAATGTCCTCTTGCATCAGGTTTCCTGGCTTTGCTCTTCCTGCCCATGGTCTTGGGTGCTAGATTTATAAGGGGACAGTCACCTGGCTTGGGAGGGCGATGTTCCTGTGTCTGATTGTTTTCAGCAGTGCCCCAGGTATGTGCTGTGGGGCCAGGCCAGACCTCCAGTGATGGAGGTCAGGATGCTGATTTGTCTCTGCAAGGACCCCAGACCTAGTTTCAGGGGTGGGGGATTGCCCTCACGAGAGGAGAGAGAGTTGGGTCGGCACCCACCTGGTCCTCCCCCCCGCCCCGCAGTCAGTTCATGGATTCAATGCAGCTGGACCCTGAGACCGTGGACAACCTTGATGCGTACAGCCACATCCCACCCCAGCTCATGGAGAAGTGTGCAGCTCTCAGTGTCCGGCCCGACACCGTCAGGAACCTTGTCCAGTCCATGCAAGGTTAGCAAGGGAGAGAAGCGAGTGGGTGGTGGAAGTCCTCTGCAGCGGACTTCTCCGTGTCCCCTGTTCACTGAGGACGGAGGTCGTGCAAGCACCCACCCTGAGGCCTCCGTGGATCCCAGCACCCTGCGTCTGCCCTGCTCAGCGAGCCTGGGGCCACATGCAAGCCCTTGACCGTGTGGGTGGTTCTGTCTCCCTGGGGACGGACGCAAGTTGGGTGCCCGGTGTGCCTGCGTCAGGAGCTGTTGCCTTCCCGCAAACACCCCCAGTGCTGTCAGGTGTGTTCACGGATGTGGAGGCCTCCCTGAAGGACATCAGGGAGCTGCTGGAGGATGACGAGCTGCTTGAGCAGAAGTTGCAGGAGGCGCTGGGCCAGGCTGGGGGCAGCCTGGCGGGCTCCAAGGCAGAGCTGGCCGAGGTGAGGCGAGACTGGGCTAAGTACATGGAAGTCCACGAGAAGGCCTCCTTCACCAACAGCGAGCTGCATCGGGCCATGAATCTGCACGTGGGCAACCTGCGCCTGCTCAGTGGGCCGCTGGACCAGGTCCGGGCTGCCCTGCCCACGCCAGCCCTCACCCCAGGTGAGCAGCACACACTGCCCCGCCTGCCCGGTCCATGCCCGTGGGAGGGGGTGTGGGGCCGGAGCCGCTGGTCTCACTGGCCACCGCTGCTCCTAGAGGACAAGGCCGTGCTGCAGAACCTGAAGCGCATCCTGGCCAAGGTGCAGGAGATGCGGGACCAGCGCGTGTCCCTGGAGCAGCAGCTGCGGGAGCTCATCCAGAAGGATGATATCACGGCCTCGCTGGTGACTACGGACCACTCTGAGATGAAGGTGGGGTTGGGGAGCTGGGGATGGTCTCTAACTGTGGGCTCCACCTTGCAGTGGTGAGGCCCTGAGTGTCTGCGCCCCGCACCCCACCCCCCTCCCTCAGAAGCTGTTTGAGGAGCAGCTGAAGAAGTATGACCAGCTGAGAGTGTACCTGGAGCAGAACCTGGCAGCCCAGGACAACGTTCTCCGGGCACTGACCGAGGCCAACGTGCAGTACGCAGCCGTGCGCCGGGTGCTCAGTGAACTGGACCAGAAGTCAGTGTCCTGCCCTGCGCTCTGGCCCAGACTCCCATGCAGAGCTCGGCTCAGTGCCTCACCTCCTGCTGCCCTTTCTGCCCACCAGGTGGAACTCCACACTCCAGACCCTGGTGGCCTCCTACGAAGCCTATGAGGACCTGATGAAGAAGTCCCAGGAGGGCAAGGACTTCTATGCGGACCTGGAAAGCAAGGTGGCTGCTCTCTTGGAACGGGCGCAGTCCACCTGCCAGGCCCGCGAGGCCGCCCGCCAGCAGCTCCTGGACAGGTGGGTGTGGCCTCGGGGCCACTGCAGCCCAGACCTCGGCTCTGCTGATGGGGGTCTGGCTCCACTCCTTCCTGACCTTGTTCCACAGGGAACTGAAGAAGAAGCCGCCCCCGCGGCCCACGGCCCCAAAGCCGCTGCTGCCCCGGAGGGAGGAAGGGGAGGCAGTGGAGCCAGGAGACCTGCCCGAGGAGCTGCGCAGCCTGCCCCCTGACATGGTGGCCGGTACACGGCCACCCGACACCTACTTGGGAGCTGCGGCACCACTCCACTTTCCTCCCAGTCCCTTCCCCAGCTCCGTGGGCCCAGGACCCCACTATCTCTCAGGTCCCTTACCTCCTGGTACCTACTCGGGTCCCACTCAGGTGTTGCAGCCCAGGGCCCCCCAGGCCCCAGGCCACCCTGCAATGGCCATGGCCCCTGGACCTGCCCTCTACTCAGCCCCTGCCTACACACCAGAGCTAGGCCTCGTGCCCCAATCTTCCCCACAGCACGGTGTGGTAAGCAGTCCCTATGGGGGGGTAGGGCCCCCCCCACCAGTTGCAGGTCTGCCCTCAGCCCCACCTCCCCAGTTCTCGGGCCCTGAGATGGCCATGGCGCTTCGGCCAGCCACTACCACAGTAGATAGTGTCCAGGCCCCCATCTCCAGCCATACCGCACCACGGCCAAACCCCAGCCCTGCTCCTCCCCAGCCATGCTTCCCGGTGCCCCCACCACAGCCACAGCTACTGCCCACGCCCTACACCTACCCTATGGGAGGGGCCAAGCCACCCCTCGCAGCTGCCCCTGCCCAGCACCACTTTCCTCCTGGGATTCCCCCGGGTTTTCCAGCCCCCAGGGTTGGGCCCCAGCCCCCAGGAGTGGCGTTTGGGCCCCAGCCCCCCCAGCAGCCCCTTGCACTCCAGCATCCGAACCTCTTCCCACCCCAGGCTCCGGGGCGGGTTCCCTCCCAACCCCCTTACCCCTTCGCCCCTCAGCCTGGCGTTCTGGGACAGCCAGCACCAACCCTGCACACCCCTCTCTACCCGGGCCCCTCTCAGGACCCTCTGCCCCCCCATTCAGGGGCTCTGCCCTTCCCCACCCCTGGGCCGCCTCAGTCTCCTCATCCCACCCTGGCATACGGTCCTGCCCCTTCCCCCAGGCCTCTGGGCCCCCAGGCAGCTCCTCTCTCCATTCGAGGCCCCTCACCTGCTAGCCAGCCCACCCCCAACCCCCACCTGGTGCCTTCACCTGCCCCATCACCAGGGCCCGGCCCAGTGCCGCCTCGGCCCCCTGCTGCAGAGCCGCCCCCATGTGTGCGCCGGGGCACGGCGGCTGCAGACCTGCTGTCCTCCAGTCCAGAGAGTCAGCACGGAGGCACCCAGCCCCCCGGGGGCGGGCAGCCCCTGCTGCAGCCTACGAAGGTGGACGCGGCTGAGGGCCGCCGGCCACAAGCCCTGCGGTTGATCGAGCAGGACCCCTACGAGCACCCCGAGAGGCTGCAGCAGTTGCAGCGGGAGCTGGAGGCCTTCCGAGGCCAGCTGGGGGATGCAGCAGCACTGGACGCTGTGTGGCGAGAGCTGCAGGACGCTCAGGAGCATGACGCCCGCGGCCGGTCCATTGCCATTGCCCGCTGCTACTCTCTGAAGAACCGGCACCAGGATGTCATGCCGTACGACAGTAACCGTGTGGTGCTGCGCTCGGGCAAGGACGACTACATCAACGCCAGCCGCGTGGAGGGGCTTTCGCCCTACTGCCCGCCCTTGGTGGCCACCCAGGCGCCGCTGCCTGGCACGGCCGCGGACTTCTGGCTCATGGTGCACGAGCAGAAGGTGTCGGTCATCGTCATGCTGGTGTCAGAGGCCGAGATGGAGAAGGTGAGAGGGGGAGGGGGTTGCGCAGGAGCTGACCCTGGAAGAGGAGCCCTAACGGCCTCATCTCTTGGTCCCTCAGCAAAAGGTGGCGCGCTATTTCCCCACCGAGAGAGGCCAGCCCATGGTGCACGGCGCCCTGAGCCTGGCGCTGAGCAGCGTCCGGGCCACCGAGACCCACGTGGAGCGGGTGCTGAGTCTGCAGTTCCGGGACCAGAGCCTCAAGCGCTCGCTCGTGCACCTCCACTTCCCCACTTGGCCTGAGTTGTGCGTCTGCTGTCCCGGGTGGGGGCTGGCAGGTGGGGGGTGTGGTAGGGGCACCCGCTGAGGCCGGTTCCCGCCCGCACCCCACAGAGGCCTGCCAGACAGCCCCGGCAACCTGCTGCGCTTCATCCAGGAGGTGCACGCGCACTACTTGCACCAGCGGCCCCTGCACACGCCCGTCGTCGTGCACTGCAGGTACGGCCCGCACGGGATGGGGTGGGGGGCGGGGCGGCCGACGGTGGCCCGGCCCTGGGCCCTGCTTACGCCCGCTTCCCACCGCAGCTCTGGGGTGGGCCGCACGGGAGCCTTCGCGCTGCTGTACGCCGCCGTGCAGGAGGTGGAGGCTGGGAACGGGATCCCCGAGCTGCCTCAGCTGGTGCGGCGCATGCGACAGCAGAGGAAG
This sequence comes from Ailuropoda melanoleuca, assembly GCF_002007445.2. Taxonomy (NCBI): domain Eukaryota; kingdom Metazoa; phylum Chordata; class Mammalia; order Carnivora; family Ursidae; genus Ailuropoda; species Ailuropoda melanoleuca. The sequence continues at coordinate 16,411,990 of NC_048221.1, forward strand.
CACATGCTGCAGGAGAAAGTGAGGCGCGGCCGGTGGGGGCGGGCCCACGCGCGGGAGGGGCCCTCCGCCCCGGGGCAGCGAGGCCCAGCCCGGCTAACCAAGCCGAGGGCCCTCTCCAGCTGCACCTCAGGTTCTGCCACGAGGCGGTGGTGAGACACGTGGAGCAGGTCCTGCAGCGCCATGGCGTGCCTCCTCCAGGTAGACCGTCGGCAGGCACAAGCGTCAGTCAGAAGGTGAGGAAGGAGTACCTGGGGCTGGCGGGGCCAGCCGCAGCCTCGTGGACCGGTCTCCACCCACTTCTGTCTTCCCAGAATCACCTTCCTCAGGACTCCCAGGACCTGGTCCTCGGCGGGGACGTGCCTATCAGCTCCATCCAGGCCACCATCGCCAAGCTCAGCATCCGCCCTCCCGGGGGCCTGGATTCCCCGGTCGCCAGCCTCCCAGGCCCCGTAGAGCCCCCGGGGCTGCCACCAGCCAGCCTCCCGGAGTCCGTTCAGCTCCCATCCTCCTCCCCACCCCCCCTCTCTTCACCCCAGCCCGAGGCCCCCCAGCCTGAGGAGGAACAGCCAGTACCTGAGGCCCCCAGCCTGGGGCCCCCATCCTCCTCCCTGGAGCTGCTGGCCTCCCTAACTCCTGAGGCCTTCTCTCTGGACAACTCCTTGCGAGGAAAGCAGCGGATGAGCAAGCAGAACTTTCTGCAGGCCCATAATGGGCAGGGTCTGCGGGCTGCCCGTCCCACCGATGACCCACTCAGCCTTCTGGATCCGCTCTGGACACTCAACAAAACCTGAATAGGCTTTGCCTGCCCAGTCTTTACACTACATCATTTCCTGCGCCAGTCTGCCCACCCTAGCAGGGCCTCTCTGGCAGGCCTGGTCTCTTACTCCCATTCCTGCTGCCTTCAGCCCTACCTGGCCCAGCCCGCACCCCTGTGGGGTAGAAATGCCTCGCGGGCCTTGGGTCCGGTTCTGCTCCTTTGTGGGACCTGACATTTTTCAGCTCTTTGCTATTAAAGTAACCAACCTGTTCTCTGGCCAGCGTCTGCCCATTGCTGCCTTAGGGAGGGAGCCTGAGCCTTGCTAGCACCGCCTGAAACGTGGTGCCTTTAGTGAGCCTGGATGTGGCTCAGCGCCTTCCACGCCTCTGAAGGCTTAAGGAGGCAGACCCGCAGCCCGGGTTTGCTGAGCCTCCCCGTCCGGTACCGGCCCTGTGCACCGAGCACGTCATAGGCTCCTGCTGGGAGTGGCTCGAGCAAGTGCTGGGGTTCAGTGTGCAGTGCTGCAGCGGCTCTAGGGCAAGACGTGAGTGGCTCGAAAGGCCCATGGGCAGATGGGATTAAAAAAAAAAAAAGTTTAATATCATTACAGTCATAAGGCAGGACAGGACAGTTCAGAGACAGCTTCCGGAAGACTCAGCGGTGCACCGCAGCTCCCGCCCCCGCTCAGTCCAGCTTCTCCAGCACGGAGGGCACGTACACCAGGCTGAGCTCACTGCCAAAGTTGCAGACGATGGCGGCGTTGTCCAGCACCAGGATCTGGCGGGTGGGCTGGGCCTCACTGTTCTTCCCCAGGTAGACGGTCTGTAACAGGTCCCCATAGTTTAGGTCCCAAAAGGAGACACAGCCCTGGCCGCCAGTCACCAGCAGGTTGTCGGAGATGACCCCCAAGCTTGCACCACAGCCTAGGTCCTGGAGGCAAAGACAGGATCAGTTCAGTGTCTCAAGTCCCTCCCTAAAACACCCACGAACCCTGTGGCCTCCAACCTGCCCACCTGCTGAATGGAGTAGAGCTTGATGCCGGTGCTCCGATCCCAGATGCTGATGAGGTCATCCAGGCCACTGCTGATGACGCAGGACGTGGTACAGGTGAGGGAGGTGACGTCCCCACGGTGAGCGAACATGTGGCTGACCCGGCTGCCGGTCAGCACATCCCACAGGCAGATGGCCCCATCTTGTCCTCCACTGGCCAGCACCATGGTCTAGGAGAACAGGCCCGGGGCGCCGGATCACTGGGGGAATACCTCTGTCCACAAGGGTGTCCCAGTGCCCGGGTGGGGGGGTGTCTTCCAGCTCTGCTTCCCAGAAGGTTCTGGGGCCAGCTGTTCACAGTCTGAAACAGAGGCCATGGCTTGGTACCCCGGCACCCCACCCACAGCCCCCCGTACCCCCCTCACCTGGTCAATGTACACAGCTGTGATGGCCCCCGAGTGGCCCTGCAGGGTGAAGAGGCAACACGAGTCCTCCAGACGGAACACCTGGAGCAGGGGTGGGCATCAGGTTCTGGTCTCGGGTGGTTTCCCAGTTACATTTTGGCCAGGACATCCCTCCTCTGCATCCTCTCCCTGGCTGACCCCCACATGCTGGCCATCCCGGGCTAGGCCACCCCAGCCCCCACAAGACGGAGCCAACCCTCACTCTCAGCGTGTGGTCCTGGCTCCCAGTCACGAGTCGCCCAGCCGCGGCCTTCAGGGCTGTGATGGGTTTCTGGTGTGCACAGGGCACGGTGTGGGTCAGGCGACAGGCTACTGCGTCACTGCTGCTATACACAGGGGACGTGGGGGAACTGCTCCGCCCTGGAGTCCCTGGAGATGACAGGCCAAGTATGGATCTCTGAGGAAACACCTGCAGGCACCACCACACCCGCCCCCCACCAGGTGCAGGCACCTGCCCAGCATAGGCCCTCTGACCTCGGAACTGCAGGGGGCTGAGGGCAGTGTGGGTCTCCAAGGAGAAGAAATCCAGGGAACCGTTGAGTCGGGCAGCCACAATCCTGGAAGAGAAGAGTGGCTGCTGGGGGCCGGGCACTGTGGCCACCGGACAGGTCACCTCTGCTGGGCGTACAGGAACAGACGGAAGGACCATAGCCAAGAGGCGAGCACAGGTGCTGGGAAACATGCTGAAGCCAAGGGACCCAAGCTGAGCTCTCCTCTGCCTCTGTTTCTTTATCTGTGATACGGAGACAGCTACACCCCTCGCAGAGTGGTCACAAGGGTAAATAAGCTCATGTGTAAAGTGGCAGCTGGAGAACAGGTAAGATTGTGAGTTAAAAGCCCTCACAGGCTGGAGCTAAAGGACGGGCTTCTGAGGAGAGAGGAGGGCCTCAAGGGGGCCGCAGGAGGCACTGCGGTCTCCGCCCTGGAGAAGCAGCTTTGATCAAGCACCACCCACTGCACCTCCTTCTTCCATAAAGAAAGAATTTCTTCACTGCCCAGGAATTCCTAGGCAGAGACGGGGGCATTTGCTCAGGGGTCCCCAAAGCCTTGAAGTGAGTGGAGATCAGTCTTCCTCCAGCACAAGGCAGTGCATGCCTGGGCCCTGAAGTGGAAGGGCCCCGGCCAGAGCCTGCGAAGACACGGGGTAGGGGGAGCGGGGAGGGCGAGGAGGACAGCCCACGGTCACCGGCAGCTCTGAGGGCTGGGCAGGCACCCCGGGCCTTCCCTGAGCCTAAGAAAACAAGCAGCGGGGAAGAATTTCCAAGTGTGGAGGAACCGACAAACGTGGCCAGGCTGGAGAGGAGGGTGTCAGCCAAGGCTCATGCAAGCAGCCTCGAGGGGGCTGAGAGGACAGCAGCACCCACTGGAACCTGAGAGCTGAGGGCCAAGGGTACCCCGCCCCCGAGAAGAAAAAGGCTCCGGCTCTAGCTAGAGGCTGGTGCCACAAATGATCGGGACTCGGAGGACAGAGCCAGCACGGGACAGGTGGGTCGTGTTAAGCAGGAGGCACCTGGTCGCAGAGAGACCTGGGTTTAACGGCCAAGATCGGGGAGCGAAAGCCCTGGTGGCTGAGCACCCACAGCCAAGGAGCACACCGAGGAGGGAGGTGAGAGCAGCGGACCGCAGCAAACATGAAGGGAAGTTTTAAAAAGGTTCTGCTGAGAAAGCATTTTTCTGTCGCTGAAAATGCAGCCAAGACCTGGTAAGGTCCACACTGGTGGGCTCATCCCGGAAACCCTGACTTGGCAGGATAAGAGGGAAACTGAGTCACAGTGATTAAGGGCCTAAGTGCTTCAGTTGTCACCCCTCACAGTGGTGGCTTACCTGCTGTTCACAGGTGTGGGGCTGAGTACTGAGAAGGACCATCAATGGCACAGTGGGGAAAGGGACCAGGAAGGGGACACCTGGGTAGAGGCTGGGCGGTGCGGCGTTCTCACCTTTTATCCAGAAAGACGAGGGCCGTGATGCCCGAGGACACCTCCTCGCTGCTGCAGCGCAGTGTGCCCTCGATGGCGTCCCACACCTGTAGGTCCAGAGGCCGTGAGCACCTGTGGCTGAGGACGCCCCCATAGCCCGCGCATGGACGGCCGGCCCACCCAGGCCCCTGCCCACCTCCAGGCGGCCGCTGCTCCGCCCCACCACGATAAGGCTGCCCTGCAGCTCCAAGCTCCAGATGGAGCCGTCTGCGCTGGGGGCCCAGGCCAGGGAAGGGGAGCCCTTCTCGGGAGGACAGCCCCCCTCGTCCTCGGGGGTCAGGGGCGGCCCGGGCCCAGGGGAGGCCGGGCGCAGGGCTGGCGTGCGGCTGGGCGCCAGGCCGTCCTCCTGGTACGCGCGCTGCACCAGGCGGCTGAAGTCGTAGCCCGGACCGTCGCGAGCACGGCTGCAGCCTGCCCGGTGCCGGGGCTCGGGCTGCGTGGGTTCCGAGAGACTCGGCTGGGCCGAGAAGTTGGTGTCGATCAGGCAGGTGAGG